>NC_046155.1:94767128-95067128 GCF_011064425.1 Rattus rattus
TTTAAAGTTTTACGAAAAGAATAGCTGGTCCACAGTGGGGCTCCAGTAACTAACCGTTCTTTCCATCCAGTTTCCGGAACATCTGTGAAGCCTAAACCCCATGACTCCACGTAATGTGACCCAAATCCACGCTGGACACCTCTACTAAAGAGTACTACCCAGGAACACTCTGGGGTGAAGCCTGAGTGGGTGGACAATGTGTGTTTGCCAGATGTCGTTGATTTTGAGAGCAGTAACTTACTGGTTTCCAAACACTTTAATACTCACATTGCAGGGCTTCCTATGGCTGGAGGCTGCTATAGCATAGATGGCCTAGTAGGAATTTTCTGCCTTTAAAGAATGGCTCATAAAATACTGATGCTATCTTATGGTTCAGGAAGTTGTAATTGATGTCACTTTGACTTCATGAAATTGATGTTCAGAGCTCATTGTGGACCAGGTCCTATTCCGGACCACATTACATCACTTATTGTCCAATCTGTGGAAACATTATGGGTGGCAGGGATAGACAGCCTCACTCATTAGATAGCAAACTGAATCTCTAACAAGTTAAGGCATTTGTCTACACACAGATTTATTAGGGGATAGAATTGAACTAATGTCTATGTGAATCCTGCTCTTGTGGGTAGATATGTGTGTTGGGAGGGGACAGCTTGTTTCTCTTCACTTTTTTAGAGCCAACCCTGAGCTTATCTATGTGCACAGCCTGAAGGCATCTTCATTTTAATTAGTAAAATCATCTCCATTGACTGTTATCTGCTCTGCACTAAACACATCCTAGACATTAAAGCCTCGCCTATAAACAAGATATAGTTAAAGCTGAAGAAATCCAAACAATAGCAATTCATTTAATGAGTGTTTTTAAGAGCTGTAAAGATGCTATAAGCGTATGTGAGAGAGGTTCTGGACCCAGGAGAAACTTCTAGGAGGAAGTACCCTATGATCTGAATGTTGGGGCAACTGAGTTGAGGTGGTGAAGTTCTGTTATGGAGGATCAGCATGTGAGAAGTCAGAGAAAATGACTAGTCCTCACTGATAAGCACTATAGACAAAAAATACACGTGGATTTAAGAAACCACACATTGATTTTCTTTTTGCTATTTTGATCATATATTAGAATACTAATTTAAATAAACTATGCTGATAAGTAAAATTAAAGCCATCATCTTAAAACTAACATATTTTTCTCTTGTAAAGTTCTACTAGCATTACATATATGTCCACCTTTGTGGCTCACGGTGCATTGAGACTTAATCCAACAGGACATGGGAAGTGTCTCAGGTGTTGAAACCTAGGAAATACGAAGTAGGGAGGTTGGGATTAGAAAGTGTGTGATTCGGGTACATTTCGTTTAAACTCATTTAGTCCCCAAAGTAGCTCTAGAGGTAAAGATTGTTCAGTTCATGTGTAGAGCTCAGACACAGAGATGATGAACCCGATGGTTCTCTGTTGGGCTATCTACACATCAGTGTTCACAGCATGCCACTATTAAGGTACAATCTGAGCTCATGTCTTATAGCCTTCCTACTCTCTACACTCCATCCCTGGCTGCCGGCCAGTTCCTTGGTTTGATTTTCATTGGGGTCTGTCGCTAGAAAGTCATCATGCTGAGAATTGGCTTTTTTATGCTTCTTGTTTCTCTCACATTACTAGAAAGCATCTGGAAAACCAGCTACCTCTCTCTCAATTCTGAGGCGGCTCTCAAAGTAAAAGACCGTTCCATCTAAGGGTGCTGTGTCTAAGGGTATTGGTAGATCAGACTGGTTTAGGTTTCCTGTGGCAGGTTCACTATATATAGTGTCTTCAGCTGCATTCACGGCAGTGATGTCTGCAGGTCTCTCAGTGGCCTGGGCTCCAGGAGCTGTGGGGTTACACTGATAGCCAGAATATAATCCACTTAGGTAGGTAGGTCTCTGGAGGCTTTGGGTTTAATTCATCTGACTTCAGGTATAGGATGTGGGGTCACTCTTGTGGGTTCAGGTGTGGCCCACTATGACTGGTAGTGGAGGCAGGGCCCCTGACAATTTTTGAGTGCTACACTGAAGTAAATCTATACCGTGAGTCCCCTCAGCTGGGCAGGTGACCTTGAAGGGTGTTTGGGGGACTAATGTGTCCAAGGAAAGCTATCTGGTACTTTGTGAGATTGAAAACAGGCATAGCTTCCCTGGGCCTGTGCAAAGAAATGAGCACTCAAGGTTGGTGATGAAGGAGTTTCCTGAAATCTTCATCATGCTGTATATCGTAGTAGAGAGATGTATGGGGATCAACATCTGAAGTGCTGCCTAGCAGGAGAGGCTCATCGATGGTGCTGTAAGGATCTGTGTACATGTGGAACCATTGGGTTAACTCTGAGATGCATTTCAAGAGACACACGTTTGGACTTGAGAAAGCTCACTCACCTTCACTGTTGAGTGATCCCTGCCCTAGAGTCTTGGGACCTTACATCAGAGCATTAGATGTAACCTAAACGCTTCTCTTCTCTGAAGAAAGGAAAACATAGGGAACAGAACCGAAGAGAGTGTAGTTAGGTCCCTCCAAAAGTAGAAAGGGAAGGAGTGAGATTTTAAAGAAGAACCCAGATTTTAAAATCAACATGAACCACAGAAGGATCTGAGAAGGAAACTCATAGGAACTTAGAATTAATTTCTACTGAGACCAGAACTTCACTGTGGTAGGATATTTAAATAGTCTTTTCTTTTGGGAATGGGTATGAGTATGGTTTTATGCAGATGTGTGGAGTAAAACTCATTGATGCTAAGCTAACTGTTAGCAAAATATTTACCTGAATTTTTGGAAAATTTAGAAAAAATATTTGTATTACTTACATAAGGTATATAGACAACATTCAACTTAATGTTTAGAATGCAGGAATATTGCAAATATTAATTGGATACAATTTTAGAAAGACACTAACTATATGCCAAATGCTACTGTTCCTAAGTTGCAGGGAATCCCACCTCCCCCCAAAGACCACCAAGGAGCCAATTCCAAAGCAAACACATACACACAAGGGTCTTTATTACAAGCTCATAAACAAGGACTCTCACCATCACTGTCACAGCAGGTCAGAAGTGAGAGCCGCAAGTCTAGGGGTGCAGGTTACTTATTGTGGGTACAGCAAACGTGGGGAATTGCTGACCATATGGGTCACCAAATCAATATTTTTAAAAGTGCATTTCTGGCATAATCTGCAGGAACCAGTCAGAGGTGAAACCACCTGACAAACGGGATGGCTAGGTCATCTGTTTTCTGCAGGACATCTTAGGTTGTCTATGTGTACCTTCACCCTGTTGTTTTAGCCTGGCTGCTGTTGCTAAGGGTGGGGGGGTGGGAGTGCCATAGGATGTTTGCTTAAGTGGACTTTGTGGTTTTCCTTCTGAAATTGGAGTTTAGCCCCTGGAGCTTCTTCTCGAAAACCAGAGTTGGTTGGGCTTTACAGTGCAAGCCAAGAAACACAGAAAGGCCACCCAAGACTGGAGAAATTACAGTAATCTTCCTGGAGGAGGCACCTAAAAAATCTTTGGAGGATTGGTAGGTATATGTCAGGGAATATAAATGGAAGGAATTCCAGGCAGAGGAATCATGAACAACTGGTATAGCTGTAATAGAAGGGAAGACTATATTGGAGCAGGGTGGAACCAAGTTCCAGGTCAGTGAGATGAATGGAGAAGAGATAACTGAAGAGATAGGATGCAGAATTCAGGGAAACTGTGCCATGGGTCACAGTGTAGATGGCATCAAGTCACTTGAGAGGAGGGAAATATAAGAATTGGGTTTAGATACATAGGTAGCTAGATAGATAGGTAGCTAGATAGAAGATAGATGATAGATAGATAGATAGATAGATAGATAGATAGATAGATGATAGGAATTTATTTAGGTACAATGCATATAACACATAATGTGGTGTTTGGATTATGGGACTAGGAGCTAAATTGCTTTGGCTGCAAAATGACAGAGAGAGAGGGAGAGGGGGGGGAGGGGAGGGGAGGGGAGGGGAGGGGAGGGAAGGGAAGAGAAGGGAAAGGGAAGGGAAGGGAAGGGAAGGGAAGGGAAGGGAAGAGAAGAGGAGAGGAGAACCAGGGAATCCCTCTGGGTGGTGCACTGCTCTTGTGTATACACTGAGCCCTACTTGCACTCCCTTGACAAGGCAACTCACCCTTTCCTAAACCTTTTGGGAGGAAAGATCACTTCAGAGCCAGGAGCAGCTTTTCTGTTTCCTGCAGGGGGCAAGGCAATAGGAGGCACTGTGGGGCCAGGTTGGAGGTGGAGAGGTGGACCCTGGAACTTGGCCATTGGTAGCAGCCACAGTGGAGCCTTGGCCTACAGGAAACCCTGGAAGATGTGGGAAGGAGACTGATGGGGATGGAGGGAGGTGGGGCTGGCAGGACACCCACAGAGCAGCAGGGACAGGAGGCAGCCCAGAAGCAGTTAATCCTGCTGGTTGAATTGTTTTTATAAACGACACTCTAAAATCAAATAGATGCAATAAAAACACAGTGGCCTTTTCATTAAACATGCCACAGAGGCCCCTTGTTCAGCAGCAGTTGTCAATCAGATCTGGGCCATTGTCTCTTCTCCCAACCCCCTATAATTGGCATCTGTCTGGGAACAAACAAATAAATACCAGGCTGGCATTTTAACTAGGGCAGCAGGGAGTGGGGCCCTGTGTTGCAGAGTCCGCTAGGCCATCAAGGCAAGCGAGGGCCCCCAGAAGGCTGGTTCTCACCCCAGCTCCAGCATCAAGGCATCCTTAGATGCAGCTCCCTGGCTGCTGCTGCTCTGATGTGATCAGGAGGATCCTTTTTTCCTTCTCAAAAAGTTATGGGAAAAAAAAAAAAAAGAAGTGGACATGTTCTCTGGCTGACTTCAGATACAACCAGTTAATAACGGGAGTGCAACCCGGTTGCCAAATTATAAAAGCGGGAACAAAACTATCACGCTTAATTAGTGATAGCATTAAAGCATTGTGACTAACCAGTAATAATAGCCTGTCATAGCACTATTATTAACTACAAGTTTTAGACTAGATTGCTAGCTTCCACCTTGGACCACATATTCACGCAGGTGATTCTCATTATTCACGGCAGCTATGTTCTGCAAAGTGGATATGAACTCTGAATTAGCAAATTCCAACCCTTTGCTGTTAGAGGAAGTTCCTGCAGGCCTCTGACCACCATCTGCCCAGAAACCTTCAATGCATAATCTCTTCAATGCATAATAGTATGTGTGTTACTCTTTAAACATACCTGATTTAACATCGACTTTTGAGTCGTGGAGGTTAAACTCAGTGATGAAGGGAGGTCATGCAACACCAAGCAACTTCCTTGCACATAGGAATACTAGACACTAACCTTGCAAGCATTTAACTCAGGAGAGTCACCCACAGAATTAGAAGCATGAAAAATGTGGTACTAAATAGACTATGACAAAGAGGCAAACTGTTGCTGTACTCCACGAGAGCACGGTGACCGCACAGTGCCTTTAGTTTCCCATCTCTCTGTGCACGCCGCAAACATTTCTGATAGTGCTCAGTGTAGGGTTGCACTCACATCTAGTGAATATGCAAATTCACAAATGTGTTTGAGCAGCAGGGTAAGCAGAGTCTCTGTGACTCATTAACTCTGACTAGTTCATGTTATTTGGTTCTCGCTCTGGCAATAGCTCCCACATTAGGGTTCAGGAAGTGAGATTTGAAGAGCTTAAGTGACACACCCTAACATACATTATAGACTTCCAGGGGCAGGTGGTCTGCCCATGGTCTGCAGACTGACTTAGAAAAATAGCTTTATTGAAGCACTGTTCTTTTCCATACTGTTTGTTACACATTGTCTTTTGTGATGAAATGGAAACAGAGTTGTTGCAACAGAGATCGTCTAGACTGCAAAGCCTACACTGTCTACAGGCCAGGCCTTTAAGATCCAGGTATAACTGGGGAATATATTCCCTCTCCTTCTCCAGCCTCCTGGTTCAGATCGGAGGAGGGTTTCTTTGATCCTCATGCTGAGCCAATTTGTGATTCGCCTAAATAATTTGTTTCTCTGTCTTGAACGTTTTCAACATTGGTAAATTTATAGCTCTGCTTTCTTCCTTGCATTAACATTAAGAAGCTTTAAGCCCAAACGGACTGTAATTCTTCACATGGACAGGACAGGGACAGAGATGATCTTCATCCTTGTGACACTAAAGGCTTAGGTAATGGAAGCACAGTCAAAAGTGGGATCAATTTATAAGTCATACCGGTGTCTGGAACTTTCCAGTAATGAAGTGTTACATCTGGGACAGAGCCTGGCTTCTGCAGGAATCACAGTTGTCCCTAAGGAGACAATGACCTACTTTCCATGAATAACCTTTATTCTCTGCCGATGACTATGTTTGCTGAGGACTTACATGGCAGATTGCCTGGTACCATTTTTTTCCTCTGTGGTATATGGCTATGAATCTGCAATGTCTACACCATGGGATCAGATATGATTATTCCTTTGATGGAATGGGAAGTAGAAGACTGAATACCTGAAGTCAGTGTGGTTTGATTCTGAAACACAATCCATGCAGGTTTCTCCCTCGCCCTGCTGCGTAACTTGAATGTGGAATGTCCTCACAGGTTCATGTATCTTTCCTCAGCTTGATACACGCTGTTTTTGGTGATTTTGGAATCTCAGACATGGAACCTAGCTGATGGAAATAAATCACTAGGGCTGTCCTTGAAGATATAACTGTTTCTGGTTCATGTCTGAACAGTTTGCTTCCTGGTAGGCCACCACAATGTGACTAGCTTCCATATTCTCCCACTGACATGGACTAACTCATTCTCTGCATGCCATGTTTCCTCCGCCATGATGAAGTGAGATCTTCCTGAAATAATGATACAGGTTAAATCCATCCTCTGTGTTTTATGGCAGCAATGAGTAAATAACGAGTAAGCCAGACATGCCTGGCCCTAAAAGTTCATCCAGACTGGGAATAGTAGATGAGAGAGATTAGGTTGTAGAGGGATAATAACAGTTTTGTCTGGTTAGTCTCAGAGATAGATTCCTGAAGGAATCCCAACGCATCCCTTGTGCGATGAGTCTTCTTCTCAACCTCCATTGTGTCTCTTAACCTGTGAGCATGCCTCTATCCCCCACAAAACTTGAACAACCAAGGTCAGGGAGCCTTCGGAAGTGCAGCCTTTTGTTTAAAGAATATAATGGCTTCAAATGGTTCTTAAGGAGCTGAGGAGATAGTTCAGTGGATAATGTGTTTGCTGTGCAAGCCTGAAAACTTGCTTTCACAATCCTAGGACCCACATAAAATGTGCGCGTGGCAGTACACGTGTGTGTAAATCCGGGCGGGGAACAGAGACTAGCAGATCCCTGAGGATCTCAGGTCAGCTGGTCTAGCTGAAATGATGAGCCCCAGGTTGAGCGAGAGACCCTGATTTCAATAAGACAATAAGGTGCATAGTAGTAGAGGAGACAGCTTATGTGAATCTCCAGCCCTGTGAGCCTGCACAGGCAAATGCACACATATGTATCCCATCCTTTCAGTGGTTCCTCCATCCACATGATTCTGACAGCTTTGACAATTTCCTTGGTCCCTTGTGCTGTGACCATAAGAAAAGTGAAAGTCTTGCCTTGGCCAATTCAGGGCCTCCGTCATCTCTATCAGCACCAATAAATTGTAGTTGTCACACTTTTATTGCACGTCCTAAACGCTTTAGTACACAGCATAGGCAGAGGGTTGTAAAGACTCTGTTATGAATGTCTCTAAGGGAATGTCTCTGAGCTTGCCATAGGTACAGTGTTTCTCTTGGAGGAGAAAGAGGCTTCCATTCATCCAATAGTCACTAAGCGTAACACCAGATTTCAGTCAGGGCTTTGGAAGCAGAGAGGACCACCCCTGCATTCAAGAAGTCATGAAAGGGCTGGAGAGATGGCTACATGGTTAAGGTATAAGCAAGAAGGCTGGAGTTTGGATCCCCAGAACCCACATAAATGCTAGGTGGGCATAGCAGCTCACCTGTAATTCTGGCTTACAAAGACTTGAGGCAGGATCCTCAGAGCAAACTGACTAGCTCGACCAGGCCTATTGATGGGCACTGGGCTTATTTAAGAGATCATGCCTCATCGGATACCATGAAAGAGTGATCAAGGAATATTTAAGACATTATCTTTGGGTCTCCACAGGCACACACACACATATGCATATGTACCTATATAGCCCACATACATGTGAACATGCATGTCACGCCACACAAACACATGAAGAATCAGAAAAGATCGTGTGAACTCTTGAGAGGTGCAATCATTTGAGCTTAGTATCTGACACTTGGGAGTATGACATAAGAGATCAGGGGAGGGAGTTTAATCTGGGTTTTGAAGGATGAGTAGGAGTTTTCAGGTAGAACATGGTAAGGTCATCAGAGAGAGAACACCTTTGCGGGAGAGAGCAGAGACCATTCTTGCTTATAAGGACAGAGGGAGATGCCTCCTCCTAGACCCAAAGAAAATCTATTTTTATCCTGAATTTCCATTCTTTCCTTACCTTACCTTCTGTGGTACTGTTATCATCCTATTTGATGACTGGAAGATAGAGATTATTGGTGGGCAAAAATGTTGAAAAATAACCACACAATAGAGATATGTTTGAGAAAAAGAAGCAGAAGTAAAATAGTCTAGGACTGTACTTTCTAATAAAACTATAGTATTTTAAGTTGTCTAGGAAACATATTACAAAAAAAGAAAGGAAATTGATAAGATCAGTTTTAATAATACCTAACACAGCATATTCAAAATATTATTTCAAGGTATAGTTAATATAAATGTTTACTAATAAAAATTTAAGTTCTTGCTCATAGTTTCAGTCAATGAAATAAAATGTGTGTTTTTTTTAATACTTAGCAGCATAGATCAGCTTTAATCTCTACACTTTCATGGCCAGTGCTTATAGAATCATGCTGTACAAACCTGGGCCCTAAACCTCTCTGTTATTCAGCATAATACTAAAGAACTAGGAATGTCTGGGATCTATGTACTCAGCCATCCATTCAGCAACCTGTGGACCCAGCCACCCATTTACTGAACCACTCACTCATCTCTTATCCATCCATCCATCCATCCATCCATTCTTCCTTCTTTCCACCTACCCACCTATTCACCATCCACCCATCTACCTCTCTACCCAATGATCCAATTATTATCCACCTACCATCCACTCAGCTGCCCAGCAGCTTTACCACCCACCCATCCATCCATGCACCCATCTACCCATCCATCCATGCACCCATCTACCCTTTGTCATCCAAGCATGTGTCCGCCCATCTCTCCAACCATCCATTTGTCCATTCAGTCAGCATTTAATGACAAACTTTCATGTACTTAAAGCTTCAGATGGAAAAATCAAACGAGACATGGCCCTGTGTCACCAGAAATTAACTACAAGCTAATAAACTAGTCACTTGATGTGTACTGGAACCTTTCAGTTGTGAGCAGATCCTCTCAACCTGGGGCTGCAAGCCTTGGGGAATCAGTTGGTTCTTCCTGTCCCTTATCTCAAACAGCAGAATAACTTAATCTGATAAAGGTTTGGTTCCCTTTACCAATGAGCCTCCTTGTGTTTCCATGTAGACACATATCTTTGAAAACCCTGCATCAAACATCTGTTAGACAAGCTCAAAGCCTGGGCAACCACAGCCCAGGGAGGTTGTTTTAGCTAGGGTCACACAGTAGGTCATCCCTAACTTCCCATCCCTGACATTTACTCCAAATAGCAGTACTTACAGAGGGGCCCTCTGAAAGTTCTTGCATATTCATGAGTCTCTGCCACACACCAGGAGCTTGGAGCAAGAAGACAGGAGTCTGCAAGGGCTATGTTGCCTCTTCAAGAACAAAGCCTTTGTTGGTTTACCACTGTGGGAAGATTGCCAAACTCCAGTATTAATAATAATCCCTTTGTATTTTAAATGCTTTATAATTGCATAAATAAAGCATACTTTCTCTTCTTCAATGGTAATGAGCCTTATTTGACTGATTGGTTGATTAATAACACTCTAATTCCTCCAATGACAAAACACAAAGGCCAAAAGATGGATGCAGAGTTTCAGAGGTTTGGGATGGGAGAGAACCTTTCTGGCCATTTTCTGCAGCACCTGGGCAGCTCAGTGAGAAGGAATGGGCAGCAGGCTCGCTTCACTGTTACTTGTTAATAAGTTAGGATGTAGTCAGGAGCAGGAAGAGTCCCTGCTTTTTCAGCCGTGATATCAGGGACATCTTTAACTCCACATTATGCTAGGTGCATTCTCTGAAGATCTATGGGAGGGATTTCTGGGGTTTGTGGGTTGCAGCGCTTGCCCTGAATTGCTAGGTCTACTTTTAAACATTTGGAATTGTAAAGCCAGTTCAAGTAAATCATGTTTACTGCTTCACATTCATCTCTGAGAAACTTGAGTCAACTCTAAATCTGCCCTGCAACAAGTGTTAAGAAGTTCCTGAACCAAAGGTCACTCACATTTTTGAGCCATCAACTATCTACATGGGCTCTCCGTACCTTCTTGCGAGTGACATGGCCCTGTAAACACAAAGGCGTAGAGATCCTTCTTGTTAACGGAGTGATGCTTTTCATACCATATGGTAACAGAGACACTCATTTCAATCCTAGGTTCCTGAACAGAGACCCCTTGCTATGTCATTGCTGTTTTTCCAGTCTACAGAGATGAACTGAGCCCAGGCCTGGCCTCTGATTTGGCTATGAACTTGGCTTTCCTTTCCTGAGCTCATCAAAGCCCCTGTTTTCATGATGAGTCTGGAAATCATAAGGTTAGACTAAAGCTCAAGTGAGGGAGGTGGTGTGAACAGCTCTCACTGTTTTGCCTCAGCCCAAAAGCAAAGCCCAAAAGGAGCCTTTTGTGGATCATCTGCCTCCTTGCAGCAGGCATCTAACAGACAGTAGGTAGAGGGCTTTGGGAGTGAGTCAGATATGAATCCTCGCCTTCCATTCTCCTTTTCCAAAAGGTCTATCATGTTAGGCAGATGGTCAGGGTATAATGGGGATGTAGCCAAGGCAGAACGGAGCTAGCCTTGTCAACATGGAGTTCTCACCTCAATTCCCAGAACCTTATAAACCAAGTGGTATGGTTCACAGTTGTTATCCCTATACTCTGGAGGCAGAGGTATAAGAAATCCAAAGCTAGCCTTTGCTACAAAGTAAATTCCAGAAGCCATGGTGGAACAGTGCTTACTAGGTTGCTCCTCATAGACACCTCAACTTGTTTCTTTGTTTGTCATATGTAATCCTGGATACCTACACAGGGGTAGCACTACCAATAATGAACCAGGCCCTCCTAAATCAGTTATTTAATTAAGGGAATGCCCCCATAGACTAGCCTACAGACAATCTGATGGAAGATTTTCTCAACTGAGGATACTTCTTTCTGTATGACTCTAACTTGTATCAATTTGTCAAAAACCTAACAAGCCCCCTTATACAGTAGTTACCTCTATGTGTCACCCCCATTTCCTCCTCTAACATTTCCTCTCATGGGCTCCTTGTCAATTCCATTTTATCACTGAGATTCTTAATACTTAGAGATGTTAGGCAACATCCAGATCACACATCCAGCCTAGGGTTAGGAGGGAGGGAATTGAACCCTGGATTTAAGTTATACCCACCCAACACAGTAATCTGCTTCTTCAAGTGAAGCTTGCCTCACTGGGTCCGGCAATCCTGTTTAAATAGTTTTGAGGATCTATCTTGAGGTCTCATTTCCAAAGTATCTCTTCTTGGAGGCTGAGAAGAAGAAAACAATGGGAAAGAAACCAATCTTCTAAGCTAAGATGGTACTGGAGGAAGCAGGCAGTTTACACTTACAAAATTCTCAGTTCTAGCCAGGGGTCATAGCAATTTAATCATCAGAGCTGGCGTCCACTTTCTTGGGGATTTCCTGCCCTGAGCTGGATGGGTTTTTGTTGTTGTTGTTGAATCTGATAATTTTCAAAGAAAAGTCTAGATTGGGCTGTCAGCCATGGCTGTCCTCAGGAGCACAGTGTGTGAAGGAGCACAGAGGGACAGAGGGACATTGAGTTTTGTGTCCCAACAGCCTCTGCTCTGCTCTCCTGGAAGCCCAGGGGAGTAGGCATGGTTTCCTGAGTGAGAACTGAGCCCAGGGGTTTTGAGAATCAAGGCGGACCTGCCAGCATCAGTGTGGTTCCCTATCAGCCAGCATGGCTGCGGACTACTCTGTGGACATATTTTCTTCCTTGGTGCTTCTCTGTCTCTGGAAACAATCCATTCATAACGCTACTTTCTGTTGTTTTTTTTTTTTTTTTTAAGTATCAGATAGTCCATGAAGGGCTCCGATCACATGTCAGTCCCAGCGGTCTCTTTGAATCCCTGTAGACCTTGCCCAGGCCTGCCTTTCATCCATTCCAGGGTTGTAGGAAGCAGTGCGTTGAAAATATGTCTTTCTTCTGAGAGATTCGAAGGCCAGCCCCAGCTTTTGTGTCTGGGGTCAAGGAAGAAATTTGAGAGGCTGTGGAGGAAGGAGGCTTTGTTTTGTTGCGATCGGCTCTGTGTTTTAAACAGTTTCACCCTCAACTGGGTTCATACTCCTACCAAAGAAAACAACCAAAAAACAAAACAAAACAAAAAATACAAAAAACAAAACCTGTGACCTTCAGCTCTAGTACAGATGCATTCTCTTGTTCTGCACCTGTTTCTCTGTCTCTTACACCCAGGAGAGAGTAGAAAGAACTGTTCTCCAGTGGCCACAAGAGAATGTCCTTAGTACTTCAGGGGGTCGCAGTGACAACAGTAACGGTGGTGCCTATCTAATCTGCACTATGTAGCCCCCGACCCTGCCCTCCAAGCACTGAGTCAAATACTGCCACCTTGCCCTGCCGAGGATGGAAAAGGCATTGGGCTAGAGCAGCCACCCCCAGTCCTGTGTTCAGCAGTGGCACATGACGTGAGCAGCTCCTGATTTTCCAGGCCCTGGTTGCTTGTCTCACTCAGAAATAACCCAGCAGTTGGCTTCTCCCTCCACCTGCTAGTTCAGGGCAAGCGGGGACACTGCTCCTCGTGTCAAATTGCTGCCATCGGTTGTACACACCTTTGAACATAGGCTTGCAAATTGTTTTAGTTGCTCTCTCTGACCAGCCACACTTTCTCCATATTGCTTCTTTCTCTGATTCTAACAAGGAGGAGGAGCCAGACCGAGGAAACTTCATTTCCATAGCCCATCTGATGAGGGAGCTTTGGGAAGAGTGCAGGAGTGGCCTAGGGAGGTCCGGGCATGATCTGGTTTGAATCCTGAGAAGAGCCTCTGATCTGCCTATGTAAGGTGGGCTCTCAGGAAGGGTGAAGCGAGGGCAGTCTGGGGATGTGAGAGGTGTGCCTTAAGGCAAATGGAATTTTGCTAAGGGGACAATTGAGTTGGGGCTCCTAAAGGCATCTACTGTGCCTTGGGCCCTAGAGAAGCACAAAGCGGGTACTGCATTCCTGATTCTGCAACCTGAAGATACACATCTTCTTTAGTTTTTCAGTTTATGCTTTTCTAAAGAATATGTAAAAAGCATCCATTTCCAGGAATAAAAATGATGTGTACTGAAGAGCTACCACTATTTTATTACTGACGAGCTTGTGGTATAAGTGAGACACCCAGAGTGAAATTTAAGCAGGCACTCCCAGTTAGTCTCATACCACTGCAGAGGCACACTGGAGAATGAGGGACACCTTAAAGTGCCCTTGGTTTGCCCTTCATTCACTTCATACTGGTCCCAGCTATGAGATGACATAAAGATTAAGATCACTGATGCTTATAAATGAAATTTTTGTACTACTACAATGGTATCTACCTTTACATGATACACAGATATACAGTTGTATATAAGGTACAATGTTCAGCCTGTAGAATAATTGCAACCTTCCATAGGATGCCATGGCCCTCCATCCACCTACTGCTGAAGAGTGAGTAATGCCTGCCCACTGTCTTGCTATTTCTTGCATCATAAAGAGCTGTTTAACCAGTAGGTCTGAGAAAAGCCATAAACAGATCACAGCTCAGGGATCTGTTCTAAAAACAGTTTCATGCTGACCCATGGGTTGGGACTACTTCAAGTACATTAATGCATAGAACGTCCTAGTTGTTTATTTTGAAGATTCTTTGTCCTGTACAGTGGTGGTGCATGCCTCTAACCCCAACCCTTGGGAGGCAGAGGTAGGTGGATCTCTATGAATCTGAGGCCAGCCTGGCCTATAGAGTAAGTTCCAGAACAACCAAGGTTACACACAGAAAGAAAGAA
The DNA here is from genome assembly GCF_011064425.1 of Rattus rattus. Classification (NCBI taxonomy): domain Eukaryota; kingdom Metazoa; phylum Chordata; class Mammalia; order Rodentia; family Muridae; genus Rattus; species Rattus rattus. The sequence continues at coordinate 94,781,408 of NC_046155.1, forward strand.
AGAAAGAAAGAAAGAAAGAAAGAAAGAAAGAAAGAAAGAAAGAAAGAAAGAAAGAAAGGAAGGAAGGAAGGAAGGAAGGAAGAAATAAAGAAAGGAAGAAGGAAAGAAAGAAAGAGAAAAAAGAAAATACTTTCCATTGACTAGTACAGTGGTTATTTAATGAATATTTGACAATACAGTTCATTGGTATAAAGGTGGGTGAACATATCCACTCACACATGGATGGATGGGAGGGTTTACAACTAGATGAAAAGGTAGATGGATAGATAGATGGGTGTCAATGAATAAAGGGTTGGATGGACTTACAAATAGTAAAAGGATGGATTAACAGGTAGATAGATGAATAGATAGATAGTTGTATGGATTTACATATAGAGGCATGGGGTTTCAATGGATAAGTAGACAGGTGGGCAGATTTACAAATGGTAGACAGGGAGGTATGTAGATGAAGGGACCAACAGGTAGATTGACAAGTAGATGGACTAAGAAGATAAATGGATGGGTAAGTTAACGGAGGGATGGGGGATGAGTAGATTTATGAGTAGATAGAAAGAAGAAGGTAGATAGATAAGTGGTGGATAGATGGATGGATGGGTGGATTTACAAATAGATGGACAAGTGGATAGGTGGATGGGTGGATGGATGAATGATGGATGATGGATGGGTAGATTTACTAATGGACAGACAGGTGGGTGGACAGATGGCTAGGTGAACGAATGGATAGATGGGTGGATTTATGAGTAGAGAACAGGTGGGTAGATAGATTAATGGATAGCTAAATGGCTGGGTGAATGAATTAATGGCAGGCAGTCTGGCTGGATTTCAATTTTGTAAGTTCCCATGGTACAGTGATTTTGAATATTTTATTGAATGTTTATTGATATTTATGCAATGCCTATGACTTGTCTATAATAGCCACTAAATATTTCTACATTTGTTATTGAGTTTGTGAGAATGTGAGAAAAGAATGTATAAACTATATAAGTAGGTTGGCAAGTAGATAACCACTCACTTTAAACACCTCTTTTTTCTATCTTGTAACTTTATATGAGCCTTAGTAGTTTTGGGAGCTACATAAGCAGGACCTCTAGCTCCTTCCAGAACTGCAAAATCATCCAACACTAAACACATGGCTTAGTACACTGTAGCTGGTCTGCTGGACCATTTAAGGTTGATCATCACAAGTTTTGAATGCTCCGAAGAAATGAAGAAATGTCGCTGGCCACATGACTTCTCGGGGGGAAGCCACGATTAAAACTTACTTTCAGGCTGTTCATCTTCCAGATGAGACGATTGGCCTACCAGAGAAGTGATGCCTTGAGTCAGGCAGACACATCATTCTCTGGAGCTGGGGAGCCGACAGGAGAGCACTCGCTTAGAAGAGACATATAACTTTGCCTGAGCCTTCCTGTTGGAAATAACTGTGTCTACTTAAACCCCTGACTCTGTCAGCCGACCAGGACTGTGTGTCTGGCTAAGAAGCTTTGCCATTAGTGGATTCACAGTCAGCAAAGATTCCCTGGTGCTGGAGGCTGATGGGATTAGAGATATAGGCAGTTAACCCCTCACATTTAGAGACCAGTGTTCTGCAAGCTACTTTTGCCTCCTGTAAACTTGACTTGTCTGACATAAAGCCTTGTGATGGCCCTCTCTCATGAGGGATGGGGTTGTGTAGAATGGTTGGCAGGGCCAGTCTTTGCATTCACAGACTTGGACTACAGTGGAGGTACCACTTTACTTCACACCAGCTTAGAGAAGCAGGAAAGGGAAAGTTCTGTCCTCTGGATATCAGCCATACCAAGTCGCCTGTAGCAATATAAGGTTACACTAATTAATACTCCTTCAGATAGAACTCAGAATTACATTTTACACATTGAGGAAGCAAAGAGTCAGAAAGGTTATGCATCCTGTTCAACGTCTGATAATTAGTCACTGGTAACGTAATTCCAAAATTTGTTACTTAAACATGTGCCAGGGCCAGAAACCTATGCCCTTCTCTCCTCCATTGTAAGGAGAATAACTATAACTATAACTCCAGTCACCCAGTCTGTCCCAGTAATCAAGTGAACTCTCACCTTCCAGGTGTTGTCAGGAAGCAGGCCTGGATTTTTGCACATGAGGAAGCTGTTTGCACCCATGATGCGGGTGGATTCTCAAATGACAAGCCTCTTGAACATTTGCCAGTATCTCAACCCTTCTAATTAAAACCACATTATCCATGATGATTCTTAATGATAGCATTTGTGGAGTTGGAATGCTCTCTGCTCTCTAGTTCAGTGTGAAATTTTCCCATCTGAACATCACATGCCATGGCCTTGATAATGGGTGCTGTGTGTAGGGGGGAAGATTCCACATGACCTGCTCTGTAGTCTGTATATTTTCTCTCATTCTAAAAGCCTCCATTTGGGAAGACTCAGCCTGCCTGGTAAATTGTTTGGTAGCTGTGTGTCAAAGACACATGTGCACTCTTTTCTTATTTTAAGTGCATTGGCTATGGTATGTCCTTCCCGACTAATGAGCTTCTGTACCTGTAAGCTTTTTGATCAGCAGCCCACTCATGACCTGAACCTAGAGAGACAGTTAGAGAGCATCTGAGTAATGGGTCTATGAAAGTTCACTGAATTATTCATTCTTCTACATAAGTATGAAACTAAATGGAAAATGTACTCTTTAACAAATTTCCTAGCATCTCTTTGGCACATAACATACAGTCTGAAGGCTGCAAAACTGACTGTTTAAGACCATGAATGTCAATTTCATAGCAGCGGCCTCTTTCCTTAGTTCACTGGCCAAGGGTTACTATGACTGGTCCTTGCATAGTTGTCCAGGCCATCTCCCATCTGGACAAATTCTGTGCTCAAAACACTGGGCGTCTGACATCTCTGTAATCAGTCCTTGTTCACCATCTTCTCTGCTGGTTAATTTCATGTCAACTTAATGTAAGCTAGAGTTATCTGAAAGGAGGGACCCCCGATTGGGAAAATGTCTCCATAGGATCTGTATGTAAGGCATTTTCTTTATTAGTGAATGATGAGGGAGAGCCCATCCCAGTATAAGTGGTACCATTGCTAGGGTAGTGGTCCTGGGTTCCTCTGCATCAATTCCTGCCTTCAGGTTCCTGCCGTATTTGAGTTAGTCCTGACTTCTTCCAATAATCAACAGCAGTGTGGACGTGTGAGCCAAAAAAACATTTCCCCCAAATTTGCTTTCAGCCATGGGGTTTCATCATAGCAATAGGAAACCTAACTTGGACACTTTTCATAGCCCCACCATGAGAACTCCCATGAATCCTTTAAATTGCAGCCTTTCTTGAAGAAGCCTTTGCTACTGATTCAAGCTAGACAGAGCAACCTCTGCAGTGCTCACACTGTAGCCAGCACAGATTTCCCCATTTGTTTTGCTTATTTGGGCCATTGCTCAATGGCATGGACAGACCTGTCCTTTGGTAATTGTTCACTGACTGGATGGATGGATGGATGGATGGATGGATGGATGGATGGATGGATGGATGGATGGATGGATAGATGGATGGATGGATTAGAGTAAAAAGGACTGGGCAGCTACTTTACATGAGCTTCTACCCCACTGCCAAGACCTATCCCCACAGTGTCCTGGAGCCCAATGATAGCCATGAAATCTGAAGGTAGCCCACGTGAGGCTCATCCTCCAGTATCCCATGCCTGGGATAGGAGCTGAGCATTTAGAATGGCTAGGCAGTTGGTAAGAGGCAGGATCTGGAAAATATGGCATGGCCACAGTCAGTGACCCACTTTCTGTACACTTTCAACTATCTGGGGAACTTCCCAGCAGTTCTTTCACAGTTGGCAGGGTCTTGCAAATTCTGGCTGACTAGTTTGGTTTCACAGCAACATAATGAAGCTGTCAGATGCCAAGCTCTGGCAGTAGGCAGCCTTCACTGGGGTTCCAGCTCTGGCAACTCCTAGTATGCAACTTGGGCAAGTCAGCTCTCCTCTTTGAGGCTCTCTACTCCCCTGGAAAATAAGGTCATTGAATGAGACAATGAAGAGTACACTTAGAAGCAGATAGCATATTCAAATGGCGTTGCTGAAGAGTTTACTGAAAGGAAGTATTCAGACTTGGAGAGAGATGCAGCTAACCAAGACAGTGCCATAGGGCAAGACCTTAAGTAGAGGAAGCCAGTCTGTGCAAAGACAGCTGAAAATGGCCTAATGCAAAAAAAAAAAAAAAAAAAAAAAAAAAAACCAATAAACTTTTAAAAAGAAATACTTCTTAATTTTTAACTCAGGTATAGAGTTCTTAAGCAGGAATTGTGTAGATAACAATGTGGTATAGTAATACTAAAAGTCTACTGTCCTCTTCCAAAGATCGAGCCTCCCATTGTCTAAGCCTGAACAGAAATCAAAGGAAAAGGCACAGGTATTGCTGGCTACTAGGGCGGGAGGGCTAGGGAAAGGATCACACCCAAACACAATCTAAGGAAGACTCCCAGGCTGGCCTCCTCTCTCCCTTACCAATCCCTCCATCCAGACAGCAAAAGGGACCAAAGACAAGATCGGACATTTCTTTACAAGGCTTCACAAGAATGTGGTAGGGATGAAGGTGAAATGGGAAGAAAGAATAAAGGATTTTTAATTGTGATTATCTGTGGATTTCTTTTATCCACCTTATCTCTCTGTGCCAGTAGCTGGGGTCATTAGAAGCTCATGCTTCCCCTAACTGCGGCTCTTAAATGTGCTGGATTCTTCTTCAAAGGTGCTTTTGTAAGGAGCTGTATGCTGTCGTTTTTAATTAATTTTAGCTTTATTTTTCCATTTGATCTGATAGAGTTAAATGAACTTTTATTGCTCAGATATCCCTAGCCAGTGAACTAGGTCAGCCTTTCCAGGAGTTCTTTGAAACTTTTCACATGTATAAATAACTTCTGCCAGCAGATTCTGGGCTCTGCAGGAGACCTAGCTGTCCTGCAGGGATATATGGGAGATGGGCTCCACCCACTGGCTACTTCCCTCAGAGAGCTTGGCCCACCCACAGGTCTTTCTGAGCTCCAGGCACTTACTGGGTGCTGAATAGGAAAGGGGTCCCTGAGGCTGCCTGAATCCCACAGGGAAATAATGTTGAGGACCCAAGGAGTAGAATTAGCAGGCATCCAGCATTTTTCTCCTTAATCCCACCTTACTGCGGGGGACTGCAATTTGCCCATCTCTCTGTCATGGTTTCTGGACCTTTTCTACCACCTGTAGTCACTTCTGATGATGCTTCTTCAAACCAGTGGGTTTTACTTATTAGGTCCTTCCCACTGATGTCCTAGAATCCCAAGATGATCTGTGTCATCTGGAAATGTCTCTCTAGGACTGGGAGGATTTTGCCTCTGTCTCCCTACCTTTCTCCTATCTTTTGCCCCAATTCCAGAAGTGCTTCATATAAGGATAACCCTTTCCCACTAAGATGATAGAAGGTCCTTCCTTACTGGCGAGCTTACCCACCCACCAACATGCCTTTGTATGAACGTGTGTTGTGAGTGTGTGTGTGTGTGTGTGTGTGTGTGTGTGTGTGTCCTTGTCTCATCTTCTGCTGTTTCACATCCTCTGCTTGACCCCAGGACACATACTGTCGAACCTTTCATATTACAGTATATCATAACATTTGTTAACCTTTTTTGTCTGTGTGTATAGGTATGAAAATTACACACAGTCTCCTTTCCCAAATAACTCTTTTGACGTGAGGGGGAGAGGTGTCTGATAGGAAGTATAGCATTATGAAGATATACTGGAGCATGTTAACTGGCTCACGCCCGTGGTTGCCAGTCTCCAGAAGTGACCGTTGCTTTTTCTTCTTCTTCCAGAAAAAAAGAGATAAAAAGTAGACTTGTATTTTACTTATACAACAGAGGTAATTCTGTCTCCTGCCTTTCGGTAATGAAGTTGTTTGGGAGTTTGCTCCCCAGAGCTCAGGCCCTCCTCTGAGCTGCGCCGTGCTTTTCCATTGTGTGGATGCACTCAGAGCTCTTCTCAGACATGTGCATAGCTCCAAATGCAGCCAGTTCTTACAGACAACTCTTCGATGACCTCCTGTGTCTCTCCTGATGTGTTGGGTGGGGACTGGCTATGATTATCGCCTCACCTCCTATTAACTGAAAGCATGGGCCAAAACACTTGGCATTTGGGTGGGAATAGCCAAATTGGCCTGCAAAAAGTTTTGCTGATGGACACCTCATCATCAGTGGATGAGAAAGCCCCTTCACAACAGGCAAACCTGGGGATTAACGCGCCTTCGAATGTTTGCCAACCTGATAAGGATTACAAAATATATCATCTCTTTGTTATTTTGTTTTTTTTATTTCTTTAATTATCAATGTGGCCAAATATCTTTTCATATGTTTATTAGGACTCCTGCATTTGTTCTTCCCTGAATGCATTCATTGCCTTTGTTTTGTTCCCACTGGAAATAAGTTTTAAATTATTTTGTGACATCAAATGCAGCTTCTAGATCACAAATACTTTAATGTCATCCTCAAATTTATTTTGGCTTAGTTGGAGATGCCAAACCAAAGAGGGTGAGAGGAGGGTCTGGATGTCTCTATCTCCTGCTGCTGTCACAGGGAGCCAACCCTCTGCAACCTCTTGGAATGGCCTGTCACCCCCACACTCAGTAGAACAAGGCGATGCATTATTTAGGACGCCATTGGTTCCACTGGGAAACTCTACCCATCAGACCACTCTCTGGCAGCTGCTAAGTACCAGGCACGAAGGCACGAATCAGCCGTGGGACTCCATGTCGCCCATTTAGATGAGGGCTCTGTCAACTGCCCATTGAGAATCTCTAGGGGTCACATCCTTGACACCATCTGCTGGACCATGAAGATCAGCAGCCTGCCAAGAAGTCTGACAGGCTGTGATTATTTTCCACTCCAGTGCGGTGTGTTTTTCTTTCCCCTGGCATGAAGGGGATTCATTTTCTAAGCGAGCTCTTTGGGCTGCAGACATCTCATAAAGGGAAACAGGCCTCTCAGGGGACCTTGCTATGTTGAGTCAGACCTCATGGCTCAGACCCTGAGTGTGAGCTTGTGCGCCTGCAGGTGATATTTTTGGTCTCCTAGATGAGTTGTTAACCACTCAATCCATCTATTCCACAACAAACGTGCTAAGATGACGTTTGCTGATACATTAAGAAAAACCAGGCTTTAGGAGTTCATCAAGATGGCCAAGCAAGCATGGGCACTTGCTACCAAGTGTTAACGGCCCAAGTTCGATTCCTAGAAGCCACATGACAGAAGGAGAGAACGGGGTATACACACAAACCAAACAAGTCCAGGATTTGATAATAGTCTAAGCAATAAGTCTTGAACTTACTGAGTGATGTTGAGCAAACTGTACTGTTGCTTGGGACCTATGAAGTTTGCTTAAAGTATAAAAGGAAATAAAGAAAAGAGGGTCAGCAGAGTCCATCTCGGAATCGTAAAGTGAGTGGAGCTGACCAGCAATCGTCGACATTGAGCTGCAGTAACAAGCCACCTGCAAAGACAGGTACTTAAAATAAGCGTCTGTTGGTGTACGCATGCCTGAGCACTCTCTGGGCCCTGTTGGTCTAAACCAGGCTTGACCAGGGTCATTTCGATCTGCAAGGTACATTCAAGCCTGCCCAGGAATCCCGTATCCATCTTGACTGGTGGGACAACTGAGGCATGGAGAGTTTACTGCAGAAGAAAAGAGAGCACAAGCCATAGCACTACAACCGTATTCCTCAGATGTACACATTATTTCCTAGTTCTTCACATGCAGCTCCCCTTTAAGAGTCCGGTCTGGAAGCAATGCTCAGGTTTCATGGGTTCCAGGGGACGCGGTCATGGAATTTGTCAGTTTGTATGCTAACTGGCTTTAGCCTGCCCCATTACCTTGCTTTGCACGGAGCGCTGTCATTTTCTGTCTGTGTCTGTTCCTGTGTGCTGCATTATGGGAAATTTTCTATAAACAGTTAAAATTTTTTATGCGTCCATGATGCAGGAGTGCGTACTGGTACCTTTACTTGGTAAGTCATCTCACCAACCCCACAGACCTATCTTTTGTGTTTACCAAATCTGCTTTGATTGTATTTAATCTTCACTTTCATTCAACCTCTGAAGTTTAATATAAATGTGATCTTTTTTTAAAGTGAAGTCTGCCATTATGTTCCTCCCCAGTAAGCCTTTTTTAAATTTATTATTTATTACTTATTTTATTTAATGTATGTGAGTACACTGCAGCTGTCTTCAGACACACCAGAGAAGGGCATCGGATCCCATTACAAGTGATTGTGAGCCACCATGTGGTTGCTGGGAATTGAACTCAGAACCTCTGGAAGAATAGTCGGTACTAACTGCTGAGCCATCTCTCCAAAAAACAAAACAATAACAACAACAACAACAACAAAAACACAAAAAACAAAAACAAAAGCAAAACAAAATCTTGACTTTCACTTGTTTATGTCTCAAACCTGCCTTTATGTTTCCATATTTAAAAGAACATAACGCTTTTTCTCTAATGTAAATTTTACCCGTTTGCTTCTTTTCACTCTCCATTAGTCACCTCTCTAATCCATCAGATTATTTAGTATTCCAAGGATATGAAGTCTGGATGTTGTGCCTGCTAATAAAAACTGCTTGGGTGAGCTATAACTTTTGGAAGCTTGTGTGAGGATGATGTGGTTTTTGTTCTTTGGTTGTTGTTGTTGTTGTTTTCACCCTTCCCTCTGTGGGTTTAACTGTAGTCAACACTGTCAAAGGGTCTCTGCAGTCTGTGAATTCCCATGCGCTCCTTACCTGCCTACCACCACCACTGTCCTAGCTTCTGGCCAGCTTTCACAGTAACTTTTTGGTATAGAATCCGAGGAGCCCATCAGTGGTATAAACCTAAATTTCATGTTTGTATTTAACAGTGGGTTCATTTTTCTAAATATAAGATGTTTTTCCTCCCCAAATTCCCAAATAGACACAAGCTTCTTGGTCTCCTGTGTAGCTGGCTGGACCAAGTACTCACGACTGGAAGAAATCCCTCCAGGGTTTAGGCAGAAGTCAGGGGCTCCACTCTAACTCTTGGCCTCCATGGCTGGGTGTGTGTCTTATTTCCTTGTGTAGAAGTTTAGCTCCCAGCTCTCAGCTGTTAAGTTCTCTATGTCTTCTACTCTTCTGAGCTTCTGTGGCTTCTGTTTTTATACTTGATACACTACATAAATGATCTTTATTTGATTTTTTCCCCTTTCTACTTCATTCTGTCCCATGTTTTTAGAAAGCTTAATATGAAAGAAAATCCGGTCTCCACTATTGGCCAGAGCCACAAGTCCAGCACTTACAGGCCCTCAACAAAACCACTGTAGGTGCCTTGTACTTTAAGCTTCTTTCCCAAATATGCCCCCCACCATGTGTTTTCATTAAGTAGCTGACTAGATACATGCCTACTGGATTTAAAAAGCAATTGAGAATTTAAGCTGTGCCCAGCAAGTGGCTGTCTTGAGTTACCTTCTATTGACTCTTGTAATAATTAGAATTTCAATTATTCATTTTCAATTAGAAGTGTAGCATAATCATCACGGATGTCATTAAGAAATTTAATTGTATCTAATGTTGGATTGATAGAAGGGACGTTTCCTAGGAAAACAGACATCCTTAATTAGAAGAGAGAGAGTTACAGAAGAACTTTGAAAGAAGCCGAAAGAAGCAGAGGGCAGTGAGCTGGACTTCAGTGGTTTGAGCATGTGCTCCGTTCACGACAAACATCTCCATGCTAACCACCACCAGGCACAGGAATGAAAATCACCAGACGTCACTTCAAATTCAAATTCTACCATATACCTCAACAGGCACAATGAATGTCACTGTGCCTGCCCTGGGCCTGGTGCCCTGCTTAATTCTATGCTTGGATTATTTCATTTAGTCACACTACCAACTTTCTAGATAGTTCCTTGAATGAAAAATGGAGCAGGACACAAACAGGAAGCTGGGAGTGACTGATGCTGAGTGAGTGTTTGTGTAATGGATGACTAGAGCCACAGCTGACACAGAGAGGAGCTCGTTACTGCACTCCTACCTCGTGGGAGCTACCAGAACATTAGTTGCCTCGCACACCTCCTGATTTCATCTTCTGAACTGGTTCCAGGGAGTAGTCCTGTTACAGCATTGAGAAGTTAGCTTGGAGGACATAGGTACATCATCCAGATTCCCAATTAAGGAGTGAGGGATCTACAATCTAAAACTCCAGCCTCCATCTTGGGCTTACTGACCTTGATATAGAGAAATGAAAGAAGTTGTCACTTTCTCAAATAATGTACGCAGATTCCTAGGTATGTGTAGGTGACTTGGGGACTTTTGAATTAATTCCTTTTTGGTGGGAAGTAGAGGAATTCACCTGACTGAGTTTGTTGGGTAGGTGAATGTATGACAGGGGATTGCTGACAAATAGTAGAGGCTTAAAAGTATTTAATGAATCAATCAATTCAGTAAGGATTTGATGACTGGCTAAAGAGGAGTCATTCCTTTTTAAAATGGGCTAAACTTGTGGTAGAAAATTTACAGGCCAACTTCGGGATTGGAAGAACCTATGTTCAAATTATGCTTTCTACTCTATGCCTGTGGAAATGTGGATCCAATCTCTCCATGCCTTCGCTTCCTCTTCTGTACACTCAGAAAAGGCCTTGCACAGAGTAAATGCAGGATAAAGTCTTATTTTGTTATAAGCACTCAGATGACACTTGTCATTATTGATTGTCACAGCATTATGTTACAGTGGTGTTAGTGAGGATGAATAAAAATTGGTGAAGACCAAATCATTAGTGAAGGGCATGGGTAGATGCCTAGGCTTTCTTAGTGGGGTCAATGGGCGGGAAGTCTTCCACTTTCCCTTTTTTCAGTCCTGCCTTCCTGGAAACCTGGTAAGTAGTGTTGGCTGTCCCAGAAAGGTTGGAGGACACAACATGTCAGGAATGGGATGGGGAAGCAGACCTTGTCATCCCACAAAAGGAAGGCAAACAGCCTATTATTCCAATTTTCTGCTGAAAAGAGAGAGGAGAGAGAGAGAGAGAGAGAGAGAGAGAGAGAGAGAGAGAGAGGCAAACAAAAGTCTTGACCGTATTTTACAGAAGATGCTCTAGTTTCCATGGCAATTAATGGTGTTAAGTGCACTTCATAGCTCAAAGGTCTCTAGTGAAGCAGGAGAAAGGTATGTGGGTTTTTTTTTTCCTTTAATAGTGTTTGAAGAAAAAAGGTGTTTGCTTAAAAACTCCTTTCATTGACTATTGGCTTGGGCGAGAGTTTAAATTTTGAATTCTTGATAAGATATGCAAAATAACTCAGTGACAAGATTATAGGTACAGTTACAAGATCCCAAATAGGTTCTCTGTCAGGTGAAGGGGACTCTCCTGAAGGCAATGCGTTGTCCTTTTGCTCCTGGTGGAGATTCTCTTACACAACAGTCCCTCGCCACCCAGGAAAGTGTGGCCTTGCTATCATGGTATATATGCACACTAGGCAAGGAGAGGTCGGTAGGACCTCTACCATAGCCCAACCACAGAGGACACTGGATCAGTACGTAGCTAATGAATATCTCTTTATTAAATGGCTACTCTGTACCTGGCACTTTGTTGGGGTGACATACAGGTCTCCCAGCTAATCCTAAAGGGGGTGAGAAGATCTCCAATTTAGAGGATCCTGAGCCTCAAGGGAGACTTACAAAGTTATGCACTCCACACAAGAGGTCTACAATTTTAGGGCAAGCCACAATGACCTGCAGAGAGCTGCGTCATTTTAGACTTCTCTTTGCCCACAGCCAAGAGATCATTCCTAATGTTGAGAGGCCAGGCAACAGGATAGACAGTAAACATCACTGCAGGTGTCCTCTGGGGACAGACTCATGTTGCATACTGACTCTGTCACACCTCAACCAGGAACATTGAAAATAGTCACATATTTCCATAAGTGGAGAATAAATTGGCATTGGCTACACTGCAGTGTGGTTGTAAGAATTATTGATAAAGAATGTAAAATAACCAACGCAGATATGGACCAGCTGGATCCTCAGGACGTAGCCTCTATAATGATGTAGATTTCTGTGCTTGGAAAGGGTAGACCAAGCCCTGAGGCTGCTGCTCAAGGCCTTCATCAGCTGCCTTCCTCTTAGGCTGCCTTCCATATGTGGTGCAAGTTTGTCACACTTTCTACTGGTGTTAAGGACTTGGATTGCTACAGTGTTGAGTGTTAGATACAATGATGCAAATCTACTAGGCTTTTGTTCTAGGTTAGGCCTGAACCTGGTGTCTGCAAGATCACAAAATAACACCACATTTTCCCCCCAGCACTTTCCAGCTTACTGTTCTGACTGCTAACTTGCACTGTAGACATAGTTCAGCTAGGCCCCTGAATCGAAGCCTCTGGCCATTTCATCTTCAAAATCAAACCGGCAAAAGCTGTCTCACGCCTTCTATCCTGGCACTGAGGATGTTGAGGCATGGCAAGAGTGTGAGACTAGCCTGGACTACTATGTGAAATCCTTCAAGACAGAAAAACAAGAGGTCATTGTATAAAGTTGTTATAATGATAGAATGAAACTAACAAGAGGCAACATTTCATAAGCACTCTATAAATCTGGCCCATTGATCTGCCCCTTTTTGCTTTTGCTATGGATTATGGGATGGAGCTATAAAAAGACTCAACCTTGGGCAACGAAGTACTTGGGTGGTAAAAGCACTTGTCACACATGCCTGATGACATGAGTTGAGTGCATGGAAAGTGGAGAGAACTGACCTCTAAATGTTGTCCTCTGGACCTCCACATAATGGTTGGCACATGACTTCACTCTTACATCTCCTGAACATATAGAATAATAAATAAAGTATTTAAAAAAAAAACAGTCCCGATCATACCTTATCCTACCCCTATCCCCTCTCTGATGAGGCACACCTGTTACACTATTTTGACCCATTTCCTACTCCTTCCTTTCACTTCCTAAGGTAAAGTTCCATGAGCTTCTCATGTGCCCTCTGACCTATCCTTTCCAACAGTGCCACCACCATGACATTTCAAGTTTCACTCCCTGGTATTTGGGAGAGGAAACTGAGGTACACAGAAGCAAAAGCACCTGCCCCCAGGTCTCCTGGGGAGGCACTGCTGGAGCTGGCTTCAGAGACCTAAACCAAACAGGATTCTTCCTAAAGGGCCGTGTCTATTAGCCAACTCCTAAGTGCAGCTTGAAGAGTTCATTCAGAGCCCTTACAGCATATGAGGTGAAGGACAGAAAGGGGGCTGAGTACACAGTTGAGCATATCAGGCTCTAGCCAGCCTTGAGACTCAGTCCAACATGAAAGCAGGAGTGGACTCTACAGTCTGCATAGAGGGAGGTGTTTTCTGTGCTCAAGTTGGAGTTCAGAGTGCTTCTACCTGGTAAGATCCATGAAGGGCTTCTGGAAGTAGGGTCTCCTGAGGTTCCCCCTAGCTCCTTTCTGCTGAGGAGAGTGCATCTGAGTAAAGCACCCTCCTCCTCCCAGGGCAGCCAAAGGTCTGGGTTCTGCCTTCCTCTCCCCAGCAGGTTTCTGTTGCTTAAGAAAAGCCCAGAAAGAAAGAAAGAAAGAAAGAGTGCAGACTTTACCTGTAAGGTGAGCCTCCTTCCCTGCCTGTCTAGTCCACTGTGGACACAAGCGAGCGAAAGAGACGACTGTTTGTTTTATAACGGGAGCTTAACATGATTCATTTCAGATTCCCTAAGGACCTTTGTAAAGTTTGGACTGAGTGATAATATATTTTTTATTAAACTGAAGACCTAACAAGCAGGAAAGCGGTGCTCGACAACATAATAGAGCTGATACACTGCGAAGCAGCTTCTTACCAGAGTCTTCCACGGTTCCAGAATCTTTGGACTTCACCACCTGCCTCAGCAGGGAGATTAAGGGGGCTTCGAAGATTTGCTATACCACACACAAGGTCCTATCCTAACGCCACTGATGAATGCTGAGAGTCCCAGGACAAGGGCAGCTGACCTGCAGACCTCCTAAGAATGCTGGTCTGGCATCCTGTGCAGGCCAAGAGCGCACAGTGAAGGTAGTACTCACTTAGAGGGCCTGGCTCCCGAGGTGATTCATTTGGCAAATTACTTCTTGTCCAGCAAGCATGCAGACTGGAGTTTGAGCCCTCAGATTCTGTGAAAAAATTGTGAGGTGTTGTAGCACGTACTTGTAATGTGAGGGCTGGAGAGACAGACAGAAAGATTCTTGGAGGTTGCTGGCAAGACAGCCTAGTCAATTCAGTGAGCTCTGGGCCAATGCGAGGCCCTGTCTTAAAACAAAGACAAAACCCAAAGTGAATCTCAAAGAAATGTGGAGGCTTCTCTGTGCCCTAGACATAAGGCCGTGCACCAGAATCAAAGGTGAACTCTGGGTGAGGGGAGAGGAGACTAGGGAATAGAAATAACATGAGGTTGACTTCTAACCTCTATGTGAATGGACACACACACACACACACACACACACACACACACACACACACACACATAGGGCTGTGGCAAGGGACAGAGTATTGTCCACAGCATTGGTATTGTCTACAAGCTTCCAAGACTCCACCCTGGACCTGCTAAGTCTCAAGCCCCAGGGACTAGACCCAGCATTTGTGCTTGAAGGGGGTGGGGGAGGGTCTCTGGGTAATTTGTAATGCTTGCTAAAGCTTGAGAAGCACTTGCTACTCAAACTGCGGTACCTGACCTAGCAGCTTCACCATTGCCTTGGAACAACTTAGAAAAGGGGGACACCAAATCAGACTCTGAGTTTAACAACACTGCCAGTTGACTCTCATGCACATGGAGCTAAAGGGGCATTCCTGTAGCCACCACTAGACACTGGGTCGTGTATTTCAGATAAGCATGTGACTTCTTTAGACCCCAGCACTTTGATGAGGTCATAGATTATGAGGTCACCTCCCATAGCCTCTGCTGCATGGGAGGCACTCACCCTCCCTGGTGACAGGACTCTGTTCCTGCAGCCACTACCCATGTGTTAAGACTTCTGATACTAAAAGTCTCCTGTTGGAGTTCTCATTCTGCTACAGAAGTCTTCATCCAGGCTCCTTTTGAAGTATTTCATTATTTTGTGTAAGTTCCTCATCACCCTCTGGTCAAGGTACCTCTGGTGACCTTAGAACATAAATCAAGAGTTTCTTTGAGGCCAACTGAACCCAAAATCTGCCATGTGGAGTGCATTTGAAGACAGCTCTCTGACATGCATAGGTACCTCAAGAAAGGAGAAAATAGGATTCTCGGAACCTGATCCATGGTTGGAAAATGCTAAGTGACCTTAGAAGCACGCATGCACCCTGCCCCTTCCTTGCACCCTATGGAGTTGTGATACCTGAGGTGATAAACCCATGTGGAGCCTTCTCTGTGCCCTAGACATAAGGCCATGGCACCAGAATCAAAAAGGGAACTCTGGACGAGGGGAGAGGAGACTAGGGGACTGGAAGACACATTTTTATGTGTCTCCATGGAGACAAGAACCATGTCCTTCCAGTTCTGGCTCAGGGCCCCAGACATATAGTGCTCCCTCCCCTCCCCAGGAAGACAGTTTTAAAATGCACCTTTGGGGCCAGCCTGCTAAGTGCACCAAGGGACCCTCAGACTCTACACGGGGAGGGAGATCTCAGGGTGTCTGTGTGACAGCGAAATTCAAGAGGCTCTAAAAAGCCTGTATCCTCTGACCTACTAATTCTATTTCTGGGAATCTGTGCTAAGAAAACAATCTGAAATGTAAGCAAATGTATCCATACTGGCAACTGCTGTGGCCTTGGTCATGAGTAAAAACTGGAAACCACTAAATGCTCCACCGTAGGAGACTGGTTAGGTGAATTATGGCTTACTTGGAGGATGGAGTATTTTGTAGCTGTTAAAAATGATGTTTGCTGAGCTTTTAATAGCAGGGAGAAATGTTCCTTGCAGACCATTAAGTATGAAAGACGGGATGCAAGTTCTCCGAGCTAAAAATCTAAGCTTCGTGAAAACAATTACAGAAAAATGACAGACAGCAAGTGAGCAAGAGAAACCGGCTCCCACTGGTTTTCTAAGCACTGGGATTGTGCTGTGTGTGATTTTGTTCATTCTCACCTTGATGGATTCCCCACCCCCGCATTTGAAAACCACTGCTCATCTGTGTTAGGAGATTGTCTGAGGCTTGCTTGTGATAAAGCCAACAGTCATGACTGGTCCGAGGCCAGGCACGGGATGTAACAGCCGTTCCTATCTTCTAAACATGCATCGCTTTTGAAATGAGAAAAAAAAAAGGATTCAATAAACATTCTTTACCAAATTAAATTCAAATCAAAGTAAACAAATACAGCATTGGCGCATCCTGTGGAGGATGGCCTCTGCTCCCGAGCTCCCGAAGGAAGTGACAGCCTGTTCCTGGCTTATCGTTTTGGGGGATCTTCAAAAACCAGCCACTGTGAAATTGACTTCTAACGGATCTTAATTGAGACGGGCCCTAAATGCATGGATCAGAAATGACATTTGGGCTGTCTGTACCCCTGCTGTTTTGTGCATAGGTCCTGTACTTTTCTATGTGTCAGAGATGTCTGGGGCATTTACCCCGGGTCCCGGTCCCATCCCTGCCTTTCAGAAATGAATCCAGGGCCCTGCACATATTGGCAGTAGCTTTCACCAACTCTAAGCAGAGTGGGAGTTGATCTTAATCTTGGACCTGCATAGGGTTGAGCCCTCACCTACCTACACCTTGATACACTTGTCATATGTGCTCCCTTCCCTTAACATAAATGGGCTTAACACTCTAGGGATGGTCTGCAGGACATGGACCCTGGGATTGCCTGTAAACCCCACAGTGATCCACAAACTGAGTACTATTAAGTCTGCTTCTGCTTTGTATCAAACGCCATTAAGTAGTTCTTCTGCCTGCTTGTATAGCTCACATGACTTCAGGGGTGGTCTTGCGCCACATGCCCAGTATTTCCTCACCTGCAGAGTGATCAATTACTTCAGTATACGTTAAAGCAAGATGCCAGCAGTCTAGAGCAGTCCCAAGTGTCCCTGGCCAATTTTACCCTGTATATATATCATCATGCAGCCTGGTCCCTTTCCCCTGTCCTCTGCCGGGATCCATTTTCCAGCATTCTTCTGTCCATATACCCATGGCTTTCACACACAGAGCAATGTAACTCTTCGTTCCTTAACCCCAGGGGCCTTCCTCTCCTTTCATGTCCAGACTGACTGGTTAAAACATTTTACCCACTCCGACAAGTGTTCTCTCTCAGATATATCCTGGTTTCTATCCAAACCAGTGGCCAGCATCTTGACATCATATCTCCTGTGTGCTTTGGCCAGTAAATGCTAACCAAATGCTTGAGAGCAACAACACTACAGTGAGAAGAGCTGGTAGGAAGAGGGAAGCAGGCCATTGGTGTAATTACACAGTCCAACAAGACAACGCTCTGCGACTCTCACACCTCCCAAGGCCTTAAGATGGGAGATTTTCTCAGAAATGTAAACCGTGCAAATTGACTCAAGGAAAATTAGACTCAAAAGGAGAAAGATCCCATATTCACATGGCACATTTGTTCAACTTACCAGGAGTTCTCTGAGTAGAAACCATGGGAACCCTTTTTGTCTCAACAAAAAATATGGAATCAACACCATCATTGTGTTCTGTGTCTGTGGGGAAGCTGGAAGACCTTGGGCCCCTGGGGAGTGGTGCATAGAATTTTAGCTTTCCCCTAATTCTCTGAATATACTGGACTCAGAGGCTGCACTGGGCCTCCATGTAAATATGGACAGTTAGCATTTATGAATATGCACCAGCCTACTTTCTCCTCTTTAATGAAAATAAGAGAGAAGAGAGAGAGAGAGAGAGAGAGAGAGAGAGAGAGAGAGAGAGAAAGAGAGAGAGGAGAGGAGAGGAGACGAGACAAGATGAGACGGGAAGGGAAGAGAAGAGGAGAAAAGAATAATGCACTATAAAGGTCAGCAGCAAATAGGTTTGAGATGATTTGATGGGTCCAGTACCCATCTTTATAACATGACTTCTCCTTTCCATGTTTAATTGTGATATTTAATGGTCACCCTTGCATTGTAAGATTACACTTTTCAAGTAAGATTCTCTCCTAATGATGACTTGAGCCCTGCCCCTCAATAGGAGAATCAGCAGAACCTGGAGGACTCTATCTGGAATTGACACTCTCTACTCTGATTTCGTTCAGTTTAACCTAATTGTTTGTTTGTTTATTTACTCAGTTTTCACTAAAAAGAAAGGAAAGATCATACTCAAGTTTCAAGCATGTACAAATTGCTTTGCTTCAGTAAAATTAAATCTCTCTCTCTCTCTCTCTCTCTCACACACACACACACACACACACACACACACACACACACACACACACACGAATAGATAAGGAAAGGGTTTCAATGGGATTATTTTTAAAAAGCTCCAGGTTGAGAGAACGTAACACCAGATGAGAGAAGCCCAGTGCTGGCTCTCGCTTGCCTAGGGGCAAGTTTCACTTTGGCATTTTCTAGTCCTATAACCTTGGGTGCATGACTTAGTCTCTCTGAATCTGAGTTCCCATAGAAATCCAGTGCAGGAAGCAGTTGTCATAAAACAGCAGTGCTGGGAGCTTTCTGGAATGTCCGCCTTAGGTGGATTAGACTATCAGCCATGCTACCAACAACTATTCCGCAGTCGTATGAGACTCCTCCTCACTCTTAAGGGGTGGACTTTTAAGTGACTTTCAAAGTTCAGATGAAACCCATGACAGGGAATTGTTGGGCACCCTAAAACACCTTGTTTGGTTCTTGGTAATCTGTACAACATGGCCCATTTAGTCCTCGAAGCAACACCATGAGATGGGCCCTACTCTCATCTCCATCTTAAAGATGAGGAAACTGCAGACAGTTCAGAGTGTGCCTCAGCAAAAGTCCACCACGGAGAAGGCAGGAATGGAACTGAGCAGTCTGCTGTCACTTGGCTACCCTGGCTTCTGCATCTATTACAGCCTCGTATCTGACATGCCTTTGACAATTGCCCTATGATATCATTTGCACTGCTCATGTGCCCCCTACACTAATCACATACTCTGACATTTACAAAGTGGGATATTGAGAGCCCTAAGGAGACTTATAGTCAAAGTCAATAGAATACCTTAGCTCAGAGCCCAGCCCACTCTCTTTTTATTCCTCAGGAACCCCAAGGCTCAGTTTCTGGATTCTTGAGACTCAGGGTAATGATGCTTAGCTCAGAAGGGATGCAAAATACTTAGAAAGGTACATCGGAGCGGTACATACCAAGTAGATGTCAGTGACAAGTTATCGCATTTGGTACTGTCAAAAGACATTTGCTTCCTTTGTCCATCTTGAACACAGAAACATATCTTAAACTACTCTAAGATGTCTGACTCCTTCCTATGCCCCCTTACAGCAAAATTAATTGATGTCAGGTGTGCTCGAAAGCACAAGGGTGCAAGTCAGTACACCCAGGCCTATCTACATCTGCGCATGACAGCATCTCCCTCAAATGATACCTGGTTGCATGAAACAAGCCTGTGTGTTTTGAAAGTGTGTGATTTAGCACTTGCAACAGCAAATATGATTTCCTTCCCCTTCTCTGGTTGTATTTTTCATGGAACAGAGCCATATATTTTCCTTTCTTTCGTCTTTCTTTTTTTTTCCTTTTTATGGAAAGCAGACATTGAAAGATATTCTGCTGTAGCTTTTCAGTAGAACTTTTCAAGGCAGGTCTGCTGGGAAAGTGTCAACTGAGCACTTCCTATGAACACAGGGTTGTGTGGGTGGCAGAGGAAACACAGAACACAGCCTTATGGCTCAGTGGGATTGGGTCCTGGTGGAGGTATAACTGCCCTATCGACAGGAGACTAGAAGCCCAGAAACCACCAGAGAGCTCCTAATTCGTGACGTTTGCATTAGATGGGGCTCTACAGAGAATCAGAACCAAGAGGCTAGTAGACTAAAGAAAGAACAATATAAAGAGATACCTCACATAATTATGGAAGTTGAAAAGTCTCACGAGCTGTCAGCAGGCACAGAGAAACCAGTAGTGTTGACACCAATCAAGCCCAAAGGCCTATGAACCCACAGTATGCACCTCCCAGAAGTGATTAGGGCCAGAGGTCAAAGAAGACGGTTCTCCCAGCTCTAACTCCACACTGCCCCTCTGTTCAGACCCCCAAGGATTGGCCAATACCTAATCATACCAAGTGCTCCATCGTGACTCAGTCTACAGAGTCTCTTCCACAAAATACCTTGGCCTACACCACCAGAACCACCTAACAAGACGCCCTGTAGGTCAGTCAAGTCAATTCATAAAACTAGGCATTCGCAGACAGTCCCAGGCCAGGGACATCTTTCCAGGAAGCATTTGCTTGCACGTAGGCTGAACAATCCAATCCAGACGGTACTCCTAAACTGTTAGCTGCATATTAATCTGCAGGGACTAATATCATAACATAATTAGTGTAGCAGTGCTCCCAGCTTAATTGAAAATGCTGCATATGAGGGGCAGTTAATGAGAAATGCAAGGTTTGATGATTCAGAACTGCAGAGACTTGGCGGTGTGACGGGCGTAGCTGGGAAGTGTTGGATTTATTTCCTTTTGCTTTTCTCTTTGTGCATCTGGACAGGAAGGGTCTGAAAAGAGTTGCTAACAGTATGTATGGTGAGCGAGCTTTGATTATCCGGATGTCCCTCAGCTCTTTGCAACACAGCAGAGATCCAGTCAAGCAGGAAGCAAATAGATAAATAAATAAGCCTCTGCACACCGACAAAACACATTTTAATTTGTCCATACAACAGTCTTTTCATATTTCTGATAAAAAATCCTCTAGGCCCACCCCATCAAAATTAATGTTTACTTTATCCACAGCGTTAGTAAGCCAGGTGATCTGATTTCTGAGTCCCTACCAGAGCAGCAGCTGCCCCTCCCAGCAGGGGTGGAGGCCCCTACAGTGTGGACGCTTGGCTCTGTGCCTCCAGCCAGTCCCAGGAGGGCTTTAGGACACAAGGTTATATTCTGGTATAGGGAAGACAAAGGTGTAAGAGTCTCCACTCGCACGTAGTAGGTGGGAGGGAGAGACATGATTCAATCTAGTTCTGGCTAGAACTAGACAAAACAGGATTTAAAGGAAACTATTAGGGTACCTACACATTTTTCTTTATTAACGAGTATTTCTTATTTACATCTCGAATGTTATTCCCTTTCCCGGTTTCCGGGCAAACATCCCCCTAACCCTCCCCCTCCCCTTCTATATGGATGTTCTCCTCCCCATCCTCCCCCATTGCCGCCTCCCCCAACAATCACGTTCACTGGGGGTTCAGTCTTAGCAGGACCAAGGGCTTCCCCTTCCACTGGTGCTCTTACTAGGATATTCATTGCTACCTATGAGGTTGGAGCCCAGGGTCAGTCCATGTATAGTCTTTGGGTAGTGGCTTAGTCCCTGGAAGCTCTGGTTGCTTGGCATTGTTGTTCATATGGGGTCTCGAGCCCCTTCAAGCTCTTCCAGTTCTTTCTCTGATTCCTTCAACGGGGTCCTGTTCTCAGTTCAGTGGTTTGCTGCTGGCATTCACCTATGTATTTGCTGTATTCTGGCCACATTTTTTAAAAATAAAAACACTTAAAGTGTTACTTATTTTTTAGTTAGCTTATTTCTTTAACTATGTATGTATTTGTATATAAATACATGCATATCTATGTATGTATATATGTATGTGTGTATGTATGTATGTATATGGGAGGGGGCACTTGTACCATGGTGTGAATTTGGAGATCAGAGAAAATTTTGTGGGAGTCACTTCTCTCCTTCTGCCTTGTAGGTCCTGGGGATCAAACTCAGGTCATCAGACTTAGCAGCATATATCTCTGCCTACCGAACCATCTCATTCATTGGCTCTTTGGTTGTTTTGTTTTATTTTGATTTGTTCATTTGTTTGTTTGTTTGTTTTTAATTTGTCCACTTTCAAGGAATGCCAGGGTCAAAGATTGGATACCACAGGACAGAGAAGCCCCCAGTATGGCACAGAATCCCTCTTGTCCTAAGTCTTTGATGTTTAAATTGTAGACACCAAACCGTGAAGTTTCAACTCTGTTCAGATAAGTGGTCATCTCTACCCATGTGCTGGGTGGAAGGTCCCTGAGTGCAGGACCCACCTATAGTGACAGCATCTACCCTGAGCTATCTGGTGGAAGGGAAGAGATCTGTAGTTTCCCACTGCTCCGACTGTTTGGAACACAGAGGAAACGGAGGTGGGTGTGGGAACCGATGCTACTGCAAACGTGGGTATAAGATGAGAATTCAGTGGCCGAGTCCTACGGTCAAGTCGATTCCAGGACTAACCAGCAGTTGGACAGGAATATGGTGAAAGGGACACAAAATGACACCCGTGTACTAACAGTCAGGGAGGCGCTCACAGCATGAGGAAGAGTAAACAGAAACTTTAAAGAGGCAAGAAGTGGGAAGAGTCCATTTAAGAGTGACTTATGGTACAGAAGCATCACTGTTGGGCACATGAAGGGAAGAGGTGGACATCAGCCGGAGTGAAGATTGCACTTGGGACACTTAGTGGAGGGCAGACAGGTCCACAAAGCTGTTGAGGATTTTCCACGATTTCCATGTGACTCTCCCCTTGCTTGTAGAGCTCCAGATTGTATTCTTCTATGTTATCAGGGGATAGAAGGGTTGTGAATATCATAGCCCCGATTCATATTCCTAGAGGAGCAACCAGGGATCTGGATACCAGGAACCACAAGCATCCTTTTCACAGGGGCAAGATACCCCAAGAGAATTGCAGACACTCTCAGAAGATTGTCCCTTGGCTTAGAACAACAGCCGCAGCCTCCAACCCTGTGTTCAGTGACATACAGAGATGGGTGTGGACCTGGAGACACTGGGGATCAAGGCAGTGATGTGAGCAGGTAATCAAGTTCAGCTTTTATAAGAGAAGACAAAACATCTAATTCTTTTTGTTCTTTCCGGTTTGGGACTTTCTGGGAAGTAGGCAGAAATAATCCTAGGCTAGCCTGTACATCACTGTTAGTGCAGAAGGCCCTTGAACTCAAGGTTCTCTTGCCTCTTTCTCCTAAGTGCTGGGGCTACGTGTATGTGACATCACACCTGACTGATTCTTGTAAGAAGTCTTAATTCTTGAAGTTTAGACAGATCTCTGCAAGCTAAATGAAAGTGTGGGGAACAGTCTGGAAGGAGGTAACTGGCCAGGGGGAAAGGTCATTTCCAAAGATCCACAAGCAGATTATTTAACAGAGCATTCTAATATGTATCCACACATTTGCATATTCATTTTTATTCACACATTTATGCATCTGTATCTGTGCAGAGGCTGCCATTAAGACTGCTTTCCCCAGCCTCCACTCCCGTGCTCTGTTCTGTTTTCTTTGCCCTTCCATACTTTTTGAACTGAGCTCCACTGGGTCAGTCATAGCCATGAGCAAAGCCACTGGTCACTGATCACTAGACTTCCAGCTTCACCACCACAGGTCCCTACCTCACGTCAGGTAACAGGACTGGAGAGAACCAGAGTAGGAGCTCTAACTGTCCTCAGCTCCTCATACTTCATGCTTCACATTGTCCTTTGTAGGAGGGACACTTCGGCCTCAGGTGTTTAGCTTGAATGATTGTCTGGGACATTTTCTAGAGCGTTCAGTATCCTCACTGGGTATTTGTTTCTATAAAGTGTGTGTGTGTGTGTGTGTGTGTGTGTGTGTGTGTGTGTGTGTGTGTGTGTGTATTCCTTCTACTGTGTGTGCACATGTATGAGTGTGAAGGCCAGAGGTCAATGTCAGGTGCCTTCCTCTACTGCTCTCCAGCTTATTTCCCAGCGTCTCTCACTGCACCTGGAACTCATCAATTTGGCTAGGCTGGCTAGTTAATGAGCCCGGGGAATCAGCCGCCTCCACACCGCTCCCAGCAATGGGGCAATAGGCGTGTGTGCGTTATCCAGGTTTTACATGACTGCTGGGGATCCAAACTCAGGTCTCCCTGCTTGTGCAGCAAGCGCTTTATCCAGTGAGCTATCTCCCCAACCTGATCTCTAGAAATCTTTAAGTTACGGCAAGTGCTGCTATCTTGCCTAGCCAGTCCTGCTGGCCAGCTGCCCAGAATAGATCAGGGAAAGCCAACCACATGCTCCACCAGCAGGGATGCAGGAAGCAGGCCCACTGTTTCCTAAGGGAAGCACAAGCTTCGGGAAATAAGCAAGCCTCCATTCCCACACAGCAATTATGTGCACAATTACATTTCCAGCAGGTGTCACTTAAGAGGGTGAAACCCATTAACTGTTCAAATGAGAAAGCAGAAAGGAGTCTCCGAGAGCACCCAGGCAAGGTGTACTCTGCAACATAGGGAGGGGGCACATGCAGGCCTCCACCATGTGTTCCCTCACTCGATCTGAATACTCTTCTGTGTGTCAAAGTACACATGTTGCGTTAGTGCAACCTAGTGTAGAAGTAAAACTTAGCCAGGAGAGCAAGCCGTGGAGTTTGGGCATAATATGCATACAGCAACTAGGGAATGGGTGTGGGCACCATTGGATGTTTCTCTTAGAGTCCAGAGAGAGATCTGAGGCTCTTCATCACCCACATCCTCATCCTCCTCTCTTAATATCAGGGTATGGAGAACATGGGAAACAACCAATAAATACACGGTAGACATTTTTATAGCAACTTTCTCCATATTGCTCAAATGGTGAACTAGATGTTTTGTAGGAAGATCTAAGGAGAAAGAGAGTTTCAGGCCTGTTCAAGCTTGCTTACGTTGACATTTACCCTGGAAAGTGACTATTATTGCCCTCATTAACAGATGAAGAAACAGAAGAAAGGAGAAGGATCTCACCCCAGTATGCTTGTTAATGAAACTACAAGCTTTGGATTGAACCCAGGCCTGCCTAACTCCAGTGTGCTCTTTGCACTACACTGAGCAGCCTAAGTTGGGACCCATTGGATTACAGAGGTGAACCAGGCTCTCCCTGGTGATGTCATACAGGAGGGGAGTTCAAGGATCAGAGCCTCTTTTGTCCCATGCACTAGAAGGCCTTGGGCCTAGCTGAGACAAAAGGAACTTCTGTTTGATATGCTCAGGTCAGCTCTAGTTTTGGTCCTCTTGGGCTTCCTGATGGTCAAGGAACTGAAAGCTGGAGATGGGATAAGAACATGTCCTGGGCATCACTAGCAGGCTTGCTTCCTTTCTAACAAAGACCAGCTCACAACCTCCTTTCTTCAGTCATACTGCTGTCAACATAAAGTGGCACAATTGGGCCCATGCCTTGCCAAACCTACCATTTCTGCACTATCTAAAATGGGGAAACTGCCTCCTTGTACAAAAATCTCAGCCTTTCCTGCCATCACTTACAGGTTCTGACAAGTCCATGTTCTAGTGTGGTTATAACCCCTCTGTATTAGGGTTCTTTAGAGGAACAGAAGTGGGGTGTATGTTTGTGGGGTGTCCGTGAAGGGAATTTATTAGAGCAGTTTATATGCTATAGTCCAGCTAGCCTAACAATGGCTGTCTACCAATGGAAAGTCTAACAATCCAGTAGTTGTTCAATCCACAAGGTTGGATGTCTCAACTGGTCCTCAATCAGTATATTCTGGGATGCTGGAATCCTGAAGAGGGCGGCTCTGAAGCCAGCAAAGGAATGAGTTTGCCAGTCGCAATAAGGACAAGCAGGCCAAGAGCAAAAGTTTCCTCCTTCTGTGTCCATTATTTAGCCTATCACCAGAAGGGATGGCCCAGATTAAAGGTCGATCTTCCCACCTCAGAAGATCTGGACTAAAAGTGGCCCTTCCCACTTCCAATGATTTAATTAAGAAAACCATTCCTCACAGGTGGACCCAGCTGGTTTTAGTTAATTCCAGATGTTGGCAGGTCGACATCAAGAATTGCCATCACACCTGCCTTACCTGAGCCCCTGCCTCTGCTGTCATCTAGCCCTTTACATGGGTCTCTCTTGGGTCATCTTTGTTCCTTCCTCTACTCATGTCTATCATATAGTTGAGGGTGAATTTTGTAAACATTTCACTGTATCCTTTCAGCCAGTCATTCAACTTTCCATTCACCCAAGACATTATTACAGAGTGTGAATATTTACTACGAGGTAAAGTTCATGACAGATTTGAGAAGGATACAAAATTCAATGAGAAGTTCAGTTTCCATGTTGGAGCGAGAGATAGATCATCAAATATGATTACAGGTGAAGGACATGGGGCCAATAAACAGGCCCCATTCTGCCTGGCAGCCTCTTCTGGGGGAGATGGCATCTAGGCCACTGTGCACTTACAGAGAGCTTTGCTTAGCACTACATCTGAGGGGAGCTACACATATTTGGTTGGAGACGAGGATCACCAGTTTCTTACTGCAAGAACAGAGACCAAACCAAGAAGTGCCCTTTTCTACGGGGCTAGAGTAGTAACCTGTAGACTATGGGAGGAAGCACCCAAGGCAGAGAACTTTCTGTTTCAGAATCTCTGGTCTCATCAAACCTCCTGGAATCTGGTCCCTAGGTTCTACCCTCCAACCAGATCAACTGATCAAGCCTCATTTCTGGCAGACTGACTTTCATCTGACTAACAATTTTATTCTCTCAAGTACTGCTACTCACAGGAGACCTGTATCTCACTCAGAGAAATGCATCTATAGACTCTCTCTGTGGCCAACACTGTGTGTCTGGAGTGCTGGCACTCTTCTCTGGACTTGGGTCTGTCAGTGTGTGAACAGAGGGTCAAATGGGATGCACACAAGCCACCTCTGTCTCCTGTGACTGCTGAGAGCCAGGAACTTGTAGATCATCAACAAGTCAGCTGTCACCTCCTGTCTTCCACTCAACTAGAGGAAATGGGAAAAGCCCTCCAGCAGTCCTTTCTGAGTGCAGATGGTGGCCTTGTATTTGGAGCTTGGGCTTAGGGTGGGAGTCATCTGTCATCTGCAAAGGGCTCTTCATCTGAAGAGTCTACCCTAGCTTGCAGCCTGGCCCTGTCTTGTCACCTGCCACCTCAAGTTCTCTCTTGAGCTTCTCTTTGGGGGTCTATTCATTGCATTCAGTATATCTGATAAGGCATGTATACAAAAGGTGCCCAATAAGTATGCTTTTTAACTAGCTGCCTCCAAATAGATTGTGACTTTTCTATGAATATGCAGCCATTAAGGTTAAATTCAAATTTAGAAGGAAGATGACTAATTTAGATATAATGATATTTTTGCTTTGCCCTGATTTTTCATTTACTTGGTTAGTAGAAAAACTGAGCATTTCTACCACATGTTTATTCACTCAACATACTTGTTGTATAGTTGGCCTCCTGCCCAATTTATTTATTTACCTCACCGATTGCATTGGATCTTTGCTGAGTGGGCATTAACCTTAATCTACGTTACATCCTACAGATACGGGTTTTTCAACCCGATGTCCTTTTTACTTATTTTCCTTGTTCTATGTTGCACAGGATTTCAGAGTGCAGTTCATTTCCATTCACATTAAGTTGTGTCACCAGCCCTGCACAATCTACACTGAATGCTGGGAGAGAGTCTCCTCAGGCCATACACACTCTTCCTGCCCCAGCAAGCTGGGTGAGTTGGGCAGGTTGAAAAGGGCCACAGAAGTGCTTCCAAAGGCAAATCCTTTGTTCTCTATGTCATCGAACCACTGGCTCCCACACGTGTGTTTTGCTCTTAGTTAAAAGGCCAGCACTTGTGTTAAAAGCTCTACTCGATCTTAATGGGGCTCCTCCTCTCTCCGCCTACTGAACACTGTGTTCCTTAATCAAATGTCACAGGATCAGAAAACATGAATGGAGAATCATTGCGCTGTTGACGAGGAGCAGAAAGCCCTCTCCTCTCTGGTTAGGCTTCCCTGTGAAACATGCTGCTGTGCTTGGACCCTTAGGTCTTCTCAGCAGCGCCCTGGCACAGGACTGGGGGGTTATCTTCCTACGGTATCTGGTGTGAAAAATGAGGCTTAAGGGCTTGGCTCTGTTCCCTACCAGTCAGGCGAAGGCCAGACTTTCCCCTCTGATGTCAGGCCTGCTGTTGGTTTTGCCTTAACAAGTTCCTACTATCTAGTCATGGAAGTGAGCAGTGTTTTGGTCCTAAACTCAGCTCTAGAAGGGAAAGGATCTCCCGACCATCTAGAAGTTGCTAGATTAAATGTCTGGAGACAGTCTCACATGGATGATCCTGCAGTGAGAGCAAAGTGAAGACCGGGTGGTGGTGGGGGAAGGGGAGAACGGTAACTGATATCCAGCATGCTCTGGAAAGTCTGCAAGAAGTGGCTTAACCGGCAGTTCTGCAACCAGCTTCTTTTGCTAAGCAGGATCTGTCCTCTAGAACTTCATTATCCAGCTGAGGAAACAGGCAAGCCCAGACCACTCTAAAAACTGTGGGAAATGCATCAGGAGCTCATGCATTCATTCAGCATATACTAAGAATTTACTATCTAATGTCCCATTGTAAAATAATAAGAATGATGCTTAACCCTATCTAGCTTCAAATGAATGAGACTCAAACTATGATTTATTTATTAGGCTCTGCACACTTACTGGGGGAAGACCCCCAATCTAATTCTCTAATGCTAGATTGGCTAATTTCCCCAATTGTGCTCCCCAATACTTGCTGTTTGAATCTTCCTGGGTTATATCTGCTCCAGCAGTCTGGTGTCCTGGACAAGAATTTTGCTTGGGCACATACTGCTGGTTCATCACGACTAATGGAGACCTCTTGTTTTTTCCATCTTCTCCTCTGCTCTCTCTCTCTCTCTCTCCCTCTCCCTCTCCCTCTCCCTCTCCCTCTCCCTCTCTCTCTCTCTGTCCCTCCCTCCCTTCTCCTTCCCCTTGTTGTCCCTATCTGTGACCCCCCAGACTGGTAACTCAAGCTCTACCTCTTTCTATTCTACCTAGCAAGTGTTTGTAGCCATTCTTTTAAACCAATGGTTTTAAGTTGAGGAGTAAGGTTTGCACAAGAAAGGCTGGTGTAGGTGGGGATTTGCCCCTCTTGGTGCAACCAGATCTTGGAGTACAGAATTTAGCATATAAATTCAAGCAGCAGCAGACCAACCCCCAACATCCCAGTAAACACAACAGACCAAAGTCAGGAAGTTTGCAGTAGGGAAGACAAAAAAATAATTAATAACTATTGTGGTCCAGGCACTGGAACCTTGGGGTGGCAGTCACAGAGAAACTGGGGTAAGTTCTCTACTCTCAAGTTGAGGGGTTTGTGCTATCCTGTGACTCTCCATGGGGGCTCCAGGCATGTTTGGTGAAGGAAAGGGTAAAAGCATAAGGGTGAATATCTGAAAGATATGAGAACTTTCTAGCAAGGCTAGAGAAAGGTGAAGGAAAATTCAAGACTCTGTGCGGCAGATATGGGTTGTGGCCAAACTGTAAGGGTTTGGTGGCATCCCCAGGGACAAGGACACCAGGGCCATATGCTGAGGTGACCATGTGCACACCACTTCTGTGAGTCAGGGATATTAGCCAGTGGCCTCAGCGAATAGCATTAAGACACATGAGAGCATATGTAAGAGTAAGACACCCTTCCTGACCGTCTAGCCTCAAAGGCTATCCCACAGTCCAATAGAGGGTACACTAATTACTTTCTTGTTGCTACACAGAAGCCTAGTTAGGGTTAGTATTGCTGTGATAAAGCACCATAACCAGAGCAGCTTGGGAGAGGAAAGGGTTCATTTCCAAATAACAGTTGATCAGCTGGAGGGGCTTCATTCTACCATGGTGAGGAAGGCATAGGAATACCCAATTCCCTACGGCGTGGCGGCTGTACAGTGAGGCATATACAGAAGAAGATGGTGAAAGCTGGCACTGGTTCATCTTCTTTTTATTCAGCCTAGGACCCCGCCTACATAACAGAACTGAGTCTTCCCATTTCAATAATTCTGTCTAGACTCTCTCTCCCAGACCAAAGGTTTGTTTCTTAGGTGACCCTAGACTCTGTCAAGTTGCTAACCAGCACTAACCGTTAGAGTGGAAGCACCCCACAATGACCTTTCCATCGCTCTCCAGACTGTCAGAGAACATCCGAAGAACTGGCCCAACCGAGAGAACCTTAAGGACCTGTGAGGACTAAATTGAATTAGGCATCAAGGCTGGGGATCCAGGAAGAGAAGGAGGCATTAGATATAAACCCTGGGAAGCTGAATAAGGTATAGGAGTTAGTTAAAACACTTGCCCTGTTTTGGTTAATCATCGGTAACAAATGCAGCACAGCAACAAAAGGGTAGCATTAGGAATATTCACTGTACTGTCTGCATAGTATTTTTGAGCTCTCTAACTTCAGAAATTCTTACATTAAACATGTAAAACGTGTGTTATATTAAACAGGTTTAAACATGTAAAATAATATATATATATATATATATATAATAATGTTTTCTTAAAAAGGTAAAGGGGGGAGGGATACATGTAAAACACACCCCCTCCTTGTTTTTCTTGTTTTTCCTAGCTTGGGAAGAGCTCTTTCTCTCCTGTCTTGGTCCCTCCTCTGGCCACGTTTTTTGGCTTTCCTGGAAGAGAACTGGCAGGTGTGCACCTGGGTGGCCGAGGGCTGAGCAGGTGGGTAGGGGGCGGAGCTTGAGAGGAAGTCTGTGTTGAAGTCTCAGCCCGGGTTTCCTCCCTGGGGCCAGTTTCCAGGGAAGTGACTATGCAGTGGTTTGTTAACAGCCCTGATGTCTCACACCTGGTGGTCCTTTCACTTCCGCTGGAGGACATTGGTCCCAGACACTTGGATCAGTCAATAAAAAGGCCACCTGTGACAAAGGCTTGAGCAGAGTAGGAAGCAAATGTGTCCCAAGATCCCAGAACCTCTGCTCTCACGGTGGGGAGCTGACCTGTGCTGTGAACCCACCACCCAGGAGACCTGCTCACGAGGAAAGTTTGCTAGGCTTTTGTCTTGTTTCTGTCTTGGGGGGTTTTGTTTATTTGTTGGTTTTTTGGTTTGGTTTTGTTTTTGCCCTTCCGTTCCAGCTAGTATCTGTTGGTTTATACATACTTAAATATACATTTAAATGTTTCTTTACTAACAAAGGCTGTACTGTCTCTCAGCGGTCATGCCATCACACCATTTCTGCTGAGTTCTGTCTTTCTTGGACTATCACTGGTCTCATTAAACTCCAGGCTTCCCTGAACTAAAGCAGGACACCCTGACCTCCCTCAAGCATTTGTGCATCACAGTGGAACTTACTGGCATTCAGTGGCTTGATAGATGGCTGGCTTTCCCCATGTTCATTTACCAGAAAAGAGTCATGTTTAACTCCACCTCTCTCTCTCTCTCTCTCTCTCTCTCTCTCTCTCTCTCTCTCTCTCTCTTCCTACACACACACACACACACACACACACACACACACACACAATATGTTGTTACCTTTCTTCCTGTGGAGAGTCCTCCTCATCCCCATGCATGACTCTGCTGCTTGGTTCCTCAGGGACTTGCCTTCTGGCCGGTCCCATAGTGAGATCCCTAACTCAGCCCAAACGCTGACCTTTGAGCACTGGCTCGTTCTTACGTTCTGAGAGTTTCCAAGCAGCACTGCCACCTGCACATTTTCTCCATACTTTTATCAGCTCAAGTCCAGGCAGGAAAACAGAAACCATCCCCGGTGTTTCAGCCAAGGGAATCTAATACAGAAAATTCATTGCAGAATTGAGGAAATGACTAGAAACAGTCCAGGCATCAGCCGCGGCAGGCAGTCCCTCTCAATTCTAGACTAGGACAATGAGGAGGGAAGAGTCAGCCACAATCAGGAGGAACTAGAACCACTTTGCAGAGCGCCCGTCAGGCCCTGAGACAACAGAGGGTATGCGGTCACTGCTGGGCACACTATCCAAGACGAAAGCAAGACAGGGAGGGAGACCTAGGCTGCTCAGGGCTTTCATTAGCCAAACCTGTCCAGAATCCAGTGAGCTAACCAATTCTTCTTCCAATAAAGCAGACCAGAGAATGGCAGTGTGGGAAATAAATCAGGAGCCAATAGCCAATTAGTCACAGTGGCTGTTGAGATTTCTCAGAGGTACCCATTGGCTTTGTCCAGTGCTGAGCTGGGCCCCTCCATTCCTGAAACCTGCTCTTCTCTGATTTCTCTGATCATGACAGCTGCCTTCTGATAAAGGCCTCCTGTTCCTAGACAATCTCCTGAGTAGAAAGATTGAGGACCAGGACTTCCCTTTACTCTGGGGAGAGGACAATGAACCCTGTCACACGCTGGAGTCAATAATTCTGGGTCTTGTATGTAGCTGCCATCCCAACTCCTTTGGAGAAGATCATGTCTCTTTTCTTTCATGGGCTCTTCCAGGTATAACACTTCTGCCTGTCCTCACCACTATGCCAGTCTCCAGAGTTAAGCTAGACCTTGAACAATTCTCTTTTGATGTACAAGATCAAACTCATCACTCAGACCCCACTAACCAGGCACAATACGCTGGCAAGAGCCCTGTTCGGGAGCTATTGGGAAAAGCTAGTGAACTGCATCAGGGGCTTCACTTCTTGTCTAAGAAGGGTAATCAGTTCCACCCTTTCAGCTTTGTGAGAGCATTTCCCTCCTCTGCTCACTGAGAGCCCTTACAGCTGGCACAAGAGCTCTGGACGGTGCTGGATGTGAAAAGAAAAAAATCCAAAGGCAGAACAGACTAAAGAATGAAGGTCCTTCAGTTGCTGCAGCCAAGGAAACATGAAACATGAGAACGGCTTTATGCCTGCCTTTTTTTTGTTTTGCTTTGGAGCATTGCAAGGACCCAGGCACACAATTGTGTTTGGATTGGGGGAAAAAAAGCATAACTTTGTGGAAGAAAATCCTTTCCAATTTTATTCTGGCTGTTAGCTGGATTAAAGGAAGCAGAGAGAGGATTGGACTGTGCAAGGCATCAGGAGGCAGCCAGGACCCGTCTATCTCTGCCTGGGATGTGCTAAGACAGCGCCTGCAGCAGTGGGTTCCCATGGCCTTCTGTCCCCATCCTGACAGTCGTTTGTATCACTTTTTCTTAACTTTAATATCACTGGTAATTATTAAGTATTAACGGCAGCATCAGCTGAGACCTATTCTACTGCACTTTGTTATCAAAGTGATTTCCCACAACCTCATAGAACTCAAGAAAGAGTTGGCTGACCTAACTGGAGAAAAGGCCAAAGTGAGGTAGAGTTAGGATAGAGTACTAATCCTGCGAGGTTTGTTCTACGCTGTGGGCAGCTCTGGTCTGGTTCTCTCACGATGTGTGCTTCTTTCTGTCTTGTAGACTTTCAATATTGCCATGATAAAATACCAGATAGAAACTACTTAAGAAGTGTAGGATTAATTTTTGCTCACAGTTAGAGCACATAGTCAACCTTGCTAATGATGCAATCCTTTAGTACAATTCCTCACATTGTGGTGACCCCCAAACATAGGATTATCTTGTTGCTATTTCCTAACTGTAATTTGCTACCGTTATGAATTGTAGTGTAAATATCTGATATGCAGGATATCTGATATGTGATCCCAAAAGGATTTTGACCCACAGGTTGAGAACCACGGATACCGCAAATCATGGCAAGAAAGGTAGGGTGGTAGGGACTTGAGGTGTCTGGCTACATTATATTAACAGTCTAGAAGCTGAGAGAAGAACAATGATGTTCAGGTCACTTTCTCCCTTTATGCAAGCTGAGGTTTGAGCCCATGGGATCCTGCTTCCCACATTTAGAATGGGTCTTTCTACCTCAATGTACTCAATCCAGACACTCTCTCACAGACATGCCCAGAGGTCTGCATGGTGATTCTAAATCCTATCATGTTGATATCAATATTAACTCTTGCACTCATTGTGTGAGTTTCTGAAGGCTGTTGTACTGAGACGGCATACAGGAATAGGACAAGCAACAGAAATTTGTTTATTCACAGTCATAGAGGCCAAAAGTCCCAGGTCAAAGTGACAATGGGGCCAGGCTTCCCTGAAGATCCTGGAACAGAGATGACCTGTCTAAGCCTCTGTCCTGACTTATGGAAATGTCTTGACCTGTAATGGCATAAGTCTCATTGTCATAGGCTGTTTTCCCATACACACATCTATCTGCCTCTGTGCCAACATTACCCCCCCCTTTCTAAGGATGCCAGTTTACCTAGATGATATAGTTCTATTTTAATTAGCAATAAAAAGGCCTATCTCCCTACTACGGTTTAGATTATAGTATATATATATATATATATATATATATATATATATATATATTGTAAATGACTCATAGTTGGCCTTCTTTCTGTTGGGACCTCCTGTAATAGCACTTCTTCTCAGTCATTACACACACACACACACACACACACACACACACACACACACACACAGATGAGTTGGGCAGCAAACCTATGGGAACTCTTGCAATTCACAGCTTGCCACGGCTGACATTGTGAACCAGCCATGCATAAATGTCAAAACTACCGGAAAGGAAATAGAATAGAAAAATTGGCTACTATCCCCGGACAAGAAAATGGCAGATGAGATCTAACCTTCTTTCCACAGCTGGTTTTGCCCACAGAGGCCCTGCATAAAAGCCTCTCACTCCCTCACAAATGAGGACATCCAGTTAAATATTCATAGAGCTGAGAACTACATATGTATTTAGGAAAATATATATATGCACATACATATATATAACAAAATTAAAGAAAATGAGGCCATAAAATAATAAAATAAATTCAGAGGGAGACTGCATAAAGCCATCTGCTGCCTTTATTACCCCCACCCTGGGACCCCGCATATTTAAAATATATAAGTACTCACCCTAAAACATTCCATCACAGCAATATGATGGAGCGCCTGAGCAGGTCTCCAAGGTCGATGGAAAAGGGAAAGTCAGGTGGGAGGAGACGGATATAAGCAACCACAGGGCTCATACCTAGATCTGTCCCAAGCAGGACAATACAGATTGGCTCATGGTACCGCCATACTCTTTGGAAAAGGTGCCATTCTGGATGCGAGAGAGATACTGTCTGTGAATTTATATGTGGTTGTGTCTGTTTACTCTCTCATCTGAACATTGAATCACCAGCCACTGCAGCTACCATAATGAGAATAATATAATCTGCTTCGCTTGTTCTGGAGAGGTAGGCTTCAAAGGTCGGTACCCAAGTGAACTCAGGCATGTAGTATGCCTTCTCTCCTTCTGTTGACTTGAAACTTTAATGGGTTTGTTTTTCAGAGACGGAGGAAGGGAAGGGAACTCACTTTTACTGAGCAGTCATCCTGATGCTGCACTAGGCTGGGCTCACCTGCATGCTCAGAGTGTTTAGATCTAGTTTGGAGGCTCCATGCTTCCCCTGTTGGGCCTTGTGGACTCCCCTACTCTCAATCTAGTCTGATTCTGGGCAAATTGCTGGGAGAACTGGGAATATTAAGAGGTTATCAAATAGGATGGCATCTGTAATTGGCTTGGATTAGAAACCAAACTCTCAGCAAAGCAACAAGGTGGAATATTCTGAGCCAATGATTTGTTCTAATGAGCGGGTTTTCTGGAGCAACTCTTGTGCTCTGGAAAGTCTACATCCATCTTCAAAACAGGCTGGGGTAGGAAATCTCACAAGAGCTGAAGATTTTGTGCCTAAGGGTGGGTCTCAGAAATAAGGCAGCTAATATGGATGGAGGATGCACAAATGAGCTAGGAATCCAGAAATGGTGGCCATTGCCAAGGAGCATTCAGACTGCAGGATAGGAAGATGAAAAGTTAAATGAATGCAGGGCTCTGGTCATGAAGGTGAGGCCAAAACTGTGAACATCTCCATATGGCCACAGAACGTTCTTCCTCCTCACACCCATTTCTTCAGCTGGGGAGAAGCCATGATCTAGTACCCAACAGAGCATCTCCAGGAAGTCTGGCTTACAGTTTGAAGGGCAGTCCATCATAGCTAGGAAGATGTGGGAGCAGGAGCCTGAGGGCAGCTGGTCACATCGTATCTGCTGCCAGAAAGGAGAGAGAGATGAGTACGGATGGTCGGCTTGCTTTTTCCCTTGTATTCACTCTGTGACCCCAGCCCATGGAATGGCACTGCCCACAAATGAGGTGGGTTTCCCCACATACATCAGTTCAGTCTAGAAAATCCCTCACAGGTATGTCCATGACTTGTATCCTAGCTCATTCTGGATACTGTCAGATTTAATTAATATTTACCACTACATCATCCTCACTGAGGAGCTAGCAATGCCCAGAATGTTGTGTATTAAAAGAGAAGAACATCCTAGTGCCTGAGTCAGGAGGACAGTCATAGTTTGAAGCCAGCCTAAGCTATACAATAAGAGTCTTTCTTTAAAAATAAACAGATAGATAGGTAGATAGATAAATTGATAGATAGATAGATAGATAGATAGATAGATAGATAGATAGATAGATAGACCGACCAGAGGAGTTATGACACTGTCTATTGTTATTCTATGATGCTCACTATGTTTTGTCTCCATTATGGAGGATGCATAAGAAACCTGGAACTTGGCTCCAGGCCAGAAAGCTGGTGATGCTCCAGGTGGACTCAGGGATGAGCTCACTGTTCAGGGAGGATTGCCAGGAGCATCTGTCAGATTTAATGTCACTGTGACAAAATACCTGAGAATGTCAAGGAAAGTCGAAGGAAGTCAAAGACTCACTCTGCTTCACAGGTCACAAGTTTCAGACCAGTGACGGCTGGATCCAATGCTTTGGGCAAAGGTAGTGAGTTAGTTCATCCATGAGCAAGGACGTACTGATGCCCTCGTGTTTTGTCTCACACTTGGGTCTCGCTGCGCACAACAAACTGTACTTGGGCTTTCAGAGCCCATTGCTTCAGTGAGCTCAGCTTTAGCTGAGATGGGAAAGAGGAGAGCGAGCACTCTGACTGTGAGGATGCTGCTCCTCTTCCCCCACAGTGTGAAAACTGGCAATGACTGTCTTTTGGGACCAAGGAACACTTTACCTTTTTGGTCTATGGTCCTTTGGGGGAAAGACTAACAGGAGAGAGAGAGAGAGAGAGAGAGAGAGAGAGAGAGAGAGAGAGAGAGAGAGAGAGAGAGAGAGAGATCCACTCCTAACTAGACCTCCCATCAGTGGAATGCTATCACTTTTTCAACCATCCAGATGTGCTATTTTTTTTGTCAACTTGACACAAACCTAAACGTATCTGAGAGAATATTCATTGAGACAAGGCTGCCATAAGATTGACCGATAGGCAATTTTGTGGGGTATAGTTTTGATTATTAATGGTATAGGAGGGCACTGATCACTGTGGGCCATTCCACCCCTGGGGAGGTGTTTGCTGGATTGTTTATAGAAGCAAGATAAGCAAGCCATGAGGAGCAATCCAGTGAGTAGCACTCACCCTTAGTCTCTGCCTCACTTCCTGCCTCCAGATTCCTGCCTCGAGTTTCTGCTCTGACTTTCTTCAGGACAGACTATATTCTGTAAACTGAAATTAAACCCTTCCCCCCCCCAAGTTACTTTTGGTCATGGTGTTTATCACAGCAGTGGAAAACAAACTAGCATTCAAATAAGCACAAATATTTTGGTTTCATGAACAGTCATTGGGATGTGGACTGAAAACTGAGAATGCACTAACAAAAGAGGTTGTTCTCCCTGAGGCCTTAGCCACCACAAAGGCTGGAAAGGAGCAGACAGGGCAGTCCTACAGCTTCTTCCACTTGTGAAACCAAGGCACAAAGCTTTGGCCTGCAGCCTTGGTGGGCTCAGTGGAGTTTTATTACCTGGACAAGTGTTCGGTCACATATCATCCACCCATATCAGTGAATGTGACTAGTGTTCCAATAGGATTCTTAGGAACAAACCCACCAGATCTAGATCTTAAAAGCCACAAGTCATTTAAGATAGGTCCTGACACCCACACCAGGTATCTTTACCCCACTTATGGGTGGAGCGGAACAAGGCAATCAGTTACTGATCTCTTAGAAGCCTCAGGGGATGATAGTCTCATGAACAAGGTCACCTAAATAGGAATAGAGTCCTTGCTGGTTGGTCTTGTCAGCTTTGACAGATTAGAGTCACCCAGGAAGATGGAACCTCAGTGGAAGAACTGCCTCCATCAGATTGGATTATGAGCATATCTGTGAGGCAATCTCTTGATTAGTGGTTGATCTAAGTGCGCATATCCCACTGTGAGCTGCGCTACCCCTGGGCTGTATCAGAAATCACTCTGAGCAAGCTTCTAGGGCTTCTGCTTCAGTCCCTGCTTCCAGGTTCCTGGCCTGAGTTTGCATTTGGTTGTGGTGCTTGTGACAGAAACTGGAAGCAAAGGGCAAATCCCAGAGCCATTAGAGAGGCATAGAATGAGAGTTATTTCCTAACTTAGTATATTAGCTTTATCTTTGTGTGTGTGTGTGTGTGTGTGTGTGTGTGTGTGTGTGTGTGCGCGTGTGTTCAAGAGTGTTTTTTACGGTGATGTTCATACATGTGTAGGCACACAAATGCACCTGTGTGGAAAGGTCAAAAGTCAGCCTTGGTTGCTGCTCCTCAGCTGCTTTCTACTTTTTGTTTGAGTCATGGTTTCCCACTGGTCTGGAACTTCTCACCATGTTAGTTAGGCCAGCCAGTTTCTAGGTCTGTCTCTGTCTCCAAACTCACCACTGCTAGGATTACAGATACATGATGCCAGACGTTGGGGGGGGGCAGGCAAGAAAAGAGGGCGGGAGGAAGGGAGACAGACAGACAGACCGATTCTGGAGATCCAAACAGTTCTTCAAGCTGTTGGGCAAATGCTTTAGGAACTGAGCCATCTCCTCAGCCCTCTCATTTGATTTAGAATTTTTCTTTAGTTTTCCTCCAGATTTATTTTCATTATTCTGTAGCAGTTCATGAGGTCAGTAGAGCTTGGCCTTGGGGAGGGTATGGGAGTCCCTGCACTTGGGCAGAGCCTGGAAATGCTCCTGCCTGATAGCTACTCTCCCCTCAGAATAATTAGGATTTACAGCAGAGAAACATCTGAGACACAGGGAGAGTTGGCAAATTTTCACACTTACAAGATTTTTGTTTTTAATGGGAATTACCAGTAATTCCTCACCTTATAAGAGACAATAATGACTTCTTAGCAGGGTTCCAAGGTATATTTGGCAAATATGTATTCAGGGAACTTCTCAAATAATGGCTTGAGAACAAAACTCAGATAAATTAAGTGTCTTGACACCCAGCTCGTTGCCTGTAAGCTCTTTATGTGCAGGGTGTTTGGGAGTGTTGGTTATAGCGCACGAACCTGCAGTTTTCGAGGATCTGTGTTCAGATTTCAGTTCCCTCTGCTGAAATCACCCAGGGCAAAGGACCTGAAACCTTCTACCCCCTACCCCCTTCTTTACTAATGGGGTGGAATTTCCTGCACTCAGTTGACAATCATTTATTGAATAAGGAGCTGGGTTTGCTGATTTGTCAAATACACAGACTTTGAATTCTAGGATAAGAAAGAAATTCACATGCTGCCCAGTTCAGAGTTTTCTTTTTTCCCTTGAACTGAGGCTGAGAAAGGGAACATGATTTGACAGAGGGCCAGAGCCAAGTTCACTCATGGGAGAACCCATGCCCAAGTGCATGCCAGTGAAGCAGGTCCATTTCCTAAGCCAGTGCCAAGGCTCAAGGAGCCAAGGTGTTTCCTTATTTTCCTGGCAGACCACTGAGTGCACTGTCACAAGGCGTCACCTTTGGGTGTCAGCCCCAGGCTGTGTGCCTTCCAGCTCACCACAGAGCACAGGATCAATCCCTTCTGTCCATTAGTTGTTTTTGTGCTTCCAGACTTACACTGGACATGTGTGTGTTGCAGAGACCAGCAATATAGCCTCTGCCCTGGAGAGCTTGGGTTTACAAGACAACATCCATGCAGGTAATGACTGTAAGACAAGGAGATTACACTCATAGCCAGATACATGCAGCACAGGGCAAGGCTCTCCCGAGAGCCATGGTAAGCAATGGAGAAGACCTGTTTATGCAAGGTCTTTGGGATTAGAACCCCACTTGCTTCACTCCATGGCTATGGGACCAGGATCAAACCCATGTCCCAACTGGCATACATTTGCAAAGGGTTCTGGGGACAAAGTCTGAGAGAAAGCATTAGGGACTGATCATATTTAATCCTTCCTCTTCTCTTCCTCAACAGAAAGCAAGCTACCCTGTCCTCTGGGATCTGATGGCCTTGGAGAGGGGGCTGCAGGGCCTGCGGACACCAACTCTTCCCAGAGTGCTGGCATGGAGCCAGGTCAGTACCTGCCGTCCCCTGTAAGCCTGGGGCTGAGTGAGAAACACTTAGTGGGATTTAGAATCTGGAAATACATATACTTTTCAGGCTATGTAGGAGGCGCAGGAGATAAGTGACAATGGCAGTGAACTTCTTAATAAGAGGACAAGGGGCAGAGGCTGCCGGGAGCTGTGGCACTTGCTGGATTTGCCTGGTGAACAGACGGGAGAACTGTTGCTGGGCTGGTGTGCCTGGCTCTTCCTCACGTGTCACACTACAAGCCTGATGTGGAGGGCAGGGTAGATGGGGTTGGGCATGCAACAGGAATGATGGTGGTGCTGGCAAGAAGGTACTATCCAGGCCTATCCAGGACAACAAAGGCTCTGGTAGATTGGAGCTCACTCTTGCATCCAGGAGATGAGGGTGTATGTCCTGGAGCTAGCGGTGAAGCCAGAGTCATAGTTGAGCATGAGGTTCAGAAGGGGCTCAAGAAGGCTCCCTGGAAGGCTTTCTTCATATTGCCATGTAACGTCTCAATGTAAAGTGGGGAGGAAATGCAGCATGGTGGGGATAAGGCTGATCTGGGCGGGGAAGTACCATGATGTTTCAAGCTGGTGGAGGGTGGCCCAGAGTAGGACAGCATCAAACGTGGAGGCAGAGGACAGTGAAGGGGACTGCAGAGGCAGGAGGGAAGGCGTGGGAGTATGCTCTTCCTTGGAGATACACTGCACGGCACTTACATCAAGTTCTGATTCTTAGTCCTCAAGCAGCCCCATAAGGTGACATATGGGCTCTATTGGACTCCGTGCTGCTGGAGTCATGAATCAACTCCAGAATCCCAGCTGATAAACAGACTTTGAGTTTTCACTCACAATAAAGGCTTATGTAGTCTGGTAGAGAGCCCCGCACACAGCCTGGGATCCATGGCCACCTTGGTAACCGCTGCAGTACTCACAGCTAGAAGGTGTTGGCTATTAAGTACTTTGGGTCAGAACTCGCCCAGCCTCCTAAGTCACAGTCTTTTCCTGACATCTAGGGTCCTGGGGTCTATGGGAAGCAGATCATGAATGAGTCCTAATCACATAGGTAACTATTTCCCTCTTACAGGCCAGCCACTGGGAGAGTCAGAGACATTCATGGGGCTCCCAAATACCAAATGCTGTGATGTTGCATAGCCTCTGCCTGCAACATCCATGTAGCCAATCAGACAAAGACAGTGGGACTAGTTATTATAACCCAGAGATAGCTGAAGCATAAGTAACTGCACGGGATAGCAAGTCCTCTACCTTGATAGTTGGTTCTCCAAGAGGTTCTGAAAGTTTGAACATTTGCCTAGAAGGACAGTGAAAATGAGGTCACATGTAAAGAGTCCTGATTTACATATCTCACTTAACTCACATTACCCATGAGCCAGCTTTCATGACCCCATTTTTAACATAAGTAAACTGAGTGTCTCATGCAGGTAAGAGGAGGTGCGTCAGTTTCTCATCCCCGTCTAAAGCTCTTGTGCATTGATGACTTGGGTTCCAGGAGAACAGGAACTGGATCTCTCCCACTCCATGGAAACCCTAGAAATGTGGTCCCTCGGTCTTCCTAGAAGTCTTTCCACTTAGGCCTTCCTTCTCTGCTTCCTCGGTGTGCCCGATATAGCATCTGCACCTTGGAGACTCTGGCTTCAGTTCTGACAGAGGGGGGACTGAATTGCTCATCGCTATTATGATGCCACCCACAGAGCTGGGCCTGGAACAAGGCTTGCTGAGCTCATCTCTATCAAGGGAAGGAAGGAAGACACTGTTCAAAAAATGTTTGGTTGAAAGTTCTGAATCTGGCAGCAGGGGGTCACATATAAACCTTGACCCCTTGATGGGCCTTTCCAGCTCTATCTTCCACCACCCCAGCCCTGCACTCTCTGCTTTATTTACTTTGACAAATCACTTCTGCCCTTTCCTCATGCCTGTGATCACTTCTGGGAGACTTCTTTCCTTTCTGTGTTCAGCACAGAGGCTCCTGGCACAGCACTCTCAGCTCTTATCACTTGCCTGCCA
The DNA here is from genome assembly GCF_011064425.1 of Rattus rattus. Classification (NCBI taxonomy): domain Eukaryota; kingdom Metazoa; phylum Chordata; class Mammalia; order Rodentia; family Muridae; genus Rattus; species Rattus rattus. The sequence continues at coordinate 94,823,616 of NC_046155.1, forward strand.
AAACTCCTGTGACTGTCTACCTCATGTTGATCAGAAAAAACCAAACCAAACCAAAACAACAGCAAAAAAACCAACAAATAAAACACCAAAACAACAACAGCAATAGCAAAAACTACAACCAACAAAATACTCTATAAAGGCCCTCCTACCACCTTTGCGGCCAGGTCTCTAAGCTCCAGTCTCTCCTGCCACTCACCTCTTCTAGGTGCCCTGAAGCACAGAAGTGCTCCTGCTTAGGAGCGTTGAACATGGACTTTCCCCTAACCTTGAGAAAAATGCTTCTGGCCCAGGGAACAATAAGAAGTACAAGTCATTGTACCTGTGAGCTGGCCCCTTGCCTTCAGTTGAAGCATGCAAGCCACCTCAGTGACTGTAAAGCCAGGGGGTTGACAAGGAATATGTAGAAGGGCAAAGCCTTCCGTACCCTATCACCCCATGGGAAAGACCGCTCCTCCCAGCACAGGTCTTTCTTCTGGGGGAACATTTATCTCCACCTGGTACATCAATTATTACATGCTAAATTTATTCATTTTCAGACATCTCCCATTAGCATCTAATCTCCAGGAGAGCAGGTACCTCCTTCTTTGTAGTTCTGTCTGACTGACTGAATGACTGAATGAATGACTGGATGAATGAATGAATGGATGGATGGATGGATGGATGAACGATGCAGTGAAGACAGAATGAGTGAATGAATAAATAAATAAATAGTCAGTGCAGTGAGTGAATGAATAAGTAAGTGAATGACGCTGTAAAGATAGGGTAAGTAGATGAATGAATGAGTGAATGGTGCAGTGAAGACAGAGTGAATTAATGAATGGATGAGTGAATGGTTCAGTAAAGAAACATATAGTGAGTGAATGAATGAATGAATGAATGAATGAGCAAGTGATGGATCAACAGTTTCCACAGTTGCTTACCTCTCAATAGTCCAATCCCAACAGGACTTGGCCAACTCTGAGGCCCTAAGCCAGGATTCCCCATTCTTCTCTCCTCCATCATTCTCTCTGCCTGCCCAAGAGGCTGGACTTCCTGAGGCACATCACGCAAGCATTGCCCCATCTATTCAGGTCAAGCCTGCCATTCCCGGAGAACCTAGTTCCTGTTTGTTGGCCTCCTCAGGGCAGAGGGGAACTTTATCTCCAGCTTCAGCCCAGAGCCCATTGGCTTCTCCTTTTCATGGCTTCTTTGCCTGGACTCAGGCACTGGGGAGTCCTGGTTATCAGCGAGGCCCCCTCCTGCCCACCAGCTGCCTCAGAGCTCAGGAAGAGGAGACAAATGGGACAGTAATAAAATTCAGAGCGAAACTAAATCTGGAGGTGTTGCAAACAGCATGGAGGAGGGAGACGGGACTTAAAAGGATCTGTCTGAGACTGGGGGCCGAGGTTGTAAACAGCCAGGATCAGCTTCCCACAGACCCACCTTGGACAATGCGTGCAGTGTGACCCAGATCATCCTCTTTATCCCCAGGGGTGTCACTTTGCAATCTTTAAATTAGAGACCTTTTAATTGATGGACTGACTCATTCATGCTTTCTCACTCCAATGACAAAAAAAAATGAGTAGATTCACAGCTTAAAGTCAATTAATTGAATAATCGAGACAAGAGCATTTAATAAAGGCAGAATGTCAGTACAAAGAGAAGGGGGAAGAAAGTGAGACCAGAAAGGGATGTGTAGGAGAAGGGCTGCAAGCTGGTGTCTTGAGGGTGGCAATGACCATGTGACAGGTAAGTTAGGCCTTGAACCTAATGAGCTTTCGGAATGAGAAGCTCAGGGCAGATGGTAGTGTTAGGTAGGGCCTTTTTAGATCCGCTGATCATCCATTCAGTTACGGGCATTCACTACTTCACATGAGAGGCTGTGCTCTCTGTGGAGCTCATTAAACTCGTTTAAAGTTCTGCAGGGTGGTCCCTGTAGCCAGCAGGGGAATCAGAGGCACAGAGTTGCTTATGCTGCCCAGCCTTTCTTGTACCAAAACCTCCATCTCCTACCTCCTTAAGCCTGGGGAAGAGGCTGCAGTGGGGGGAAGAAGGCTAGTGTGTCACTAAAGGTGAGGAAACCACCTGGAGGGTAGAAGAGAAGGGCTTGGCCACATCCTGTCCTCGAGCATCAAGCTTCCTAGTTTCAGGATCTTGTTTTATTCAATGTTCCTGAAGGTAGAAGAGGGGTTTTGGTTAAGCTGTTGAGATGCTGTTTATTTATTTGTTGTATTAGGAATTAAAGATCTAAAATATTGAACTGGTATGTATAACTTCTTTACCAAAATATACCAAGCTATATCGTCAGCATCAATAACACATTTCTATAAAAACTGATTTTTTTCCCCGGGGGGTGGGGTGGGATGGAGTTGGGGGAGTAGAAGAGTAGAACTGGATAGGAAGGCATCACTTTATAGCATAGCAGATTTCTCTAATGGTTGGCTCACCCAAAGTGTCCTTGCTCTGTTTCCAGTCTGCAGGCTTCACCTGCATTCACGAGGGAGTGGGGAGGAAAATAAAGATAGAGCATTTTTGGAAATAGTTTGATCTAATAGACCCCCTAAGGGGTCTTAGGGAGCACCAGGGATCTGCGCACCTATATTTCAGAAGTCATATGGAGGAACCCGGTGTGGTGGCCCATGCCTTTAATTCTAGTACTTGGGAGGCAGGTGGATCTCTGTGAGTTCAAGACCAGCCTGGTTTACAGAGTCTGAGGATAGCCAGGGCTATTTAGAAAGATCCTGTCTCAGAAAGAAAGGAGAGAGAGAGGGGGGGGAGGGAGGGAGGAGGGAGGGAGGAGGAGAGAGGAGGGAGGAGAGAGAGAGAGAGAGAGAGAGAAGGGAGGAAAACTATACAGAAACGAGGTCACTGTGACTAGCCTGAGAAATGTATGAGGAGAGGGGACAGAAATTCCAGGATGGAGCCTGGCTGCTGCAGGAGGCCCTTGCTTTATGCTGGTCACCAAACATCTTCTCTTATCCTGGCCCATTTAGCCAAATCCAACTCATACTCTCCAGTGATGAAGGACTACAGGAAGCTTTTTGTGTTACCCTTTATCATTCGCAAGTCCTGGCTAAACTCTGCTCAGCATCCAGCACCCTGGCAGCTGCCATGAGAGTGGGCAGAAAAATGGTTACGCACATGATTTTAGAAGGAATTGAGTCTTGCTTGTGGGAACGGTGCAGTGTCAGATGGGGGGTTAGCACTTGAATTGCCTAGAGGCCGGTAAAAGTTTTTGCAGGAGCCTTTCTTGGATAGGTACACATACAGGATCCCACAGTCACCAACAGGCAGAGTTAAGTTTCCTAACTAATTCTAGTTAACAAATGAAGTAATGCCCATTCCCTAGAAGAAAAAGGGGGAGACAGGTCTCTGAGTGACCTCCATGCACCAAGCATTCCTCATGTTCCAAGCATAACAGCTACCTGGGAGACTCCATCCTACAGATGAGTACACCGAGGCCCTCTCCCCTTCTTGATAGTAAATGGCCAAGCCTATGTTATAGCTCACGACTGTGCTTCTTCCTCCCTGCCCCCGCCCTGTCTGAGCTTTGCTGGTTTAGCCGTGGGTGTTTCCTGCTACATATTGCTTTTGAAATAATAGAGCTCATGGCCGAGGAGGTGCTCAATGGGCCAAAGCATTTGCTGTGTAAACAGAGGGATCAGAGTTTAGCACCTACTGAAAAAGCCAGATATGTATGTGTGCACCTGAATCCACAACACTGAGGGGGCAGAAACAGGAGGACTGCTGGGACTGACAGCCGAGCTTGAAATCCAGTGAGAGACCCTGACTCAAGGGAATATGAAGATAAAGTAGAGAGAGGATACTGGGTAGCTTATTTTGACCTCCTTCCATGGGCGGGCACGCTACCTAACACACGAGCACCACGGGCACATATACTACACATATATACCCCACCCCTCACACAACACCTGCTGATCTTTCTCAGCATAAATTTTAATTATTGGAAAGATGGACAGACATACCGAAAGTGTTTATTTTTCCAACTTTTAGTATGTGCTATGGCAGATTCCAAGATGGCAGCCAACCTCTACTTTTGCACGGCTTCCTTTTCAGTGACCGTGACTACAGTTAAGGTGCACACCCAAGTCACTATCAATTAGAGGTAGGAGGGACTCAGCCATACTCAGTTGGCTAGATCGCATCAGAGACGTCCATCCTGCTTGTGCATGGGAACCAAGGAAGTGAAAGAGACTGGGATATAAAGCTAGTATGGAAAAATAATCCTAAATTAGACCCTCGACTTCTTGTATAAACAAGGAAACATGTGAGCCTTAGGAAGCTGGGAATGCACTGCCCCATGTCATGCCAATGACGTCAGCCAGCAAGGGTGAATGCACATTTAGTGAACTCTTACTGAGGGTCACATCTGTGGTAGACACGATGCAAGTTTTACCTCTAGTACAAAAGCCTATATATTCGCACGTTTATGACACAGGCCTTTCCCTATTTTTAAGCTGTGACTCAGAGAAAAATCTTGCTCGGGAAGGCATAGCTGTGACATGGTGAAGTCATTGCTATTTGCTTTGTCCTCTAGCAATGACACTGGGAGAAAATGGCGAGTCTGGTCTCACAGGGAGCCAGGCTGTCACTCTGAGGTGGGATCCTCAGAGATTCAATAGTGGTCATGCTAACCTCATGTAGGTGTCAGGCTTTCTTCTCGGGCACTGTCTGCCCCTCTGCTGTGTTTCCTGCACTGAATCTATACCTCCATATCCACTGGAGACTTGGGACGCCCACTAGCTTCAATTCCTCCACCACCTTCCAGGATATAGCCTTTAATTAATGTTCTTAGGTGAGCAAAATGCATGTGAAGGCTTAGGGAGGAAGAAAGAATAGTTAAACTTAGTAGAAAGCCAAACAGTGCCCCTGACTGAGCCTGAAGTCCACAGTTCTGACTGACCAAACACAACTCCCCTGTAATGGAATCGCTTCTGTCCTGGGCCTCCCACGTTTTGAGAGGCAATGACTAGGCAGATGTTGTCAAAGCCTTGTTTAAAAATCTTATTATTCTTATGGCCTGGAAGGGTTAAGATTTAATGCCTTGAGTCCAGCCAGTACTGCATATGTGACTACCTAGGTTCCCAACCCATTCAGATCATCATTCATGTTAACCTTATTTACCTTTCTGGCTTTCCCAGAGTGGTGCACAGTGGGAGGTGTGTGTGTGTGTGTGTGTGTGTGTGTGTGTGTGTGTGTGTGTGTGTGTGTGTGCGCGCGCGCGCGCGCACGCATGTGTGTTCAAAGAAATCACAGAGACATTTAGCCACTTGCAAGCTGAATGCCTAATTTATTTTCAACTGGAAAATTGGTGTCATTATCCTTGGTGGATTCAATCACATAAATCATAAGGCTGGCTCGCTTCTTGTTGCTAATTGCACCTTGAAACGTGTACTTCCCTGTCCCAAAGCAGCTGAGGCAGGATCTAGCCACCCATTTCTAAGGCTTTAGCCCTCTGGCTGTATTGCCTTGACTTACCTACTTTGAAATAAATATGTTTAGCTATCTTCCACCTCCCATTGCCTTTCCAAAATTTCCCCTGGTAGAAAAGAACAAGTCAACCAAAGGCCCAGAATCCTCTGCTTCTTTGGTGTTGTAACTATAGAGGAAAATCCACATGTGCAGAAAACACTCCAGGGGTGAGAAGAGACATTTGTTGAGGGCCTATAAGATGTCAGCCACTGAGCTGAGCATTTCACAGTCCATTTCACCCTCACAACTACCAGGAGAGGTAAGCATTGTTATTTCTGATTCACAGATGGAGCCATGGCGCCTCAGAGAGGGTCAATGGCTTTAAGTCATATAGCTGGGAAATGGGGGAAGCTCGAATTGGCTCAAGGTCATCCACCGCAAAGCCCCACCTCTTCCCAATGTGTGCAGGGAAGCAACAGGGATAACCAGAACTATCATTCACAGAATGCTCACTCTATGCCTGACTTGCATGAACCTGTTTAACCCTGATGAAGAGCCCATGATATTAAACACTCATCACCCATTTGTCATATGAGAAAACCAGGGCCAAGAGAAGTGCTTTCAGAATGGATAATTTTCTGAGAGTGACTGTTTAGAGGATAAGCCCCAGCAATCTGTCACTGTTTGCTGCTCTGTCATGAGGGGCTCTTATCCAAATCAGCAAATGAGCAAAGGCATTGCCTATAGGACATTCTTAGTAATCTTGGCGATTGGTAATTGTAATTAACTTTATAGTTTTCTTGCCCCTGGAGTGGTTATTCTGGTTGCTACTAGTAGACCGTTCTAGCCAGTGAGTTGCCCTGTGCTATGGGAGACACCTAATAGGTCAGAGGATACCAGAATGTTGAGCGGCACGGAGAGTCGGAAGCCATGACCTAAGTGACAGAGAGAAGGCTTTCAGATGACACTGATGGAAGCCAGTCTGGACTTAAAACTCTGGACTCTGGGAAAGTGCTTAGTTCTCTATGGTTTTGTTTGCTGATATATAACACGGACATGTGAAGCTTATACTTTGCTCGATAATTATAAGGACTAAAATTCACATAAGATGATTCTAGTCATGGGGTAGCACAAAGAAAGAAAGAAACAAAGAAACAAAGAAAGAAAGAAAGAGAGAAAGAAAGACCAGAAGATGATTCCCAGTGTGATAGAATGGTTATTTAGAGAATCAGACTTAGAAGATGATGTAGAACCCTTTCATTTCAACTGAGAAAAGCCAGGCTCAGAGACAGGCGGTAATTTACCCACTTTACACAACACACAGGATTTTTAAGACAACGTTTTGTTGTTGTGGTGCTGGTGGTTGTGGTTGCTGCTGCTGCTGCTGCTGCTGCTGCTGATGGTGACAGTGGTGGTGGTGATGATGATGGTGATGATGACAGTGATGTTTGGAACAGAATATCTATGTAGCCCTGGCTGTCCTAAAACGTGGTGTATAGACTACGGTAGCCTTGAACTCACAGAGATCTACTCGCCACTACTTTCTGAATGCTGGGATTAAAAGTCTTTTGTTTTTGATTCACCAAGGCCCACGCTGATACCGCATGTCTTAGACCCCCAGTTTTAGATCTCTAGTTTAAGACGTTCATGTTTCAGTCTGCTTTGCTTTTCTCACAGTGTGGTCTCAGTGCGAACTTTCACAGTCCTTGCGGTATGTGCCCATACCACAGCCGTTATTTTATTGCCTGAGTCTGACTGCCTTAGTACTTACCAATAGTGGGTCTGGTGATTTCCGTCACTGTTTCCCCTGACTCTTCAGATGGTGGCTCCTTTTCTTGTATACTCTTATATTTTGTGAGAGTTCATGATTTGGAAACTTCTCTAAGGCATGATTTGAAAATTCACTGCTGCAGGAAGGGTTTGCCTTTGTTTTAGAAGAAATCACCTTGGAGCTACTTCAAATTAAGTGTACAGTTTGGACTTTGGGATTTTGGGGGGGGTTTGTTTTTCTGCCTACAAGTTAATACATGCAAGGGCCATTTTGTGCTTGGAAATTCTTAGAGGATCTTCTGTTCTTTCTCCCTTACCTCTGGCAGTGCCATGTGTCCTTGTTGAGTCCTACTGCGGTGTGGGGTGTTAGGCTGCTCTAATTCATAGACACGCTGAAGTTAATGATGCTGTCTTTGGCCCCAGCTCTGAGGATCCCAGACTGTCTCCCTCCTTTTGAAAACCTGAGGTTTACCTCCTGGGTTGTTGCTTTATGACCCAAAGCCCCAAGACCACCGAGGTGGGATGTCCTCAGAACCATCATCATATTCCACCCTGTGGAAATTCTGAGGATCCATGTTATCTCATGCTCTGAGGGCCTCTGAGGATCTCCTTCTTGCCAGCTTAGCTACGCATTTAAAAGGAAATGAGTGTACCAAGTACCGGGAGAATTCCTTGGGGTGAGTAGGAAATTGTATTTCTGGAAGTAGAAGTCAAAAGTGCTCATTGCTAGCCTCCCCTGCTATACATGGGTGACTTCATCAGGTAAGGCTTCCAAGGTCATTACATAATTGCTACACAGTGTAGTTTTCCTTCTGAGTTAACCCCTTACATCAAGAGAATAGAGCCATTTCTATGCCATAGGAATCTCTGTGTTTCAGCATTATTTGTTGTCATTCTGATTGTGCTTTTGCTCAGTCCCATAGAGACCCTGACCACCTACGGATGTCCACAAACAGAAACTTGTTTGCAAAAACTACCTGCTAAATGATCACATTCTTAAGGAATACCTGCATTCTGTTTCTGTGAGCCATCCATCCCATATGGTTCTGTCATAAGAACCAAGCCCAGGCAAACAGTGTCAGGCAATGGTATTATCACTCTGGTTCATTTGTTCTGCAAACATTTTCTAAGCATCGATTGTGAGCTGTGCTCATACAAGGTTCTAGAATATACCAGTGGATAGGTTATGGTCCCCCTCACCATAGAAAAAGACACTTATATGGACTGTGATCACAATTTGGCATTGCTGCGTGAAAAGAGAACCAGCACACCTTCAGGTAGTCACCAAATGAACTTCCCAGAGGGTGTGGTAGAGGAACCAGGAGCACAAGGGAAGATGAAAAGAGCTAGAAAGGAAAAGACCAAAGATTGCTGGTCCCTCAAAAGGAAACACTACTCACAGAAATGGCCCTTCTTAGTCTCTTTTAAAGTTTTGGGCTGTTTTTCCACCCCAGAAAACACCAGTGAGAGCTGCCATTTTTAATGTATGTGTTTTCTGCAGGGGCAGTACTATTTCTAAGGGGTTAAATTGTTACTTGGGAATTAGAGGTTCCCCCAAGGGCTACAGTATATAAACAGTATATAGTACTATGGTGCTAAGACAAACAAACAAGAAATGGACAGGAGACAGTGATCAAGAAAAACACGTTTATAAAGGCCCCTTGGCAAAGCAGGTAGAGTAACACTGAACAGAGGTCCAGAGGTGGTGAACTTGGCTAGTGTAGGGAAGAGCAGTAGGGAGTCAACCACACCTACATTCAAAAGCTCAGCCGTGTTGAAAGCATATATAACCAGGGCAAATTAATCACGCCATACCTCTGTTTCCTCACTACAGAGTGGGGTGGGTAAGCCTCTCTTTGCCATGCTGTTGTGTGGATTGCATGAAATAACATCTGCAAAATTCCAGGCATGTAGAGGCAAACTACCGATGCCAGTGTGCAAGTTCCCTACCATGTGTTCAGCCCACCACTGGCTTGTCCAGAAGGACCAGTGTTAAGGATGAATGCTTTCCCACAAGTCTGTCATGGGGGTCAGGGAGAGAAGACCCCCGAGAGCTCTTTCCTCTGCTGCCTTAAAGCCATACATTGTCCAGAGCCCTTGGTGTCACCTGGGATGGGGTGTGGAATGATCTGGAATATTTAGCCTGTTGAATCCAAGTTGTTTGAGTGGATCTAAGGATCTAAGGATTTTGCTCTTGGGTTTTTAGTTCATTTGAAGGCCTCAGCTCTTTATCTCTGCAACACCAGTAGATTCAAGCCCAGGCAGATATGGTATAGCTGGAGGAGAGCATCCAGAAGCAGGAGGCACTGAAGGTAATGGGCAGAGTTGATGAAAAAAGATGAGTTAACATCCCCTGTACCCTGAAATCCTGCTTCCCTGTCTGCATCCTTCCTGCCCCAGTGAAGACCTGAAAGAATTACAAATAATGCCTGGCACAAGCTGGACCCTCAGTACATGTCTGTCTATAGTCAGTTATCTCTTCCCGTTACATATAATCAACATTGTCATTTGTTGATAACTTGTTCTTTTGATGCATTATTTCTCTTCACCCTCAAAGTAACTCATCCATCAATGTACCACCACCACCACCACCATCATCACCACCATCATCATCATCATCATCGTCATCACCCCTCTTGTGATCAAATTTCACTGGGCTCTAATTTACTCCATACTATATGAAACAGTACGTTTTCAGGTTGTATTCCATCCTAGAAAGTCCATTTTACAAGAAGTGTTTGACTCCATCTTGACAATACCGTTTTATAGGCAGGTAAATGGAGGCACATATGAGATCAGGCATTGCCCCAGGTGATCAGATTAGAAAGCCAGTGTAAATAGCTTATCCTGCTTGTCTTTTACCCCTGCCTAGGTCCCTTTGGCTGTCATGGGACTTTCCCCAGAGTATGGCAGAAGGCTTATTTCATTCTGAAGCCCAAGGAGAGAAGGGACAGAGGAGGCTCCCTCTCTAGCAGTGAGCACAGCTGTCTTCCTCCTCCAGCCCTGTCAGAGTCAGCCCAGCACAGCTGCCAACCCTTACTCCTGTCTGGATGTACATATATCAGGTGTGACAGGCAAGTCACCTTTGCCACGTCAGTGGTATATAGAAGACAGCATGCAGGCCCATGTACCAAAGAGTGAAGGAGTGTCATGGTGTTCCACAGGTAGAAGGGCTTCTGACAGCAGCTATTTCCTCACAAGCCTGTCTTCTATAGCAAGGAACAGCAGCTAAGCATCTCTTAAGTCTCTGTATAGAACATGTCAGGACAAAAGTTCAGCAGATCCAGCATGACCTGGAGGCTGTGCTGCAGCTCTTTCTGCCTTTTCAGCCCCAGTCTGTGCCTGCACTCACTCAACCCCGGCTCTCTCAACCCTTCTCAGCGCCTGCCAAGGAAACACATGGGAAGGGCAGTGAATCTGGAAACACTGAAAACAAGCTAGCCTAGCAAGGGGAAACAACCTGGTGCTTTCACAGCACAGTGCAGGTGGTCTGTGTTTGCTTTGTGCTTTCTCCTTGACTCTCACAGTGGGCAGGGGTTGCTGCATCTTGGATGGGGTAGGGTTTATTCCAGAAGAAGCTGCTTGGGCTGGAGACACCTTGGGATCTGACCCAAGAGTGGCCGGGTTAATGGGGTCTTTACAGAAAAGTCTGTTTAGCTAACAAGTAGCAGAGTGAGCTACTGAGCCCAGAACCTTACCACAAAGGCCATGTTCATCTTTCCATTGCAAGTGACATCTCAGAGTGGAGAAAACATGCGGGAAAAGGTCTGGGCCTGTCTAACTCTGTGAACTCAGAGCAGCAGGTGTGAGGTCATTGTCTAGTCAGGGGACATGTGTGCTACTTGGGTTCTCTGATCCTACGTCTTGTCTGAGAGACCAGAAGTGGGCTCTGCTCCTTGGATGTTGTGAACTCTCTAAAGCCTGCTGCATCTTCCTGGACTACTGGAAGGTGAGCTCCCGCTAGGTAGACTGCCCTGGCATCTTAAGATGACTGCCTTGCTCTTGCCTCTGTCCCACAGCAGGTGTCGTCACGCTTATGTGGCCACCCCAGCCTGTGTCCCTACTCTCTGAACAGTAAGAGGCATATATGGATGTCTAAGCTGGAAGTCCTTGTGGGTAAGGAAGTGTTTGAGACTAGGAGAGCCCACACTGCATGTTTGTGGCATGGCTCTGTTTTCCCCTTCTGTTCTTCCCAGGGCTATGAAAGTCATAATAGATATTTGCAAAGATTTAGGCAAAGAAGGGTAAAGCCACAAGCAGAGCGGTGTGGGAGGTGCACAGGAAGCCAGGGCTCTACCTGGCACCTCAGCACCTGGCAGAAACAGATAGTATCTGGGCCTCATTATCTACTCACTGGCAACGGAAGTCCCAAACAGCACTGACCTCATTAGAAGATTTCTGCCTTTGCAATTGGCGTTCTGTATTCCAGGCTTTCAGGAAGCCAGTTGCTGCCTTCGGGGTCTTTCTCAAGGACCATGGGAGACTTTATCATGAGGCTTCTGTGCTCCCAGGTGAGGCCTAGAACCTCAAACCTTCTGGTACCCAGGCCCAATTTCCTGTATACCACACCAGATACTGGCTCCGGACTGGCCCGGCATTTCTGACATCCCCTTTGTCCTCCCTCTATGTAAATTAAGCATTCTTTAAGATGAGTAATATGGTGAAAGTCTACATATCCACCATCCAGGAGGATACTTAAAACAGGTAGCCACTGCAATCCCAGACGTCCTTCAGTGGAATGGCAAATGCTGAAGACACCTGGGACCCATCTATCCCAATGCCTCTTCTTCACCTCTAACACCAAAACAAAATGAACTGTTGATACACCCAACGGCTGCGATGAATCTCCAGGGAATTAGGCTGAATGAGAAAAAAAAAGCCAAATTTATAAACTTAGATACTGTATGAGACTGTTGATTTTGGAAGTTACAAAATTTTATAAATAGAGCATGGGTTAGCGGTTGACAGTAGAGAAGTGAAACCCGGCATCCGGCAGCTGGGATAAGAACAGGAAAATAGGGAGGCAGAAACATGGCTCAGCAGGTAAAGGCATGTGCTGTGAAGTCTGGCGGTGACCCAAGTTCAATCCCTGGGACCTACATGGCGGAAGGAGAGAACCAACTCCTGAAAGTTGTCCTCCGCCTCCACATATGTACGGCAGCACATGCAGGTCCCGTGTGTGTGTGTGTGTGTGCGCGCGCGCGCGCGCGTGTGTGTGTGTGTGTGTGTGTGTGTGTGTGTGTGTGCACATTTGACTGGGCTTATATTGTGTGTGTTATATATGTGTGATGAGGAGAAATTCTGGTCATGATAAGAGTGTCCTTTGTCTTGAGTACGCTGAACAAACCCTGTGCAGGCGATTGATAAGATTTTTTAGAATTTAACACAGAGGACCACAATCCAAAAGAGAAAGTCCGTGGACTATCCACCAGTTGTGTTAGTATTTTACACTTTCATAAGATGTTTTCACCGAAAAAACTGGGGAACATGCACGAGGGCCTCTGTGAATTGCTTGCCACAAGTGCATTTATAACTAATTTGTAAACTGAATTATAACTGAATTTATAACTATATGTTAGCTCTTTTCTAGTTGCTGTGACAAAACACCTGCCTAAAAGTAGCGCAAGAAAGAACTAATTTATTTTGGCTCACAGTTCAAGGGTAGACGGTCCCTCATGGCAAAGAAGGAATAATGGCAGGCGCTTGAGGCAGCGGCCATATTGCATCTGCAAGCAGGAGGCAGAGAGTTGTGAATTCTGCTGCTTACCTCTCTTTCTCCTTTACACTCAGTTTCACAGAATGATGCCCCTACATTCAGGGTGGGTCTTTCCTCCTCAATTATTCCTATCTAGAAACTCTCTTATGAATATGCCCCAAGATATGTTTCCATGGTGATTTTAAATTCCCATTATGTTGACAATCAAAGTTAATCATCATAATCTCAGTATATAGTATATTATAATTTTTGAGTCAGAGTTTCTCTTTGTAGTCCGGATGTCCTGGAAATCACTCTGTAAATCAGATTGGCCTCAGTCTCAGAGATTCACCTGCCTCTACCTCCTGAGTTCTGGAATTAAAAACACATACATACCACCACTGTCCAGCTCAGTGTAATTTTTCAATGAAAAAAAATGTATTGTGAGTATTTAAAAGGGAGCATTATAAGTACAATCGAAGATATCAGGATGTCTCCTAGTTTTATTCATCTTACTAAGGGCCAATTAATACCCCCAAACTGATGCCAATCATTCTCATATATGTGTTTATATTACATATGTGCTTAGCATACAACATGGACCCAAATTTTGTTATTATGAATGAAAGAAAATTTCTCTTGGGAAGATCACATTTGATTTACTTTTATTCTTCCATTCTTTCTCTTGTAATACTCTGTTGATGCTTTAAAAGTAGTTTCATTGAGATATGACTGATGTATGAAATGGTGTTTAGAAGATTCATGATGTCATTCACCACAGTCCATTCTGAAATATTTCTATTATCAGCCTCAAAAGAGCCTAAGCCCATCTGCAATTATTCTAGTTTTTTTCCCAATGGAAGCCATACTCCACCCCTACTCATGTTGCTAGGTTGGACATCTATAAATGGCCATCGCTGTGCTTTCAAAGTCCGCATTTGCTTATACTGAACATTTTCAGTAAATGAAACTGTTCCATATGTGTTCTTCTGTGACTGGCTTCTTTCATCTAATGTTTCAGGATTCATCCACATGATTGTATATTTTAGTAATTTCTTATGTTTTATCGCTGATCAATATTCTATCACAGAGATGCCTTCATTTCTGGTTGATAGTCTAATTGAACGTATGAGGTAGTTTCACCCTTTTGGTGTGAATTGTACTATACTAGTATAAACATTTTTGTGCAGATTTCTTCATGGATATCCACTTTGTTTCTCCTGGACATATATCTAATATCTAGGTGTTAACTGTTAGAGAACATTTCAGATTGCTTCAGTTGACGGTAATGTTTTACATGGCCACCAGTGGTGTACATAAAGTCCAATCCCTTCATCCTCGACAGTACTTATTATGATCTGACTTTCTAAATATAGCTCAGCAACGAATTTTTAACTCATGTAATTTGGGTTACAATTCCAGCTTTGATATTTATTTATAGACTGTTAAAACTAGCTTTTCCCTCTATCAAATGAACCTAACATTGATCATCCTTCAGTGTAGATGTCAGGATGGATCAAACAGGACAACAGCCTGGGGGTAGGGGAATTAACATAGTAAGGGATGTAGCTGGCTCTTCCCAGGGCCCAAGAATGTTATAGCTTATTTTTATCTGCCCATGGTCTTTCTTCTTTAAATTCACCCAGGCACTCCAGGAGTACCTGCTTTCATTGGGATGAAACTAATGACGAACTCAGAATGCTGTTCTCATTAATGCTCAGCATTCACAGTGGGAACCAGAGCAGTTACTCCGTCATTGGTATCCCTATAAGGCTGCAGGGTCTATTACTAGACACTGTCTATTCCCAGTATCGGGAGTAGAGAGCTATGGACATACATAGACCCTTGTTTTGAACACCTCAAATAATGTTAGAATCACTTAAGTTTACTTAAATAGACTTTTCCCTCCTTTTCTTTGGCAGAAGCCCCATTTTTCATTTCTTTTTTGGGGGGACAATCACAAACATTATCTGCACATCCAGCCATTGTGTTGGCGAAGAAAAGATGATTGCTTTGTGACTGCCACTGTTGTTCATTTGGAAAGTGACTCTAGAGGGGAAGGACACAGCTGTGTGTGTGTGTGTGTGTGTGTGTGTGTGTGTGTGTGTGTGTGTGTGTGTGTGAGAGAGAGAGAGAGAGAGAGAGAGAAACAGAGACAGAGACAGAGACAGAGACAGAGACAAACAGACAGAGACAGGAAGAGACAGAGAGACAGAGACAGAGGGACAGAGAGCAGCAAAGTTCATGATACTAGGACATGGTGAGGGACATTGGTGACAAGAGGCAAGAGAATGGAGACAGGGGAGGCCTTCACAGTGGGGAGGACCTAGAGTGGTGTGAGAGTGGTAGGTGCTCATGACAGCTCCATGAGCAGTGCATGCAGGAGGCTGTTAAGAGGTAAACATCAGGATCAACACTTCTCCCAAAAGACTCAGCATAATCTCTACCTCTTAGTTGCTTCTCTAGTCCACAATGTCTTCTCCTCATCTTAGTTGGTGGTCCAGGAGCTTGGGCGCCATCTTGAGTGTATATTTATTGGTCCTCAGGTCAAATCATTCACCTCATCTGTGAGTTCTCCCCTGCAGCTCCCAATTTGATCCAGCTGTCTCTGTTGTCTCACTCCTGCTTCTCTGCAGCGGCTTCCACGTTGTCTTCCTCCTTCACAGTTTCTGAACCCTGTTGTTCCTGGTAATCCATGACCAGTTCATTTCCCCTTACGGTCCTACAATGGCTTCTCTTTACACTGGGGATGTCAGATGGCCGTAGGTCATTTGCTGCACCCTCTCTATCATGGCTGCTGTGGCTCTTGGCTACCAACTATGTCATTGAGCAGCTACCTGTCTTCTCTATCCACCCTCATTCTCTAAGGGCAGAGTCTGTTTATCCAGATCAGTATCCTCACCCTCTAATAAGGGTTCCGATCACAGTGATTACATTTGGATAGTCTTGGCAATTTTCAGACTCCTTTGTTCAATCATCTCTCTCTTTGACCCTCATCTCCAGTAACTTACAAATAGGAGACCCGAGACTCAGAGATACCAAAGATGGTCTGAAGGCCCCGTGGCGCATGCAAATGACAGGGCTAGACTGGCAGTGAGTCTTGCAGAGGAACCATCACTAGAATCTCATGAGAAAGGCATACCAAGTTGCCATTTCCTGTGTTTCCTAAAGTGTGCTCCCTAGATCAGCAACCTCAGTATTATTGGTATCCATGGATGCATATGGGCTGGAGATTGCTCAGTGGGTAGAGTACTTCTGCACGAACCTGAAGACTGGTCGAGTTTAGATCTCTAGAGTCACACCCAAAGCCAGACACAGTGTATACATCTATATGCATCTGTAACTCCAGCGTTGGGGAGACAAGTCAAGCTCCAGGTTCAGTGAGAGGCCCTGTCTGAAAAGAAACACAAGGTGGAGGGCAATTGATAAAGACACCTAAATGCTAACCTCCACACATGCCTACACAAGTTTATTTGTATGTAAGAGTACATGATAAAGGGGTTGGGATTTAGCTCAGTGGTAGAGCGCTTGCCTAGCAAGTGCAAGGCCCTGGGTTCGGTCCCCAGCTCTGAAAAAAAGAAGAATACATGATAAAGTAGTAAGTGTTCAAATCTAAACTTCTCAACCACCACTGTCCAGGTTGAGTTCTCTGTGCTACATTAGTGAGTTCTGGGCCAGGTAGAACCAAGGCTCTCTCTCCCACAGATCCTCTGCAGCTCTTCAATTAGGTCAAAAGCCATGTGAGGTATAATCATTCCCATCTATCGAGCACACTCTGCCAAGACAGATTACCGGAGTGTCTCTCCTTGGTGACTCTGGGCATTAAGGCAACCAGAACATGAGTCCCTTGTAATGCCCCAGGTAGAAGTATTTCTGAGGCCAAATAATCTCCCAGCAAGGACAGAAACTGTTAGTGACAAGCAGAAAGTTCAAAGGCTGGGACTGCCTGGAGCAACAGTTCTGTCCTTTCCTGCCCCCACCTTGACTTTGAAACATTCTGTCAAGAATGATCAAGTGAAAATTGAAAGGAATCCATGTGCCAGTTGAGCCCCACAGTGATGAAGAACAAGCCTAGGAGTCCTGGCCTACATCACGCTCCTAAGTGACCTCGGATGCACTTTGTCTTTCTAGACACGTTTGGCTCTGGTGGCCTATCTCTGAGGCTCCTTCCAGCTTTGAGATTAAAACCATAGCATATTCTGCAGGACACTCAGACGCTAGCTTTAATGTGGGTCTGAAGAGACTTCCCCCACAACTTCATACAGGAAGGTGAGTGGGATGTGGTCAGCTTATACCACAGGAGGTTCCCCAGACCCCAACACTTGACACTTATGAGAGTGTCACCTCAGAGAGATGAGAGCATCACTGTTTTCTCTTGAGTCCTCTTGAGTCTCCAAGGAGGCTCTGGCTATCAAGGGCTTTAAGGGTCACCTTGCACTTTCTATTCTGCCCATCCAGTCTTGTCCAGACGTCTGGTTCTCAGATTGCATAATGTACTTGTGTCCCCCAGGGAGTGAGCAATGCTACAGCCAGGTTTCTGCTTCACTAACTCGGGGAAGAACCACTAGATAGTTCATTTCTAGCATGTTCCCAACATGAGATAGAACATCTCTAAAGTACTCCCAGGTACGACTATTGCCACTCTGAGTGTGACAGTGGAAACAGATGCTCTGCCACATGGAACCCAGTGGCCTCTGATGACAGATGACACCTCATTCTCTTCCAGGTGTCTCCTTCGCTCTTTGAAAGCTGTCCCTTGAAGGAGTTTGAAACCTATCTCCTTGCTTCTTTTACCTGCTTAGACTCCACAGCAAGTCACATTGCTTGGGTGTGATGGCAGTGGCCTTTGGCACTATTGTCAAGGACTTAGTTTTATTTACATGCATGTAACTCTCTATTCTTATGGGGGTAGGGGTATTTTCCTTCTATCTTACAAGGTCATTACACTATAAAACAAAGCCTGTGAGGTAACCTTGTGATCTTATATACTATAAGAGTTTAGTGTCCATTTAATATTTGTTAGCTAGAACTTCTGTCTTAAGATACCTCAGAGCAGAACAGAGTAACTGATTATCTTTGTGGCAATTTGATTTTTTGTGAGCCCTTTCCCATTGCTTTGCAGTCACCTTCTTGTGCTGTCCTGTTTGTCCCCCCCCCCCCAATGTGGTGTCTGTATCACAACCTCTTCTTTTTTAGGACACTAGTCACCATGGATTAAAGGCACACATCTGAACTCATTTCAACCCAGTGGCCTCTTTAATGTTTTTCTAAATGCAATCATGTCTGAATTACTAGAGGGCAGATCTTCCACACATGAACATAAAGGAAAAGTGTATCAGTTCTATAATCTAAGATTGATAAATAGCTGTGTGACTATAGAGGAATTACTTAACCTCTCTGAGCCATCTTTTTCTTCATCAAGGACCAGAACATAACACTTTCAGGCACAGTGAGAGGTTTTGAATGGGGAAGAGACTGGATTTGGAGAAGGAATATTATTAGGATGGACTCGGCTGAATCAGAGCAGGGCCTCCTTGTTCTCTGAAAGCTAGAAGTGAGGCTGTGACCCACACCCCAGGGACACCGTGTAGAGTGACACGTTCCAGAGCTTCATGTGGCAGTAAAAGTGAAAGGCGGGACTCCAAAGAAGATTCCAGAAGGGAAGCCTAGAGTTTGTGACCTCCCTATCACCATTCACCACTTCACCCAGGGAGGCCTCCAGACAGAGAGCTGCTGTCATCTGAATTCTAGAACTTTCTGGAGAGGGAGCCTGTAGTGGGCTTTAGAACTAAGTTTAACGTCTGTCACGAGAGGGAATAAAGTGATGTTAGTCTCGGTTGTAGTTTAATAGAATACAACATCCCTCGTTGTATTGCGTTCTTGTCAGCAATCCCCAAGCAGTTATTAGGAAAGTGTTTGCACTTTCCCTTGTTAACCACCAAGATGGTGGTCACTACTCCTGACCCACTTCAGAGATGCGAATGCTGACTCCCAGCATCTCTGGTCACAGCCCCAGGACATAAAGTAAGATCATTCCAGAGCAAACTCAGATGCTTCATCTCTATATCGTGCTCAATTAAAGTCCAATGCAAAAGAGTGCGAATGACATAGGACGGTGCCTCTGATGTGATTTTTTCAGTGGGGGGTGGGGATAAGCTGTGAAGCATAGTCTCCGTTATGTAAATGGATGTGCAGGAAGTATGTGTATACATGGTGTGTGGTATATGTGTGTGCACTCATGTGTGCATGTGCTACATGATATGTGTGCCGTATATGGGTATGTGGTGTGCATGCATACATTATGTACATGTGTGTGTGATGTGTGTGACAGCATGTGAGTACAACATATGAACGCTTATGTGTGAGCCGTATGGTGCTAAGGGGAGAAAGAATAGTCAGTTGTTATTTCTTGAT
Organism: Rattus rattus; assembly: GCF_011064425.1. Taxonomy (NCBI): domain Eukaryota; kingdom Metazoa; phylum Chordata; class Mammalia; order Rodentia; family Muridae; genus Rattus; species Rattus rattus. The sequence goes on from NC_046155.1 coordinate 94,842,907, forward strand.
GAAGGATTACCTTTCAATGTTTGCCATATTACCTAGAATAATGAATAATGGTTTTGTTTTTTACGTGCGAAGTAAAGGATTCATAGAGACACGAACTGAGTAAGAGCCCTAAGCTCTCCCTCTCTCAACAGCCGCTCATGATGCCTAGCACCCAGCACTACCCAGCCCCTGGCTGCCTCTAAAGGACCTAGACTGATGGTGAGAGACAGGAATGAGGAAGCACACCTGATTGGGGTTCTATTTTTGAAGGAGGCCTGCACTGCCGTCCCCAGAGTCGGATCACAATATTTCCCTGAATAACCACTGCTATTTTTAGAGGCTGCTGTTGAGCTGCACCCCTGGAGTGTGGGCAAGAACTGTAGGAGGCTTCTGAGGACCCTGCAGACCCAGGGCAGCCTCAGTCGCTCATCCCAGCCCCTGTGTCCCTGGTGCTGTGCAGCTCCTGCTGTTCTGTGAGCTCTGCGAGCACCAGAGGCTGGGAAGCTGGCCCAGGGGCCACTCCCTCCGCGTGAGTGGTACCTCCTTAAGGCTGCTAGCTCTTAGCGTATGGGAAGTGGTTGAATTCAACATCTATCCCTCTGCCATTGCAGGAAAACAAGAAAGAGGGGGATTATTGTCTGAGTGTGACGTCTCTAAGACGTACCTGGGAGAATTATTAGAGCAGCGATCAGCAGAGATCAGAGCTGGGTAGACTCATGGATTCTTTACTCTGAGGGTCTCTCCTCCGGCCATTGGCTTGGATGTCCTGGTCAGCCGCAGATGCAGACCAAAGTGAAGGTGCACCTCCCCTGAGAAAGCTTCAGTCTGTTCTAGGCTGTTGACTCCTTTGCCTCTAGAAGTCTCACACGCCCTGCCCAGCATGCCCAGCGTCTGATGGTAGTTAACACTGGTAACGTGGACTGTTGCTTCCTAGGCGTGGGGCATATACTGCATATATATATTCTCTCCATTATTCTGAGTCAGGTACATTTTTCCTCCTGGTTTATGGGTGTGGGATCTGAAACAATGACTGGCATGATTACTAAGGATAGAGTGTGTTTGTGTGCTTCTTCTGTGTTCCGTGTGCTGCTTCAAGTGGTTCTGCATAAGCTAACTAGTTTAATCTTCACCAAAGCCCTCATTATCATTTCTGCTTTAGAGATGGAGGTCAGAGAGGTTAAGAACTCCTAACTGTCTGAGGTGGTGTTTGAACCTGCCCTATCCAGGTCCTGAGTCATGGTCCTCGCTACCCTTGCTACCAACACTCTCCCATTACTCCCATACTGTGGGGAATGTGGGATCCTGTGTTTCTGGTGCTCAGAGTCAAGGTCGCTGCTCAAGAGACCTTCCTTCCTCTGACTAGTTCAGCACATGGTCTCCTAACAGCCCATCTGCCTTGCACTTAGAGCAGAGGCTCCAGGGGCAAGACAGCACTGCTGTCCTCAGCTACTGACTCTGCATGATGTTGCTCGACTGGGAAGCCCAGGCAATAGTCTGGGAATTCCAGGTCTTCTAGAAGGCAAAGCTGTGTATAATGTAAGGACAGGCTGGGCGTCTCTCACCTACTTACCAGCTTACCCTGGAAAGGTTAGACACCTGCCAGCAAACAAGAGAACACCCCACACATACACATATACCACACATATACCACACATATACCACACACAAATACATGCATCACATACATACACACCACACACACACTTCATACATATACATCACTCACATACAATACACACACACATTACGCACACATAAACACACACACAAACACCACAGAAACACATACATAACACACACAAACCAAATATACACACAAACACATGCATCTCACACATGCACACTGCACATAATACACACACATACACTGCACATAATACACACACACACTGCACATAATACACACACACACACACACACACACACACACACACACACACACACACACACACACACACACACACCTGCAGATCCATTGCCTAACTGGTGGGATCAGAACCTCTGGTTTGAGATTGGCTTCTATTTCCAGCCTCCTTAGCGTGGTCTTTAAGTTGGTGCTCTGAAGGCCAAACCACCCACAGAGAAAGGCCCTTCTTAGAGACTGAAACGAAACCTGGCATAGAAGTGCAAAGCCTGTGAGCCCAGGGGCTCTGCAAGTTTGGGCTACATAGACAAATGTCAAAAAGGAAGAGTGGGGGAGGGGAGCGGTGGAAGGAGTGGGGAGAATGAGAAGGAAGAGAGAGTGAGGAAAGAAATCAGACACGCATAGCCCAACTCAGTCCACACACACCAGAGACCTAAGTCACGAGGCACTCAGACCCCTGTGGTCTGATGATGGCCTCCACCCTCACCACTTAAAGGTGAGCAACATGTACTGTACACTGAGTGTGTGTTCAGAACTTTAGCCTGTTAGCCTTCATCCCTAGCTAATGCCACTGTCCTTTTACAGAAGGGGACTCAGATTAGAGTCATGCGGTAGGGACTTGGACCCCTATGAAGAGTCCTGAGCCTGTGTTCTGCAGGGACTCGCAGAGCCAAAGCGAGCACTGCATTCAGACCTGCACAGCCATGGGATTACATACATCTCTGTCCCTTCCTCCCTGAGGCTGGTACAGCGGGGAAGGCTTCGGCCTTTGTGACTAACAAGACGCTGAGATAGAAAACTAAACTGATTGGAAGCCCTCAGTATTCTGTGATAGGCTTTAGGAGAAAGCCAGGATTCCCCCCGTTTTGGGCCCCCAGCAAAACAATGCATTTTAAATGGCTCCAAAATTGCTAAGCTATTTCACTGCTTCAGAGGAGAAATAGCTTGGGGAAAGCTATTGGCCCTTTATGCCTTGAACATCAAAACAAAATGCCAAATGGGAAAACGAAATCACAGGAGGTCAGGAAAGTGGGGAAGATTACGTAGGAAGAGTGTGTGTGAGGCAGAGGGAGAGTGTTGAAGCTGGGATTCTGAGAGAATCTCCAGGAGGCTGTGCAGCTTCCTGTTCATGATCTTGGGCTCTGGGGACCCTGGATCAAGACTACCTGGGCTCTGGTGATCCTCCATGTGATTCCCACACTCACGCTGGTAAAACCTTAGTGTTAGCCCTTACATGCAAGGTACTGGTAAGGGAAGGTTGAAAAATGCCAGAACTCTATCCTCAGGGGTTCTAGTTTAGCTGGCCTGGTGTTGGACTTTCAAGAGACATCTCGAGAGCTGTCGCCTTGATTCAAGAGGGCCAAACTTCTGCTAGCCGCTCTCCACTCCTTCTGAGCCTCTTTCTTCACCCATCAAATGGTGTTACCTGAGGAAACAACCCTTGTGCCTTCCAGGGAGCCAAAGGGATCTCTGCAAACTGTGAAGAGTACATGGGAACAGGCCTAGCCTGTTTATAGTCATACCTTTGACTCTGAGACGAGTCAATGCCAAACCTGTTTTTTAGTTGGCACAGTTGGGAAGAGGAACTGCAGTTGGGTTGGCATGCAGCCCTGAGAACACAGAGCATGATTTCTTTTGGCTGGAAAACCCATTTAAAAAAAAAACTCAAAATCAAAATCATTGCTTACCACCCAAGGGGATCTGTTAGACATATCCCCTACCCCGACTCCGGCGCCTCCACAGTTGTATCTCAGAAGTAGGACTTCCTGGGACAACGGCTTCTACCACAGGCACCTGATAAAACTGTATAGAAAGTTCTAGAAATGCAAATTGAGTATGCTCTCGTCCAGCAGCCTGACAGATGAGCTACAAATGCCTAGGCCATAAAAAGAAGAGGAAAGGGACATTCTGGCCTCTAAAACTTCCTGCTTGCTGAAGGGACTGGCATTGGGAGAGAAGAGTCAAAGAACAAGTGTGGCCATGACCCTGTCAGGAGGAGATGTGTCACCCTGGAGTTATCCTTGGGGAGCGATTCCGAATCCATACCTGAGCTGTCCTGTCTGCAGCTGGGTTCACAGTCATTACTTCTGACAGAACACCATGAAGGACAGGCTGCCACCACTCCCACAACAGCCCTGGGTGACTGAGTTGGACCTGAAGCCCAAAGGGCCACAGAGCCTGCTCACAGGGCCTGGAGAATGTTGTGATGCCCTTTGGCAATGTTTCCTAACTTAGCTTCTCAGCAAGCCTGTAAAGTAAGTGAGAATGTCCTTATCTTTATTTTTTGAGACAGGCTCTCCTGTAGCCCAGGCTGGCCTCAAACTCACTTAAGTAATCAACAATATCCTTGAACATTTTAATCCTCCTGCCCCTACCTCTAGAGTATTGGACGAGTGGATCGAGGGCCACCACACTCAATTTTTGTGGTGCTGTGGTTTTTTTTCATGCAAGCTCCAGGCCAGCCTGGTAAGTTTTCATTTTCATCTCACTTCATTTCCTTGCAAGGTGAGGAGGGGACCATGTACCTCTCAGCCTCCTGAGAGACTAAGGAGGCAACTGTCCCTGGCCCCTGGCCCCATGCTGTCATGCTCAGTCAATGCCAGATGCTGCTGTGTGCTGAGGGACATTTTCAGACTCATGGATGCTAATTATCAGAAAGCACTGACAGAAGCCACACAGCCATCCTCTTTGGAGGCAGATGGTCAAAGGAAACAAGGGTCACTCAGCAAGTAGAGAAAGGGCCAGCCAGTTTAGTCCCATGCTCATGGCCACAAAGTCTGACTCCATAATACCTAAGGAGAAAGGAAACGTAAGTGAGTAACTCTAAAATTGTACACACAAGAAATGGTGAGGTCACTGGTGCTGGTCATGGTGGTGATAGTAGGTGGGAAATCTCTGTGTGTAAAGCCCTCCTTCTCTCTGATTACTTGGGAGCTAGGGAGCATGGGAGGAACAGACCACTGGGTTTAGGACCTCTCAGGGTATTCCTTGTACGGCCTACAACTTCCTCACCTAGCCTTGACCTTGATGGGAACAGTACAAGCAAGGAATGAGGAACTGTGGCTGGAGATGGCTGCCATTCTTCTACCTATGCTGGGAAAATAACCATCCCCACTCCATTATTCTCCAAAGCATCTTTTGCATGCTCGAGGTGCTCTGATGTAGGCTTTTCCTCAAAATCTCTTCTTTTAAGCTGTAATTATAATTGAAATTGCTTTGCCACGTGGGAAAACAGTACCATGGTCCTGAGCCACGCTATCTCTTCATGTTGACTGCATAACATTTTTAAGCATCTCCTTCCACACTCGTTCTATTACAGCCTGTATTTCAGCTCTGAGGGCTGCCTGTATAGAGTCTTCGGGGATAGAGATTGCATTGTATAAATTATGACATGCATGCATTGAACATAAACATGAATAATGAGTGCCTACTCTTTCCAGACCTTGAGTCTTAAGGAAAATGTAAGTCAAAGTACTTATGGCCTTCAAGAAAGGGTAAGGAGAGGAGAGAGGTGTTGCTATTGACGAGACACAGGGACACATTGGTTACCTTTTATTGCTTTGAAACCTGTTGCAAACTCAGCAGCACGCGGAGACTTGGGATGAAAAGTCAGTGGCTAGGGTACTTTCACTAGCGGTCTACAAGAAGAAGAAATGGGAGCCTATGGCTGTCTAGCTGGTTAATCCAGACATCTCTTCAAATATCACCTCGATCCCTGCAAACGAGACACACATGTCTGAGCTAACCCCCCGGTGTGGCTGGAGCTACTGGATATATTTTTTTTCTACCAAGCTACATAGAAGAAACAAGAAGAGCAAGTGCTTGGACTGAAGGTTCCAGAAGGTTGCCCAGAGAGAATACCATTTCAATAGATTGCTGTCTTTATCCTGCTACAGGTGATACGCCACCACTAAACCAGGAGGTGAACACTACCCTCAGTAATTTATTCAGCTTATCAGTGGCCCAGAGGTCCCACAGTGCTCTGCAGTTTGAGCCCAGAATATGGGACCATGAGACTGGCCCAACATGTGCCTTGCCCCTACAAAACGCATAGAACTAAACAGCGTCTAGCAATAGCAATAGGCTTGTTGGGCCTCTCTGCTATTATTCATGCCAACTGTGGAGCCTGGTCAATATTAGCTTTGGTTTTCATTCAGATCAAAGCAAAATCCATTTCTCAAATATTTATCAAGGCCCAACAGCTTTTTACACAGGCACCACTTACCCAGAGTACGAAAGGATAATCAAGACTGAATTTGGGGCACAAGGGGTTCGATCTAAGAAAGAGAAGATAATCAGGGAGTCTCAATGCAGGTAGCTTTTCAGGCTACCACATGGGTGCTTCAGAAAGGAGCCATAGATTAACTTCTCACTGTTTGATGAGCAACTACTTTATACCATCAGAACGGAGCCAAATCTGCAAGTTAGAGAAGAGCATGACTCAGACCATGTGAAGAAACATGGTCCCAGCTAAAGGAACAGGTGTATAGACACAAAATTACAGTAACATACCTGGCATAGTCATGGGTGTGACTACAGTGGGGATACAGAAAGGATAGGGCAGTAACTCAGTATGGAAGAAGAGAAGGGTCCAAATAGTTATTAGATTTCCCACTAAATGCTGGAGATTTACATATCTTACATCACTTCGTGAATTTCTGTTTTTTATGTAGATATGGAAAATACCATCAGTACAGTTAAAGTCTCTTGCCCAAAATTACAAACTATGAAAATCTGGAATTAGTTGCACATTCTATTATATTTATGTTTATGACATGATAAAATGTTTTGGATAACTTGTTAAGCTTGTACACATACTTCTTATGTTCCTTGCAATTCAACAAGAACGACATTCTACCTAAGAAACTGCCAGTGACATAGAATCTAATACCTGTGAAATTCATTCTGAAAAAATAAAATCCCAGGAGCAATGATAACTTTTCACAATTTTGGTGACATCTTTAAATACATACTTGTGGGATTTGAATGCTTTAATTAGCACGGATTAATTATGAATAATAATGGGCTTCATTATACAGTTGGGCCACGTTTATTCCTTATCTTCTCTTGTCCCGTGCCACTCCCATCGATCCTAACCTCTTACCAATTAGGTCTCCTGAACTTTCATTGATGTGCACACATGCGTGTGTGCGTGTGTGTGTGTGTGTGTGTGTGTGTGTGTGTGTGTGTGTGTGTTTCATTAACATAGCTCAGAGGATCGAATATTTATTATCAATGTTCACAGCTAACACGGTATAAGTTGTCCCTGTATCTGGGCCTCTAAGTACTGATGCTTTTCTGAGGTTGGGACTTGGGATCTGTACTGGCCCCATGCCATCCTCTGCCTGGACTAGCCCTTTTCTTCCCTCCTACTCCCTGCACTGTGCAATCCTCCCTCTTCCTTTTCCCTGGCTGAGCCCTTTCCCCCTCTCTCAGATTCTATTCACTTCCCTTCTTTCTTTTGCAATTTTTCCATCCTCTGCCTCCCCCTGGCTTCTCCTCACATGTACCCTCTCTCCCCACATCTTTCCCTTCTTTCCCCCTTCTATTATTCTATCTGTATTGGGACTTCACCGGCAGTGTTGTCTAGGGTTCATCAGTTGGGGACCAGGGATTCCTGTCTTTGTGGGTGATTTTCAAAGCAGCATTCATTAACCCTTGAAGCTCAATTCATCATTCTGCTTTCCTAAGGAGAAGGTCATTTTAGATTCTTAGATTTTCAGGACTATGTAAGTGGAATTTCTAATCCCTAATCACCAGTAAATGGCACCCTAACACACTATATCCAGTGAGATTTAAATGTACCTACAGTGTCTTGCTTGTACTGAAAAGGGAAGCTCAAAGAAGCCTTGGTATGCGAGATCTCATGGGTACATTTCTATCTTGGTGATGCAGAACTGTAGTGCCCTGGAATCCTGTTATTTCCAAATGAGCAAAACTGCAAATAACCCATCATGGCTGACATGACATACACAGGGTGGCTCACATGGCTGCCATTGATTTCCTACAACTTCTGGAGACTGAAAGTCTGTGGTAAGGGTATCAAGCATGGCAATCCCTTCTAAGGACTCTCTCCTTGGCTAGTCTATAGCTGTTGTCTTTGAGTGTCTTCTCAGTACCTCCGTCTGTGTGTCTGTGTTTGTCTCCTCCTCTCTCAGGGACACATAGTATTCTAGAGTAGGACCATTGGCAAGTCTGCACTTTTTCTGCATCATCTCTTTGAAGGCCCTGAGTACCAGGGATTAGGGCTCTGTCATAGGAATTTAGTGAAGGGGAGCATTTGGCCCTTAACAAATTGCACATACCTGAGGGGGTGACCCAGGAGGGGACCATACAAAACGAATCCGTGGAAACCTATTGCATTTAGAACTTGGTCTTAATTCAAACCACTATTGACAGAAGGTTATTTAGGAAGCACTTTCTGGCTGAGCAGGCCTGGAATTAATTATTAAGGACCCATCCACGGGCCAAGGAGGAGTTGTGGACATTACATTAGCAAGTAGCAGACCCACGTGGTTGCCTCTTTTCTCTGACAGATAGCAAGCAGTTCTGTTTTATTTATGCACGCAGCTATTCTTAGTCTTGCACTTCTAGTTCTCTGCCCAGGAGAAGGGATTATTGTAACCACTGCATCTCGAACCCTTCTTGTCATTCAATTAATAGACAGAGTTCAGGTCACTGCATTGGAGTTCAAGGGCTGGGGGTCAGTTTAACTCCCAAGCATATTAGCCTGTAAGAGTTGTGTGTGTGTATGAAACTTTGTCTCCCAGGGACAAGGCATGGAGGGAAAAGTGGGAAGAGATAACATCAGTGAGAAATAAAAGCCCTCTTGACAATTTTTCTTTTTTGTTAATGATTGTACTTTGTTTTCCTATATGTATACAATATATCTGATTGTATCCACTGCCTACTCCCTCTCCCATTCCACTAGACCATTCCCCCAACATATCCCTTTTCCACCTTCATTTTATCTTCTTTTTAAATATATGTAACCCATTGAGTCTAGTTAATGTTGTCCACATGCACATGAGTGTGGAACTATCCATTGAGCACAGGCAACCTACCAGTGACCACATCCAGAAGAAAAGTGACTCCAGCTCCCAGCAGCCATTAACTGCCAACAGCTCCTAAGCTAGAAGTGGGGCCTCATATGCTGGAATATTGACTGACTTGATCTTGAGCTGGTCTTGTTCAGGTAACCACAGTTATAGGGGTTCATGAGATGGCTATGTCATTTCCAGGCGACAGTATCTTATAGGACACTCTTCTCCATCTTCTATTTCTGACATTTTTCCTTCCTCTGTTTCATTATGTTCCCTTTGGCCAGTTATGATTCACCTTATAACTGCTTCTCTATATGAACAAGAAGCTTCTCTGACCAGCATTAAAAGCAACACTAATCTCTGGTATCATAATATCCTACCAGCATCATAACATGGAGGGACTATCACTGAGTAAGATTGTTGATGTATTTTCTACTCCCAGAGCCTGAATAACATCTTCTGGTGGTACGAAAACTAACCAACAGCAAAGAAGTTTCAAGCACGTGGTATCTTCAGCAATAGAATCTTAACATCTAGATACGGTGGAAAACCAAGAGAAATGCCAATAGCCTATGTTGTTTTGGAGTCTCTGGGCCTCCCTGGCCAGTAACTCATAAGAAGATACCTCATGCCTGGCACAGAGATTTTTGTTTAATAACACAGATCTTCTGGTAGGCAGATTGCCCACTTGTGCAGGTTACCTCCTTGTAAGCACCTTTAAATATATTTAAATATATTTAAATATATTAAATAATATACACATAACACACACACACATTGGTTTACACTTTTCATGTGTGTAGTAGATATGAACACACACACACACACACACACACACATATATATTAGTTTACAAAGCAGTGGATTTCTATTAGACTTTTTTTAATGCCATGGTAGTTTTTATTTTACTTACCTAAGTACACTCTAGTTGTCTTCACACACACTACAAGAGGGCATCAGATCCAATTACAGATGGATCTGTAGCCACCATGTGGTTGCTGGGAATTGAACTCAGGACCTCTGGAAGAGCAGCCAGTGCTCTTAGCCGCTGAGCCATCTCTCCAGCCCTCCATTAAACTTTAATTTTGGTTAACCCATCTCTACTCCCACTTTTGCCCTATCCCTCATTACCATCCCCTCATTTAACTGCCAATACTCACTTCCTCTGTTTTCATACAACATGTGCTCTCTTACCCCCTCCTAAGTCCTCGTGTGAGCATTTTCTGCTTCTCGACTTCTACGGACACTCCAAATTAAATATACAAGTCTAAGAATTAGAAGGTAGGATCCACATATGATCAAGAATACATGACATTTGGCTTTCTGGCCCTGGCCTTATCTTAGAAAAAAAAATTCAGTACCATTTATTTTCCTGCAGATTTAAAATATTTACTTTTTCTGTAGGGCTTGATAAAATTCTATTGTGTCTATGTCCCACATGTGACTAGGCCTTCTACTATAGTGCCAGGTCTGAACAATTGCTTGGTGAATATATTTGATTATTATTAAAGATTTTGCAGGTGACTGTATTGAGAATGGGGCTTTTAACTTTTCTACTCACAACTCCTATTTGCCCAAGAAAATGTATGTGACCTCAGGCCTACAGGTCTATCAAATAGTTATGCAAATCAAACAAACGGATAATGAATTATACATAAATGTATTTTAAAACAATGGTTGGGTGCATATAACTTTACCATTTATTAAAGATGAAAGGAAATCTGCATGACAATGAGGTGGATTTGCCCATTTCTTTTATACAAACAGCTAAGCCTCACCTGAATATTTGATAGTGCAGGACAGAAGGCATTGATCTGGATTTTGGTTTTACGGCTGCCATTCCTGGGAAGCCACTTCACATAGATGTAGCCCCAAGTGGCAGAGATAAGCAAAGAGCTATTTCAAAAACGGACAAAACTCCTGCCTCCATCCCCAACCAAAATTCACTGACTATTCTTTTAATGAGACTCAAGTCAGCAACTCAAACAGCAGATCCTTTTAGACGTATTTATTTTATGTGTATGAAATGGTTTGCCTTCGTGTGTATATGTGTATCACAATCATGCTTTCCTAAACCCAGAACTCACCACACTAGCTTTGCCAACAGAGTCTTCTTGCAAAGGTATTACTTACCCAACACATGAGAGAATTTTTAAAGGAAATGCAGTATAAGAAAAAGAAAATATAGCTTCAATTTGAACTAGATTCAATCCCCAGCTTTCCCTCCTCTTGGCCATCCAACCCTTATCTACCAATCTCTGATATTCTGTCTTTAGAACTGAGAACTGAGATTTCTTTTTTATCACTGGCCAAAATGACTGGGAAAATAAAACCAACTCCTTTGTACATGCAACATACCAGACTGAGTCGCAGAAAAGACGCTCGGCCATGCTGTCGTCATTACTGTGGCCCAGGCTGTCACCTCCTTTGCAGATGTGAGAGGAACTGTATCAGGAGGGACTCTGAAAAGGGGGAGATGCTGAACGGAGTTAAGCGTCTCCTCTTCTGAGCTAACGCTTTCCCGCTTTTTCTCAAGAGTGCTACAGTTTGTGACTCCACCACAATGAAGGTCTTGTGGACAGGGATACACAAATGCCCCATACCTTGCACGATGACATATCAGCCTTTGCTGTCTCATGGTCCATGCCTATGAAAATCAGTGAGCAGTCAGTCAGCATTCATGGCAAACAGGCTTTCTGTGGAGACGGCCAGACTGCTTGTGATGATCTTTTCTGCCCCCAGGAGTCACATGATATTATGCCATGCTTTAGGATGATATATGGAAAACAACTGGTCATCCAACTGGACTCCTCAAAACCACTGTGCCCTGCCTCAGCTATGAGACTAGAAGCTTCTGCTGTTCCTTTTCAAAGTCAGAGGCTCCAAAAGTGACTTCAAAGATTACTGGCTCAGAACTATATATGTTTTTCATATATTTTAAATATTAGTGGATCTGTATTTCTAAGTAACATGCTATAAATTTTGACAAAAACATAAGACATTAGATATCTCTTATACTGTAGTATTATATATTAAGCCTTTTTGCTTAACTTTTTGAGTTGTAGTAAGACATATGAAATGATCTTTAATACGCTTACCATTGCAAGAGTATAGTTCTGTAGTATGAAATCTCTCCATGTAGATGTACAAGTGTCCACTTCCATAGCCCTGTCCATCTTCCCAACTGATGCTCTGTCTACTATGCACATTAGGCAATAATCTCCCCTCCTACAACCCCAGCAGCTACCATCCAACTTTACGTCTCTGTGAATTTGATAACCTGCTATCGTTAGAATCACACACATTTTATAGTTAGAATCTTTTTGCCCCAGCTTTATCTCACTTGACATACTCTAAGTTCCATCCATGTTGTGGCAAAGACAGAAATTTATTCCTCTCTGAGACTAAACAATATCCTACCATGTATGTATGCAATGTGCCTTCCCTCTTTAGTCTTTTGGGATGGGCTCATGGATTAATTCACCTTTGACTACTAATGCTGCTGTGAACGCCTGTGTATGAATATCACTTTATGTCCTCATCTCAGTTCTTCTTGATCATATACCCACAGTGAGATTGTTGGATCATTGTGCGATCTGTTGTTAATTTTAGTCTTGATTGCTGAATCAGCACATTCGTCACACGGCGCCTGCAGCATCTCGCATTCTGATCAGCAGTATCCAGGCCTTCTGCATTTCCCACTTCCTTTGATAATATTTCCTCACTGTTTTGGCAATAATGGGCATAAAGTATAAAGCAAATGATATTATTTCTACTATTAATCGTATCGAAACTTAGCATTTTTAGAACAGTTTTAGTTTCACAGCAAAGTTGAGTGGAAATTACAGAGCTATGCACATCTTTTGTCCTTAGGTATCCCCAGTCTCCTCCACTATCAATGTTCCATTTCAGAGTGGTACCTTTATCACCACTAATGGCCCATGCTGACATCATTATCACCCACAGCCCGTGGACTACAATAGTCTTCACTTTGGGGCTTATAAATCCTGTGGGATTTGACATATAATGTCATATATCCACACAATGCTCTGCCCACTAGTCCTTCTTCCTCTGACTTGTGGCAAGGTCCCATGATGGAGAATCCTAGAGTAGCTAGACTTTTTGGATCTGCTGCTTTCTTTTAGCAATATACATTTACACTCTCTCAGGGTTTTCCGTGGCTTGATGGCTCATCCCGTTATTTGTAAGTGCTAGTGTTTCTTGAACATTTGCCTCATCAAAGACATCAAAAACTTGGACAGATGTCAGTGCACCCGCTGTAAACCTTCACATGCATGATTTTGTATGGACAGTCTTTATTGGCCCATTTGTTAGGTACCAAGAGGTAGTTTCTGGGATGTCGAACAAGAATGTGTTTAGCTTTAGAAGCTACCAGTTGGTCTTGCAGAGTGGTCATCCCTACTTACCCACCATCAGTGAATACGAACTCCTGTTACTACTCGCTCATCAGCACTGATGCCACCAGTGACTTGGATTTTGGATTTCCTTACGGATATCTACTGGTTTCTAAAAGTTGTCTGAATTCACAGTTCCTTGGTTCCATATACTGTTGAACACGTTTTTGTATGGTTAGTTATGTTTGGGTGGCTTCTTTGGCTGAAATATCTGTTCAGGCCCTTTGGTTATTCAAGTCTCTCATCTACTTTGTAATCAGGGTTTTGACTTTATTGTTGCCAAATTCTAGTTCTTTGTGTATTTGTTATACTAATCCTTTATCTTGTGGCTTCTTCCGATATTTACGCCCCATTTGTAACTTTTTGTCTCATTAAAAAAAATAACCATTCACAGATACGTTTTTATTTTAGATGAGTCTAACTTATCAATTCTTTCTTTCATAGATTGTGTCTCAGATGCTGTATCCAAAAAGTTGTCACCAAGCCCAAGGTTGTCTTCTAGGTTTCCTCTCATGTAGATTTCCAGGAATTATATGGTTTTGCACTTTATATTTAGGTCCATGACAAAAGTGTGTTAGGTATTCTAAAGGACTAAATAGTCCATGCTTAATTGTTTTACACAGTTGTCTAATTGTTCTTACATCTTTACTAAAATCCCTATCTGTCCTTTTTCTGTTGGCGTGACATACACCATGAATGAAAAAGCAGCTCAGAAGAGGAGAGGGTTTATTTCACATTACACTTCCAGATCACAGCCTGTCATGGAAGCTGGGTCAGGAACCATGGAGGAGAAGAGAACAGTGCTTTCTTGCTTGCTCATTTGTGAGCTCACACTTTCTCTTCTACTCCAGGCACGCTTACCTAAGGACGGTGCTGCCCACACTGGGCTGAGCCCTCGTGTATTAATTAATAATTAAGATACTCTCCTATAGCAATCAAGACATGCCCATCGGCCAGTCTGCTTTAGGCAATGCCTCAGTCAAAGCTTTCCCCTAAGATGATTCTAGTCCTAGTTGGCATGGCAGTTAGAGTTAATTGGGACATTTTCTTTTGATCTATTTTCTGTTTTTTGCTCCTTTCCAAAGTCAAGCTGCTCGTCTGTGGGTGAGTTCTGGGTTCTGCATGCTGTACTGTTGACTTATTCGTCTATTTCGTTACTAGTACCACAATCCCTTAGTTATTATAACTTGGTAGTAAGTATTGAAGTTGGTTTTAAATGTTGGTTTCTCTGAATTTTTACCTTTTCATATAACCACCAATCAGTTTATTATTATCCACTATACTTGCTAAGACATGGTTGAGGTGGTGCTCAACCTATGGGTAAAGCTCAGAAAATATCTTTGAAACATTGAGTCTTCTTTTTCAAAACATGGAATCATCTCTCAATCAATTATTTCTTTTCTGATTTCCTCTATGAAACCTTTGTATGTTATCGTTGTATATAATTGGAAATGTAGCTAATAATTTATATTATTATATATAATTTGTTCTACTTACACAAATATCAGTAGGGCTGTACATTTAAATTTCAAGTCCTCCCTGTTCATAGCTGGTACACAAGAAAAGCACTTCTCCATATATTAACCTATATCTTGCAACTTTCCTATCCATTTGCTTATAAATTCTGGGAGGTTTGTATTGGCTTGTCTCTGTTTTGGTTTGGAGTTTTTTTTGTCTGGTTGGTCGGTTGGTTGGTTTGGTCTTTAGTTGGTTAGGTTTATGGAGACAGGGTTTCTCTATGTTACCGCTCTGGCTGTCATGGAACTGTCTATGTTCCTTAGCTGACCTCAAACTCACAGAGATCCGTCTGCTTCGGCCTCTCTGGTGCACCACCATGCCAGGCTATTTTTTTTTACCAGTTTATTCAGATCTTCTGCTTAGATGACCATGTATCCTGTGAGCAAACAGGTTTTTGTCCAGTTTGTATGCACTTTGTTTCTCCCTCATCATCTATTGTGATATTCAAGGTTTCCAAGACAATATTGAAAACTGTGGTCAGAGGGCAATCTTTGGGGGGTTCCTGTCAGACTTTGAAGATATCCTTTATCATGGTGAAGACACACCCTTCAACTTTTCCATTAGCTGCGATGATCCTCTCACAAATACGTATTGAATTCTGTCAAATTCTTTCTCTGAATTTGTATATGTGAGAGTTAAACCTGTTAATGTGATAGATTAGGTAACTGATTCTTAAATGTTGAACGGGCCTTATACCGTTGGAGGGAACCCCATGTGTTATGATCTATAATTATTTTTGTGTATTATTCAGTTTGATTCACTAATATGCTAATATTTGGCTGGGGATTTTTTTAAAAAAATCTGTGCTCATGAGAGTTATTGATCTACAGTTTTCTTGTAATGTCTTTGTTGGTTTTGGTATTGAGGTAAGACTGGTCTCACTGAATGAGCTGGGAAGTTGTGGGTGGGATTAGAGTGACCCTCTTGATTGTTACATAGAGCTCCACAGAATACTGGCCAGATCCTGGCTTTCAGGCTGAGATGGGAACCTTTAGAAGTCTTAAGCTGAGAAGTAAAGCATAGGAGACAACAAGCAGAGGGGACAATGAAGATGTTGTCCTTGGCAAAATAATCAACAGCATTGCCACAGATGACAAAGAGGAAGAGGAATCAGCAGCTCTGTGTGTAGTTGATGTGAGCAAGGCTGTGCTGTCTTAGTGGATGTTTGAATTTAGTGGTGGGCAGAGGTGAAAGCTATAGGTATTTTCAAGGAGTCACATATACATAGAGAATTTAAATAACTGCGTGGCTGAACCCTTACTGGGGAGAATGGGCAAAACAGTGTGTGTGTGTGTGTGTGTGTGTGTGTGTTTGTGTGTGTGTGTGTATCTGTGTATGTGTATTGTGTATCTGTGTGTGTATGTATCTGTATGTGTGTGTCTGTATGTGTATGTCTCTCTCTCTCTCTCTCTGTCTCTCTCTGTGTATCTGTGTGTGTGTATGTATCTGTGTGTGTGTATCTGTGTGTGTGTATGTATCTGTGTGTGTATGTATCTCTGTGTGTGTGTGTGTATCTGTGTGTGTATGTGTCTGTGTGTGTATCTGTATGTGTATGTATCTGTGTGTGTGTGTGTATCTGTATGTGTGTATCTGTATGTGTATGTCTCTCTCTCTTTCTCTGTGTGTGTGTGTGTATCTGTGTGTGTATGTATCTCTGTGTGTGTGTATCTGTGTGGGTGTGTGTGTCTGTGTGTGTGTGTGTGTGTGTGTGTGTGTGTGTGTGTGTGTGTGTGTGTGTGTGTCTGTGTGTGTGTGTGTGTGTGTGTGTGTGTGTGTGTGTGTGTGTGTGTGTGTGTGTGTGTGTGTGTGTGTGTGTGTGTGTGTGTGTGTGTGTGTGGGTGTGTGTGTGTGTGTGTGTGTGTGTGTGTGTGTGTGTGTGTGTGTGTGTGTGTGTGTGTGTGTGTGTGTGTGTGTGTGTGTGTGTGTGTCTGTGTGTGTGTATCTGTGTGTGTGTGTATCTGTGTATGTGTGTGTATCTGTGTGTGTATGTGTCTGTGTGTGTATCTGTATGTGTATGTATCTGTGTGTGTGTGTGTGTGTGTGTGTCACACTCTCTAGGAACTCTCCAGCATGCCCTCTCTGTTTCTCTCACGTGCTCCATACAGCCTACCATCATTAACATCAGTTCTACCTTCCAAACGACACTGAGGATCAGAACCCAGCTGTCCGTCGTTCTCCCTGTCTGTCACTGTTCACTTGCTTGGCTGCATCGACACTGCTAGCTTCTTCAGGCTCCTCCGCTTCCTTCCTGCTCCCCTCCATGCTGCTCCATGGCCCCATCTTCTGCTTACGACTTTCTAAAGCAGTGGATCTCACCCTTCCTGATGATGCAGCCCTATAATACACTTCCTTATAAACCATTACGTTATTGTTGTTGCTACTTCATAACTGTAATTTTGCTACTGTTATAAATCATAATGTAAATATATGATATGCAGGATATCTGATATGTGACCCCTGTGAAACGGCCATTTGACCTCAAATGGGTTGAAATCCATAGGTTGAAAACCCTGTTCTAAAGGTGCCCATCACAGAATGAAAAACAAAATCTGCCCAATATTCTATGAGGCTCAGCATAAGGGTCACACAGGTCCCACCCTGTGCAGGACACTCTCCTTCTCCCTCTGCTACCTACATCCCAGTTCTGCTACACCAGCCTCCTCACCAGCCCCCAACATACCAGTCTCTCTTGCCACATCCCTTCGTGCCTGCTAGAGCAGAATTCAGAGGTCCTCTTCAAGCCTGTCCTGGATGTTACCCACTTCTTCACTTCCACAGAGAGGCCTCTTTTAGCCTCATTGAGGAATAGAATTCTGATACCCCCTCAGTGTCCCCTCATTGTCCCTTTATTGCCCACCCCCTTCTGCTCTGCTTTTCTCTGACACTGACTGTCACCTGGTGTGTCCTGTACTTGTCCTCTGAGTTCTGCTTTAGACCCAAGGTTCTGATAGGGGTTTTGTTAACTCCACGCTTGAACCTGGCCCTACACCATCATGTACAGATGCCCAAGGGACTTTTTATGAGAGAAGAGAAAAGAAATAAATTGAAGAGCAGAGAGAACTCAGCACCCACCTGCAGGAAGACGGGTGTGCCAAGCTCTGAAAGTCACTGTAAGCTGGAGGGGAGCTGCAAGCCCCCAGCCTTCCTGTGCCAGGAAAGCACTCATTTGACCAGATTGTATTCTTAGCACTTATAAAATCCCCATTGGAACATTAAAATAGTCACAGTGCTTGTCTGGAGGTGTTTTAAAGGCTCATTCAAAGCAGCCTTCCTAAGTCCGGGAAGCCTCTGGCAAGCCTGGCACAGGAGATTTAAGATGCTTTGTCTGTACGTTATAAAGATAAGGCTGGCAGAGAAGCGGCAGTCAGAAGCAGACCCACAGTAAGAAGCCATAGAGGGTTAATGTCAGAGGTGATGGTGATAGTGTGAACTTCATCAGGAAACCCAAAGGGACTAAGCAAGTTCTCTCCTCCCCCAGCCTGGTTCCTGGAGGCCAGCAGCATGCCCCATCTCCTGCCTTTCTTTCCTGAATGAATAAAATACCTGTGGTGCTTACACAACGTAACTCTGTACTGTGGTTACTAGGGGGGGGGGGTGGCACAGCACACCTCACTCACTCCTATGGCCACACACAAATAGCTTGTCCTCACACCCATAGGAGCTCATGCAGTACCGTGTTAGCTAATTGCCTTCTCTGAGTCCTCTGGAAGCAAAGACGGAGTAAAAATGAAAGAGAAAATAATTAGGAGCCTAATAATTAAAAGTACTATTGCAAAAGAATGCCTCTTGAATCTTTCTGTTTTAATTGGTTTTTTAAATATAATTGACTTAGAAAATGTCTCTGAGAAGATGTTGCTGATTGACAGCCTATTTGGTTATTAATAACATGTCATCAATCTGCTAGGAATACATTACATGTTCGGGGGAGAGCACATCCGAACAAGACTGCTGGAGTACTGGCAATGGTCTCAGATCGGGACACACGTCTGCCTTGTGGAGAAGCAGAGAACCCTGCACAGAACTGGAACTGTCCGGATACAAAAGGCCATGGGCCTGGGGACCCCAATGAGCCTGAGTATCAAGCATTTGAAATGCCAGCCTCCTCCAGGGAGACCGGAAGCTGTCGGTTAAATACCTAGCTTTACAGGCTGTGTGTTCTGTAAAATTGCAAGCTGCTAATAAGCAGTTCCTGGAGAATGTGTCTCTAAAATTATGCTAGGTGGTTTTGCAAACTACCTTTTATTGTGATATTTTCTCACTAGTAAAACTATTTATTCTTGAGGTTTTAGAAACTACGGATAAGCAAATGGGAGAAAATGAGCCACATTAACAAAAGCATTGCCGTTGTGTAGGCAAGTACACTCAGCTAAAAGCAAAGGGGTAGGCAAATTAAACTTGGAGTTTATTAGCGCCGACTGCGCTCCATGAGTCACACAACACTCAGAATCCTTGCCTGGCAGCTGGAGTAAAATGGCAGCATTTGGAAGGCCTGAAACAAAAGCAAAGTCAGGAAATGACCAGCCTGGCTGCAGCCAGGCATTACCAGCCTGAGGGGAGTGTGGTGCGGCAGGCCGGCAGGCTGTGATTGGCTGAAACTTGGCTATTCTTACATTTATAATGAAGAATAGTATTAGGTTGCAGTTTATCTCTAAGAATTAGAAGCACAGGAGCACCGGCAGGCAAAGAGCTTTCTGCTTCTTCAATATCTTCATCTAGTCTTTTAAGTTTTGTGATCTTCTGTTTCACTGACTAATACAAAGCTTTCCCTGCCCAGTATTTACCTATAGAATGAGTCATTTTGTGTGGCTGTATAGTATTCCATGCCAGGGAAAGTCAAGGTTTACCTCCGTATGAGCACTCAGAGTTCAATGAGTTATATAGCTGTTGTCTCCAGCAATGGGGCCTTGGGAAAGTGTTTTTAGAAAGAGAGGAACAGATCCATTTGAAGTCAAAGAAAGACAGACCCAGACATAAAGGTTGACATGGAGCCGTTCTGTATTAATCAGGTTCTATCAAGAAACCTCTGCACCGTCATACAAGGTTCTGAGGCTGGGGAGGGGAGGAAGGATGTTAAAGCACAGGGAGAATTAAGGACAACCACTAAGATTACTGGCACATCCCATGACTGACCACAGCTGAGATCTCTCCTTCTAGGCTCGATGGACAAAGAAAAGAGCAGGTACTGTCCCCAGGAGACAGTTGTATCTGTAGTTACAACTCAGCCAGGAGGGCTGGAGAGATGGCTCAGAGGCTAAGAGCACTGGCTGCTCTTCCAGGGGTTCTGAGTTCAATTCGCAGCAACCATGTAGTAGCTCATAACCATCCATGATGAGATCTGGTAATATCTAATAAATAAATAAATCTTAAAACATACAAAAACATTCAACCAGGGGCTATGCACCCTCTACACTGGAACTCAGCTCCTGGTAATCCACTGCCCAGAGAGTAGTCTCCCAGGGAAGTTATCCAGCTCCATGCTCCAAAGTGTCTCAGGCTTCCTACCAGTACCTTCTACTGGATCCAACTAGAAGCCACAAGGAGACCCACTAATCTCCTCATAGTTAGGACACAGATTCCCATGCACGGAGTAGTCAGGAAAGGGGCCGAAAGAAGAGGTGGAGTGGCCTCAGCCTTAGCTGAAAACACGGGCAGCTTCATTTTTTGCTGCTGTTGTTTTCACAGTCAGAAAGACGAAGGGAGCAAAGAGAAAGAAATGAAGATTCTGACAGTGTCCTCTAGTGCTGTAGGGGTGTGTGAAAAAGTCGTATGATCATCTGGGGCTTCCTAAATTAGGCTCCCTCTTTGTCCCCTCTTGCAAGCCACTCCCAGTGTTTGAATGATCGTTGTTGTTGTTTTGTTTTGTTTTGTTTTGTTTTGCACTACCTGGGCCAAAGAGCAAAGGGAGGATAAAATGATGGGAGGGGGGAGCCGGGTTTGTCTTATATAACGCACATCCTCATGAGAGTTCCGTTTGCTTTTATTTTAAGAAGTGCCATTTATGAACCCTCCGGGGGGTTAAAGAGCATAGGAGATGAGTTTTTGATTCGATGTCAATAGGAAAATCGCTTAGCTCCTGGGATAAATGATGCTTCTGTTTGGGCTTTCTGTTTTTCAAAAGGGCCATCTGTTTTCATAAACAGAAATGAGCCTCTCTAGCCACGTTTCCCTCCATAACCCTCTGTCTCTTTGCGCAAATGACAGTATTCCCTTCGTGATTCATTCCTGGAGACAGTCTTCCGAGCTAAGTGTGGCTGCTAAATCTGCGCTTGAGTTCTCACCGAGCCCCACGTGGTTCCCACTCAGGCAGCAACTGTGGCTGGATGGCAGCCTTCAGATCTCCAGAGCCAGGGATGGCACACTCTTGGCTTGCCAGTGGCTCTGCGTCAGGCTTGAAGCAGGGGCTTTTCCTATTCCTGGGAACATCCAAAGTCTTCGAGGGAGTCCAAGGAGTGATACTCCTCTCTTCCCTGAATTTGGAGGCACTGACTGAGAGGCAAAGAGAGGCAGATGGAAACTAGGATACCATGTTGATTGCTTAGGATGAAGAACTTAGTTCGGTCTGGGTGCCAAACGGACTTGGTAATTGGATTCAGAGTTAGGCAGACTGACCCATCTGGTCACGGGCAGTGGTGGGCGGAGCGGAGGAAGAGCCAGCTCCTTGGAGCAGGCAGAAGTGTGTGCCAACTCCCAGGCCTTAGATGGTACTGGAATGAGCCAAGTCCATTCCTTGTTTACTGCTGCTATGACTCATTGCACTGCCTGTGCTGAAGGGACAGAGGGACATCCATGGCCTCCTTCTCATGGAAGTCAGCACTAGAAATTGGGGATAGGTGTAGTGGTACATAGTCCCAGGACTTGGAAGGCTGTGGAAGAGGACCATATGTTTTAGGTGAGCCTGGAGTATGAAGTAAGAACTTATCTCAAACAAATAAACATACAAAAATACGTCAATAAAAACGAAGGCAGCAGAGATGTAGTTCAATGGTAGTTCACTTGCCCAGAGGCATAAGGTTACACACACACACACACACACACACACACACACACACACACACAAACAATAACAACAACAAAAAACAACGTTAGAAATTATGATGAAAATTTCCTCCCAACGTTGACCTCTGAGTAGCTTGGAAGTTAGAATATAGCTTTGCATGAACCTCATCCATGGCATGTACTCTGGATGCCTACATTTTGTGTGTGCATTTATTTAACACATTGATTGTGCAAACATGTATGACCGAGATGAAAGGACGGTTGATTCACAACACAATGGAAAACTCCCAGAATATTCTGAACAGAGGGAGAGCATAATCAGCTTTGTGTTTCTGAAGAAGTACTCTCTTTTCTCTCTTCTTGTCTTTCCCCATTCTCTCTCCTTGCACCCTCTCTTCTCCCCTGCACTCTGAGTAGTGTGATAGCTCCAGAGATTCCTGCTGCTGAGGAGAAAGGCAGCAAGGCCCAGGACTCCACTGGAATGGAGAGACAGGCACAGATGGACACATGGGGATGGGAGATGGAGACGGGGCTGGAAGGTGGGTTGGTGTTGGAGCAAGAGCCGGTGGGAGAGTGAGAAAACAACAGCCGTGTTCTCATCTGAGTGTCTGGATAGACAGAGATCCAGCCAGGGCGTGCCAGGCTGGGCACCTGCTTGAGCAATCAGATGAATGAATAGACCCTAGGGTCCTTGGTGTCTCTTTTTGGAAGCTGCAGCCGACTTCACTTTACATCCTGGTTTGCCCACGGCAGACCTGATTCACATCCTCTGACTCCAGAACATCACTCATTTGAAAGGTTTTCATGTTACCATCTTTTGGTTTTATTTCTGTTACTGAAATATCCAGACCCCTTACCCCCAAAGAAAGCAACTTAGGGGAGAAGTATGTGGTTTATCCCTCCAGGTTAAAGTCCACCATTAAAGGGAAATCAAGGCAGGAACTTAAAGGGGCCTCATATATAACTTCCACAGTTAGGAGCAGAGAGAAACTAATATAGCCACACCGCCTTTTGCTTAATATTCAGCCATCTTTCTTGAGTCTCATAGAGTCCAGAGCCCACCCCATAAAATGGTGCCTCCCACATTCAGAGTGTATCATCTTCCTACATCAATTCACAGTCAAGACAACCT
This sequence comes from Rattus rattus, assembly GCF_011064425.1. NCBI lineage: Eukaryota > Metazoa > Chordata > Mammalia > Rodentia > Muridae > Rattus > Rattus rattus. Next base: position 94,865,854 of record NC_046155.1, read on the forward strand.
CCCACGACAGACATGTCCACCATCCAAACTCAGGTAAATAAGTCTTTGATTGAGACTCTCTTCCTAACTGGTTCTAGGTTGTGGCAAGTTTGGCATTTAAAACTAACCGTCCTACCCTCCAAGGGACTTTCTTTAGGTGAGGGAGTCACTGTCACTTAGAAATAACATGGAGCTTGTTGGGAAGTTGTCACATGTGCTTCACCTTGTGACAAACACTAGATAAAGATGAAGTACCCAGCAGCACCAGTCAGGCTGATGATTCCCCCAAAGGCTGTGTCTTCTCTGCTCAGAGCTTCTCTGATTATTTTAGGTTTCATTCCTCTGCTGTCTGATTCATTATCTATGCCATGTGGCTCCTAGCACCCTAGGATGGAACTCAGGTTCCCATGTTGCCCTCCCCCTCTTCTCCTTCCTCCTCCCTCAGTGATTTCTGAAGCATGCTGCATAACCAGCCCATGGACTCACCACCATCTAACAGTACCCCACGATGGATCTTTCGACCAAAAGCTTTGTGGGAGCACTAACCACTTACTTCCCACTTCGTAGCTTCTTCATAGCTAGGTCTTCTTCTAATCTTGGAACAAAATCCTCACTTGTCTCAACTCCTAAAATAATCTGTGAAAAGGAAAGAACCACTCTTCCACCACCACCCCCTCCTTGAGAATGTCTAAATATACAGTTGTGCCCACAGAGGCTGTAGCATTTCAGTCAAATGGCATAGTTCTGTGTGTCTGCTGGCCAAGGCATGCTGGTATTTGAAGGACATTTGAGGATTGCTAGGTTTTAGCCTCAGTTCAGCCTTCGCCTTGCTAACAAAAGCATCTCCCCATTCTGAGCTTTCATTTCCTCTCCCCTGATCACGTCTGCTTTGACGCATACTTACATCAGGGAAAAGGAGCAAGAGCTTCATGGGCCCGAGCCTGGTGACACCAATGACCCAGGGCCCTGGCCTTTTACTTCCCATCTCAGACTGAAACTCACTTGAGACTTTACCCAGATTAATAAAAGTCCCTGTGGTTTTCTTAGGATCCCCTTCTGGATCCCTCCTACAGCTGAGGAAAGTTGCACTGCTCTCCTGACTCAGACCTTACAAAGCCATGTTGGACTCTTCTTCCATTGTCTTGCTAGCACAGTAACTTCCACTACTCACGGTTAGTGTCTGGAGGCTGGGAGACCCAGCCAGGTGTCACAGGCTGCTAAGTGTCTGCTCCTCCTCTCCCTTAGCCTCTGCCAGTATCTGTCAGCTGTGGCACTCCTGGGCCAGTAGATAAAATGCATCACTCTGGTCTCTCTGTCTTCCTATCTCAAGATGCCGCCGTAGGGTTCACCTCCTGGCCCAAATTTCTGTTTACTTGTTCCAGGCCCATACTACCTAGATTTGACCTCATCCCCAATTAACCAACTTCTTCCACAATGACCCCACTTCCAGATAAGAGCCTATAACTGAGGTACCAGAATATCAGCATAGGAACCTTGAGTAGGTGTGCCTTGACCTCCCAAATGTGAAAAGGCCCAGGGCAGTCTGAGCTACTGCTGCAGCGTCCCCCATCTTGCCTCCCAGACACTGAGAGGTAGCCATCTGTTCAGTGTCAGAATCCTGAGGTAGCGAACAGAAAAAGAACAGAATCTGTGGCTGGGGAAGGGAATCAGTGAGTAAGAATGGTTATTATACAAGGGTGAAGAACTAAGATCCAATTCCCAGCATCCATGTCAAAAGCCAGTCATCGAATGCTAGCGACATGAGGATCTGGTTGACTGGCTAGAATTCCAGATCAGCTGAAACAGTGGTCCTCCAGCTCAGTGAGAGACCCTGTCTCAAGCTAATAAGGCAAAGAATGATAGAGGAAGACACTTAATGCCTTCCACTGGCACCTGGAGGTGTGCACACAAGCTGATGTACCCACACATTCAGATGCATGCAGTAACACTACCAACACACACACACACACACACACACACACACACACACACACACACACACACACTCAAGCTCAGGATGGTCCTGTGTTGATTTTATTGTCACTATGACAAACTACCTGATAGGAACAACTTAAGCAAAGGTGGATTTGGACTGCTTGCTTTGCCATGACATCAGGGAGAGCATGGTGAGGCAGCTCACATCATAGCAGACAGGAAGCATGGCTGAGCCACCATAAGAAAGAGCCATAGTGAGAAACAATCCCAAGGGCATGTCTCCAATGGCCTGCTTCTCCAGTCATTGCCCACCTTTCGATGTTCCACCACCTTGCAGCAGTCTATCAACTCCATCAATGGCTTAGATCATTCAGGAGGTCAGCACCCTCAGGATCTGTCTCTGGAAATATGTTCACAGGCACATCGAGAGCTGTGCTGTACAAATAGCCTAGGGGTTTCTCAAGTCATCCAAACTGACAATCAAGACTAACTATCAGGGCTCCACGTGAGGTCAAGACATGATGTGTTTCAACAATACACATTCACTGAGCAGGTCCAGTGTCCAGTACTGGCCTCTGGATACCAAGGTGAACAAGCCATGGCTTGTACTCACAAAGACTACACCATAGATAGTCCAGACTTTATAAAATGGAATGATAACCAATCTGACAAAGAAGGGCAACAACATGTCCTAGGTCCAGGAACTAGTGTCTGTCAGAATTAGAATTCAAATCCTTGTGAGCTCCTGTTTTGTTGAAGTCTAGGTTGCTTTGGGCCTATGTGACATGGGGAGCGAAGGATGCGGGCAGCAAATGTGGAAATGCTATTCTTCTGACTAACAAGCACTTGCCTTTTCCCTGTTCTGTGGCCGTAGAGGAACTGGTGGTGGTTTGCAGTTAAATGCTGGTCTCACCAGTGCTCTGGGAAGGGGGTCATAGTACATGCTCTGACATTGGATCATGTAAAGAAAACCATCTTTGAGAGCCAAGCATGACCAGAATTTGTTAAATTAAAAGTCTCTGGGGAAGCTCGAGTTCCTGCTGTACAAACGTGCTGATTAAAGAGGCAGCTGGGTGGAAAGAGAGGGATTTGAGCCCTGGACTCCATTCCAGATTCATTGCTGGTTCAGAGACTCCAGGCAGGTTATTCACTTTCCCCAACTTCCATACTTTGCCTCTCTCAAGGAACGTGCTGGGTGTGACATCTGAGTCTTCAGGGTAGCTCAGAAGGCCTGTGGTTCTAGACCAGCCTGGCTAGACTCACTCATGCTCCAGATTCTGGCACTCAGACTGAGTGACTGGACATCTCCATATGCCTAAGGCTAAAATGTTCTTGGGGTGTTGGACTTTCCTTTTGAATGTAGCTAAGTCTGTGGCTAGAGAGAGGGGTTCCTTGGTAAAGTGGTCATCTTGCAACTATGAGGACCTGAGTTTAATCTCCAGAATCCATGTTCAAAACCTGTTGGGCCTGCTCCAGTACCTGTTTAGCCCTTACACTATAGAGACAGGCAGATCTCTGGGCACTCTGGCCAGCCTACATATCCTGCTAGATGAATTTTAAGCTAATTAGAGAATAGATAGATAGATAGATAGATAGATAGATAGATAGATAGATAGATAGACAGACAGACAGACAGACAGAAGATAAGTACAGAACATAGTGGACAGAGTGCCTGAGGAAGACCATCTTCAGTTGTCCTCGGGCCTCTACACATATGGGCATATGAACACAGTACACAGATATCTGCAAACACACACATACAGGCACATACATGCAAACATACACTCATGCATATATACACATGCTCAAATATATGCATATGCAGAGAGAGAGAGAGAGAGAGAGAGAGAGAGAGAACTAGAGAAGAGGATCTGAGTGCCTTAGGTTAGCTGGTGGATCTTCTGAGGCGCAGTGTCATTTAAGGCAAAAAGGTAGCACCTCACCAGGAGACTTGATCATGTTCATCCTCTGTAGGCTGGTCTAGGCTTGGTCCCCTAAGGTTAGGTTTAACAGGTGGCAAAATGGATGCCCTCACACCACATAGGGTTGTAGATGCAGGCGAGACTGGATAATATACAATTAGTATACCCCAGGGCTAAAGGTTTTGTCTGCAGCTGCAAGACAGCTTATCAGGTTACCAGGTGTGACAATGAACAGTCTCGGGTCCTCCCTGCTGCCCTCTGTGTGCCTTGCAGTACCCCCTGTCTGCCAAGCACAGGCAGCAGAATAAGATTGCATTTCTGCACAGTGTGCTGCTTGGTATGGTCTCAGCACCACCACACAGGGGGAATGGCTGCAGCTAGTGACAGGGTTGGTGAGACAGCAGGTAGGACTCTTCATTTAGAATCTCTACTGTGTCTGACACTAGTGCCCCAGCCACAGTCATAAAGACACAGAGGGGGCCCAGTCTAGAGAGCAGATGGCCAGCCAGCCTCAAGCCTCTATTCGATGCCAAGCCATTCTCTGTGTCCTGGCACTCCCTCAGTTCCCCTCCCCTTGCTCAGGTTTCTATCCCCTCACCGGAAGTCATCATTAAGTCAAAGTGTGCTTTCTAAAATGCACAAAAAATGTATGTTTAACCGAAGTCACAAGACACAGATGGACCACCCAGTTCATTCTGCTCCAGGCTGGGCCCCCTTGGTTCACTATTTTACCCCATCCATGCTTCTTCACTGTGTTACTTGATAACTAGAGATAAAGATATGACCTGAGTCTCCAGGTTGCTTTGGTGATATTTGGAAAGTGCTTACTTAGGATGGTCTCCTGTGTTTACTACATTGGTTCTAGCATCTTTGCTTGCCTTAGGACTATCAATGGGTTCCCTGTAAGCCACGAGATAATGCTGCGTTTCCTACTGAAATATGAGGACTTAGCTCTCTTTCTTCAATTCTACTATGAGCTCAGAATAGGGTGCTTAAAGGTGTGACAGCCATCTTGCACCCATGAGGAAAATGATAAGGCTGGCAGAGTCAGAATGCAAAAGGAACTTTGATGACCTTGCCTGCTAGAAGCAACTCTTTTTCTCCATGTAACTTTCCATGGGAAACAGTCAAGAGCCCTGTGTGTTTAATGGATGAACAGCATGTCTTAGCATCTATGCTTGGCATTCATAAGCCATCAAGGGCAGTCTCTTTCTCTTCTGCAGCATTATTCCTGAAGTGACACTTCAACCTCCCACTCCCCAACTTTATGTTCTTCCCAGGCTGAGCTACATGGTCTTTCTTCTGCACACAATAGTCTTGGCTCGTAACTTCTGATCAAGTTTCTCTCATCTTCCTTTTCCTGTCTGAAACTTCCTGACCCAGTCCTAACCAATCTTTCTATCTTTAAAAACTCCTATTCAGACTTTAAAACCCTGTTCTTCATTTTTTTTCTATGATGGGAACTAATCACTACCAGTCTACAAAATTGAGTTTGACTGACAGAGTATGACCCCCATTTTGCTGGTAACCCATCTGTCTTAGTTAGGGTTTTACTGCTGTGAACAGACACCATAACCAAAGCAACTCTTATAAGGACAATATTTAGTTGGGGCTGGCTTACAGGTTTAGAGGTTCAGTCCAGTAACATCAAGGTGGGAGCATGGCAGCATCCAGGTGTGGTGCTAGAGAAGGAGCTGAGAGTTCTAAAACTTTATCTGAAGGCCACTAGGAGAAGACTGACTTCCATGTAGCTAAGAGGAGGGTCTTAAAGTCCATGCCTACAGTGACACACTTCCTCCAACAGGGCCACACCCCCAAATAGTGCCACCCCCTGGGCCAAGCATATTCAAACCATCATACCGTCTTTTGGTGCCTCGTTCTCCTCATGAATTAAATGAAATGAGCTAACAGAATGTGATGGAATATATATATATATATATATATATATATATATATATATATATATATATATATATATATATATATATAGAGAGAGAGAGAGAGAGAGAGAGAGAGAGTCACTCAGAACAGCTTAAAATAAGCAAGATCTCTACCTTGTCATGCCCCAAGCAAGCTACCTAAACCAGTGTAGATGTCAATGATCAACCCTATAAGTATGGTGGAACCTGCCCAGGCTTCAATCCCTCCTGAGTGTGCTTGAAACCATAAGGAGCCTGCCTGATTGCAGTGTAGAAGTCTGATGTTTCCCTAGTGTCAAAGAAATTGCCAGACAGGTTGGCTCTGTTGACTTTTCTAGGTTATGAGGCCTGAATGAGTGCCTCTTAACCTTTTGCCTCAGTTCCTGCACATGTAACGCAGGACCATTCTAAGGATGCTGTATAATGACTGACAGAGTACCTGACCTGGCATCGGGCACCAGAGTGTTCAGCTCAGTCCCTTCCTTCTCTTGGCCTCCCTGCCTCCCAACCTTTTCCTCTCAGTCCATCTGTGCAAGTAGAGCGTAAGGGATCCTTAACTCCCTGCACAGTGGAGCAAACTGCCTCCCTGAGGAATCAAGGAACTGAGCTGTCCTGACTCAGGGATGAGACCAAGGAGCCCATCAGGAAGAGTGGTCTTATTTGTACTGTGCCTTCTCTAAGCTTCCTGCAGCCCTCAGCCGTGCCCAGTTCAGTCCTCTACCTGGGCAGTGCTTGACTGACTTTACTGGGAATGACTGGGTACTCCCTCTGGACTGCAGCCTATCACTTCTGGGACATGTGGGAGACTTTCAGTCAGTTCCACATACTGAGGAGCCTGGTGGCTCCACCCTCGGTGCAGACAGAGACCATGCAGCCTCCAAGGGTAACCAGGGGCCCCTGGCTCATCTCTGAGACTGTTTCCTCACTTGCAAAAGGAGGCTAATGGAGATTTGAATTGATAAGTTCTGGGGTTCCAGGGAAGCCAGAACATAATGAAAACAGTGCCAGTCACCCTGAGTGTTAGCAGAGACATGAACGAATCAGAAAGAGGAGGTTGATAATTACAAAAGCAGACACACAGCACCATCAGCTCTAGCCAAGCCTTTAACACTGACAGAGTTTTGTTCAGTTCTCTCGAAGTGCTCTCTAGTAATAACTAATTTAACTGGCACAACAATTCCGGAAGGAAAGTATTATTGTTACCCGCATTTTCCATATGAACAAATCAAGGCACTGAAATTTTAATTTTGCCCAAAATATGCAACAGTCAACGGTGGACCAGTCCCTAATACTGCATGTTGACTTCAGCGGCCATTGTGACCTTCGTCCCAAAGGAAAGCTCTTGATGTGGCTGCACATCTGCTCCCACCTCACGGTGGAGTCATGCAACGTTGACCTTCTGAAGAGGAGAGTTGGGGTGGGGGTGAGGGGATGAGACCCCTGTTGAACCAGAGCAGAGAAAAAAGGTTGCTTTCTGTAGGTCTCCTGGGGTGAGGTGGGTCATCTTCCTCCTCCCTGCATCACACACTCTCCTCAGAGATTATTCATTTTGTAGCACTGCCTCTGGCTGCTGCCCACAGTCCTTGATGGGCGCTGCTTGTGGATGTGGTGATCTAAGCTCTGCCTACACCTCCACCAAGCCCTGCAACCTGCTCCTTTTACATAAAGGCTCTCCCTGGATGTAGCGTCCACTCTAACCCTGCTGTGACCTCATTTTAAAGCACTAATGACATCGCCAAAGACCCTACAGGACTGCACCCTGGGGCTCTGAGACAACGTGAATTTTTAGGGAGGAGATTCTGAACTCAAAAGAAAGCATAAGGAAAGGAGAGGAGGTAAGAGGATGTCTCTGAGGAAAGATTCTCCTCACGGAAACAGGATGTAAGAAGAGGCACGTCCTCTTTCTGTAGTAGTCCCTGCTGGCTTGCTGCTTTATTAGCACCCCACTGAGGCCAAGCGTGATGCAGGAAATCCCAGCCAAGAGATAAATCCTACCTCCCTGGCTTCTCCAGAAACCAGGGCTACCTCTCTCTTTTTCTTTCATGCCCTGAAACATTTCCTTAACCCCAAAGTCAGCTGCCGGTAACTCTCTCCGAGGGCCACTCTCTGCTGCGGGTGGAGAGGAGGGAAGTGAAGAACACTCAGGGTCTTTTCAAGGGCACAGCAGAGATGTTGCATTGATAGGCTCTGCTCACACCCACTGGCCACAACTTAGTTGGTGTATCTCTCAGCAAGGGAATCTGGGAAATGTAGTCTCTGGCTGAGAGGCCACAAGGCCAGCTAAACTCAGGAGAAGGAAGGAGGCGACCTCAATGAGGGACAATAGATTTGAGGATGAGAAACACCCAGCACACATAAGAAGCTGGGGAAGTATCGCTTCCATCTTCTGCTATCATATAGTTGACAATGTCCTCCATGGTGGCAAATGGTCTCTGACTCTGTGGCCTGTCACTAAGGTAAACCAACACCAGGCTGTTCATGCCTGGCATCCATCAGCCTTCCCCTTAGGAGGCCTCATATTGCTTTTCAGATCCTGCTTGCCTGTCCCAGTTCAGCTGAGACCAGAGATCCCGAAGTGAAGAGGCTTTCCAAATGCCCTGCCTGACTGCCAGTGCTACACCAGGCCATGGCATCTGTACCCCCCAGGCACCCAGCTCCCTGCCCAGGCTGCCTGCTTGCTTTCCTGTGTGCTGCAGGAGTTTGTGGAAAGAATGTTCTGGCATTAGGGGGTGAAAGTCAAAACAGTAATTACAGGAACATCTGTTCCTGAGTGGAAAGCTTGTCCCCCGCACACCAGGAGACAGGCCTGCACAGCTCAGCAAGCTGGTGTTCAAATGGAAGAGAATGTTCTGGAAGGGAGGGCTAATGGACCTAGCCAAGGGAGGTCCAGCTTCCCGGTAGGATGCTGTGCTATGCTGAAGAGCAGAGAGGGAGGAGAAAGGGGCAGGCAGGGGGTGAATACGTGGGCATACAGGGAATGGGAGGAAAAGAAGAGGGAGATGACCAAAAAGAGGGAATGAGTTCTTCATCAAATGAGTAAATGGATAAGCAAGATGAATCAATGGAAAAGGAAATTACTGTAGCGGGCAAGTCAGTGAAGAAAGGAGTAAACATATGGTGCCAAAAGGTGGCAAAATGTATATGAATTAATGGATGGATCGATGGAAGGGTAGATGAATGATGAAAGTGAATAGATGAATCGATAGTTGAATGAAGGGGTGGAGCAATACTGTAAGCAATGAGACTGGCTAAGTGAACGTCTGCTTCTGACTTCCTTCTTACCAACGGGGACAGGCCAGGGGAGTGGGCGCAGTGGGAGAAGTGTGGACAGCCTCTGCTTCTCAGTACTGAGAGGCCTGGTGGAGGCGTCCATCTCCTCCCATGTCACAGATGAGGAAACAAAGGACAAGCAGGATCCTAGAAACCATGAGAGGTAGAGCTTGGAGACAGTGTCTCTGTGGTGGTGGGAAAAGTATTTGGTCCTTTCTTATTTCAGTTCTCTGTCTAAGTGGAGGTGATGTGGCTTCTCCCAAAGGATGAGATTAAGGAAGGCCCTGTGGATGCAAACTGTTATTTTCTCCACATTGATCTGGTGTTACGCCCATAGTTTGACCTTAGAATCAATAGGCAGGCAAGGGACTAGGGAGAGATACAGTGAGAGGGGATCCCCAAACTTGTTTAACTGACACATAAAGATTCATTTCTTATTCTTGTCATACATGAAAGTCCTGTCCCCATCCTAGTGGCTCTTCTGCCTTGCAGTCCTGGCTTCCAAGGTCACTTTAGTGAACCAGTCTGGTTAGTAGTTTTGTTTTATCAATTTGACACAAGCTAGAATCATCTGGAAAGAGGATTCCTCAACTGAGAAGGGTCTAGCCCACTGTAGATGGTGCCGCCATGGACAAATGGTCCATGGATGTAAGAAAACAGGCTGAGCAAGCTATGGGGATCAAGTCCTTCGGCAATGTTCCTCTGTGACATCTACTTCAGTTCCTACCTCCAGGTCCTGCCCCCACTTTCCTCCATAATGAGCTATAACCTGTAAACTGAAATAAATCTTTTCCTCCCTAAGTTGTTTTTGGTCATGATGTTTATCCCAGCAACAGAAAGCAAACTGAGATGTGGAGGGCAAGCAGAATGAGGGTACTGGTTCTCTGAACCCAGGAGTGACAGGTGTCCTCCTCCTACCTCAGCTTCACCTCCAGGAAGAGAAATGGGACAGTGGCTATGCAATCACCATAAACCACCCTAACTATACTGGCGTTTCAAAGGGACTTTACCATGGCCTGCTAGAGGTGACCATCAGAACATAAGTACTTAGCCATTAACTGAAGACCCATGCAAATGTGTAAATGTCCTATTCTGTGGCCAGGAGCTCCTAAAGAGTCTAGATTTGAAGGCAGAGTTAGCTAATCCAGGACAACCTGTCTGCCCTCTTCTGGTTTTGTGTTCTTAGACAAATCATTCAATGTCTCTGACCTCAATTACTTTCTTTGTAAGGTCTGTCTTAATACATTGTTGGAGAACTCACTAGGATATTGTGCATAACACCAATTTCAGATTTCTAAACCATAAAGATGCATGATATTCTTATTCTATTCGCCTTCCCAGTTCATGCAAGAGGCCCAAGAGTCACTTCTCACTGAGAATCTAGTGTTACATGCCATGTCCCAAGAGTCTTATATCCTCTGAAGTTAATCTTTGTATCAACAGCAGAAAGGTGGTGTGGTCCACGTAAATGTTCATATGAGGATCTGTAGGTTCCTCGAAGGAAATAAAAAGTCACTAAGGCCTTAGAGTTGGCTAGTCAGAGCTGAGGCTCAACCCTAGTGGTTGTATCTGTTCCTGCAGTCTCTTGTAGTCTTACAAATTTTGAAGAAGAAAATTATTGTTCCTTTCATGAAGAACCAAAATTGTCAGATGCAGAAAACAGGGCTCACACTGCTAGCAGGCATCTTAATTTGTGAAAATGATACAAAGGTGAATTTGCTTCCCATGAATGGTGTGCACTCACCAGCACACCCTCAGAAAATCCACAAAGTAGACATTGAGGATGCAGGTGCTGGGCTCATAGAGCCTGTGTGAGCCAAGAACAAATTCCAAGGGCAGAGGAGGCTACAGAACTGATCAGTTTGTGCTTTGCTAGAAAAGTAAAGGGTAGGAGAAGGACTATTCTGTTCTTCCTTACAGCTCGGGCTGGTAAAAGGACACTGGTTAGAAATGTGGTGATAGTCTAAGTTCACAATACTACAAGTACTTGTTGGCTTACCCACTGCTGGGATGCTGTGATAGAAAAGCAATGTCTGGCCTTGTGAAGTTCAAAATAATAGATACAAGACAGAATCCAGCAGAACAGGACAGTGTGATGTGATAATAGCAGAAAGAAAATGGCTGTGGATTCTAGTGAAGATAAATCAGAAGAGAAATATGGAGGTGACAGAGGCTCCTGAGACCTCAGGAGTGGAAAAAAGACCTAAGACAACAGAGAATGCCTTCATGTCAGGCTCACAACATGAGCAGAGTCACTGAGAGCTGGTGGCCATCTATACTGAGGGAATGGCTGATGACCAGGATGCTGAAAACCAAGATGTTAAGAACCAAGAGGCTGAATGAAGACCAGGAAGGAGCCTAAGGTCCAAGAAGCCACAGATTGTGAGGACAAAAATTCTGGGGACCAGGATGCTGAGGACCAAAATGGTGAGAACCAGAAGTCTGAGCACCAGGAGGCTAAGGACTAGGAGCTTGTGTACCTAGGAGCTGAATGCTAGGACTTTCATTAATTTTCAAAAGGAAAATTCTAGGTCAACTTTATCACCATAGCTGTAGACATAAACCATACTGGGGGGTAGCAACTTTACACATTTGTTGAACAAAGGTTTAAAAGACAAAATCAGGAAAATGGAGGGAAGCCAGAAGGATCAGAGCTTAGAGAAGAAGTGGTACAGGTTTCTGGGCCAACCAGGTTTGGAAGTCTATGCTGGAAGAAATTGGGCCGCAGAGTCCCACAGTGATGCTTCCCTGTACCATGTGTGCCTTAAGAGTATATCACAGGAAGAAGCATAGCTACACCATTTGAACAGGACCCAGCCATGCCATAGCTTATTATCTGAGATGTCAGTTCCAACTCTGATATTCTAGATAAAGCACATGAGGCTCTTCAGGAAGCAGCAACTTGCTAGACAGGTAGTCGGTGACCCAGATTGAGAATCCCTAGTCACCACTGGGTGTCCCAGGATCATTTCTCAACTGCCATTAGCTGGCAGGCTTTCTCCTTCTGCCCCTCTGTCTCTGTCTCTGTCTCTGCCTCTGCCTCTGCCTCTGCCTCTGCCTCTGCCTCTGCCTCTGCCTCTGCCTCTGCCTCTGCCTCTGCCTCTGCCTCTGCCTCTGCCTCTGCCTCTGCCTCTGCCTCTGCCTCTCCTCCCTCTGCCTCCCCTCCTCTCTCCCTCTGCCTCTCCTTCTCCCTCTTTCTCTCTCTTTAGCTTCACTATTCTTGCTAAAATATGTGCTCTGTAAGGCCCTTTGAGTCCTCCCCATCACCCTATTTTATATGCTCAAAAAGCATCCACTAAGTATACCCACATATCATACTTGGTCCAAAGAATACCAGAGGGAAGGTCCCTCACTCAGAGTCCTCATCCAGATCTTATTATCCAATCCTTATATGATTTAAAAATGCTTATGTGCCTGCCATTCCACTGGACTCCAAGCTCCTCAGGAGTGTATTTGATCTTCGTGTTTCCTTAAATTCTTCTGAGAGTAAGGCAGAGAGTCAATGCATAGATTAAGTAATGGATTGACTCTTCTTTGCACGTGTGTGCTGGTCGGGCAGGTGCTCCCTCAGACATCTGCTGGAGGCAGGTACAACAGTAGGCCACTGTCCAAAGACAAAAAGGATCTCCAAGGAAGCACAGGGTGGGAAGAATCAACCAGAGACTCAAGCCAGCCAGAGAGTGAGGAGGGCTTAAGTCTACAAGGACAAAGAGAAAGTACTCAGTAATATGAAGGGGGAAGAGGGAGAAAAAGAAAAGGGAAAAGAAAAAAGAAGGAAAGAAGGAAGGAAGGAAGGAAAGAAAGAGGAATAGCCATGTGCATAGAGCACTAGGGTCTGAGAACCTCGCCCATTTGAGGAACTGAAAGTAGTTCTGATGATGGAAGATTTTACCCTTCAGCTTGTCCCTTGAGCACTTATGAAACATGCACAGCTCAACAAGCCAGAGTGAAGCCAAATTCCAGCGGGCATCCCACAAATAGCCTTTTGACACATAGGATTGCTCCATGGATGATCCTAGGGTAGCCCTGGAACCAAAATAGTGTGATAGGCAGGATGGGCTCAGTGTCACTTCCTCATACTGCTAGCTGGGTGGAGCCTTAGTGCCAATCCCACTCCTCAGGCTTGCATGGTACAGGGATGACCACTTGGCTCTTCACTTCTGCTGGAAATGGCCTGCCATGACTGCTCTCAGCTATCATGAAAAACAAAACAAAACTCACCCCCTGCAGGGAGGCACCTGAAACATTCTCAAAGCTACATTAGTTCTATGACAGGTGGCAAGCAGGTAGGATGGGTGGCCTAGAAGATGAGGAGAGGTAAGGAATGGAGAAAGAGACGAGGAAGCTGGGATCAGAAGGTTCTAGAGGCAAAGAGAAAACTCCAATGTAACCCACATATGCATTTGAATGGAAGAAACCCAAAGCCAATATACTCAGCCTAGGAATGAGGAAGGAGGGGAGGAAGAAAAGGGGAGAAGAAGGAGGGGGAGGGAGAACCAAAAAAGCAGAGTATCTGACTCTACTTGGAAACAGGCATCAAACATTATTTAAACATCAAATATTATTAAAGTAGAAATGCAGCCGGCTTCCGGAGCCCTCCGAAGTGCATCTTGATAGGTCGCCATTGCTCTGGGGTTAATACGAGGAAATGACATTCTTAAGAACCCATATTAACCTGTCTGTTGTTCTATGAACTGTGACAGCTGCATTTTACATCTTAATGGCTAACCATTTATTTCACGCCAAAGGGGGGAGAAAGAAAGGAAAGGAAGAAGAAGAAAGGCATTTTTATGCCCATGAAGCCAGAACTCAAGGCTGGAAACTTGGCTCCAGAAATAGGCCATGGGGTCTCTGCCTGCTGGGTGTCCCTTTCCAAGGATCCAGACTCGAATCTTCCCTTTCACTGATCTCCTCAACTTTCCTCTCTAAGCTGTTACGGTCTGTAGGCAAGGCAAGTACCCACTTGGAAAGTGGTTAAGTCACAAGAGTAAACAAGACTGGAAAGGGACCAAGTGTAGGGGAGGCCTGAGGGAGGGTCAAGCCAAACCACCTTCAGTTAAAAAAGGACTCGACTTACATAGAAATGTCCTTCGTACGATTTTATTAAGAGCCTACTAGGTGTTATGTGTTGCTATAGAGACATCAACAAAACAGATGCTGATGAGGTCACTGTGTGCCTGGCTCCCAGAGGACAGACATGATTGCACAGAGGACTGGCATTCAAGTCAGGATGGAGACCTTGGTCCTAGAGTCTCTTACAGACCCTCTGAGAACACAGGCCTAAAATCCCCAGTATGGGAAGCTGGAAAGGAGTGTGAATTCAAGACCAGCCTGGGCATGTTAGAAGAGCTTATTTCAAAATAAAAAGTAAAGGCCTCTGGAAAGGACCAAGATAGAGCGCTTGCCTAGAAGGGCCTGGATGCAGCCCTCAGTGATAAAACTATTTTCCAGTCAGTGAGATCTGGATGTGATTACGGGGCTCTGAAGAATAGAGGTGAGAGGATGGATGGTCATTCTGGTGTGTGAGCAGGGGGAGGCTTCCCCAGGCACTCAGTCTAAGTGAGGCTGAGCGAGTGGAGAGAGGGGCGAGTGCCTCTGAAGAGGGCAGCGTTTGTGTCTTGGATGGAGCCTCGGGATGAGTGGTAGATGGAGAGATGCTTGTGAGCAATCTTGAACACAGAATTCAATCTTCCCAGTTCTTCTCATCTTCTGAAGCTCTGCAAGCCCACCATTGTTGGTTGTGAAAGTTGTCAGGAGACTCAGGCAGGTCTGGGCATTACAGACCAGGGCATTGAAATTCTCAGCTTACTGGAGACCTGCGAGGAGAGGCAGTGAAAGCAGGGATCTTAAGAGAGTCAAGAAATACAAACAGCTTCTCGGTGCACAGGCCCAGGATGGGTGACAGAGCACTGTGGCAGGTCTCGAGTTTGCACATGAGGGCAATGTGAAAGTGCTAGTCCTGTGCCTAGCACAGGGTGGGTACTGGGTCTATACCGCCTTCCTCCCCTCACTGTGAGAAGCCCTTTTTTCGTCTATGTAATAATCCCTGGTTCCCTCATTTTACCTCCTGTGTCAGTGGTTTGTGGGATTTGACCTGTTTAAGTGGGGAGTGCTTAGAGAGGCAGACAAGCCATTAATGCTTTGACCTGAAACCCTGTCCCTCTCTTAGCTACAGATGGCTCAGCTGGGAGACCTGTCTCTCTGCCCAGGCACCATGCAGAAAACTAGAGAGGATAAACTTTCAGGCTTTCTGGTGCTCTGTACTTAGCCCTATCAAGTCCATAGGACCTTGGTCAAGAAGGAGATACTTTGGAGACTGGGGGTTTTCTTAGTCAGCAATGTGCTTGCTGTTCGTGAGGACCTGAGCTTGGATCCCCAGCATCTATGTAAAAGAGGTGGTGTAAGACTGCAATCTCGGTGATCCAGAGGCAGGGACAAGAGGATCCCTGGGGTTTGCTGGCTGGCCTCTCTGAAAAGGTCCACAGAGGACAGCACATAATATGGGCCTCACACGTGTGCAACTACACATGTACAAACATGCACACACAGGCATGCAAAAGAAACAACCATTTTAGAATTTATTTACTTGACAAAAGTTTTCTAGTATTCATTTATTAAAACTTCTCTCACACACCTCTCGCTTCATCGCCAGAGTAGTCTTCTGAGGTAGTTCCTCACGAAGGCCACTTATAAAAAGTGCTCGGAGGGGTTGTTATTCCTGGCACATGTAAGGAAGGAAAACTCAAACACAAGTCTGCTCCCGGCCTGGCCAGTCCTGCCTTCCTTTAGCCGTATGGCCCACCCTTTCTCAGCACCATGCTCCGCTGAGACTCTCAGAACCAGCTCAGTAGGCTTCTCCCTGTGCCAAGGCAAGCTGAGGGAAGGAGCTCTGAAAACGCATCTAGTATTTGTAGAGGGAATCCCTCCGTGAGATTAGTCTCCGCTGTGTTTGGCTTAGTACATGCTAATGCTTGAAGATAAATTTAAGGCTTGTGACTCTTCCACAGTGAATGCTTTGGGTTTCCCTGTCTGTAAACAGGGTGACTTTGGGCACCTTCCTGGTTACAAGAAGAATAAACTTAGACCCTATTAGAGGCTTTATCACCGAAGTCACACTCCTCAGGGACCCAGAGTCCCTGTCCCCTCTCATGGCATGTCCACTGGACATCAGTAGATGGATGTCTGCCAGAATGGAAATTACGGCTTTGGAAAGGGGCTGGAGGAATGTGGCTGGCTCCAAGCCTCTTCTTTTCCCATTCGACTGGAAGGTTGTGTTCATTTGAGCTTTGAAACCAAAAATAAATCATTGTAATCCATTTGCTAATTATACCATGTGAAGTTCTAGACGCTGTAAATTGCAGCTGCAATATATCTAGATGAAGTTTTGGGAGTTTATTTTTAGTGATACCAAAAGCATTTGGCTTCCCGGAGGCTTCATTTGCTGGTCTGGGAGTGGAGAGAAAGCTGAATGGACACAGCCCTTCCGGTCCCTCTGCCTGAAGCCCTTTCTACCTTCTAAGTTCTGACTCTGATCTTTTGACTGTGGGAACTGGGAGGTGTCTGAATGTAAGTTTCCAATGCTTAATTCACCTGGAGCACCTCACTGACAGGCTGTGAGCCACAGTGTACAAATTCCATGTCCAGTGAAAACAGCCTCCTCCTTTTGGGTTCCTTATCTCTTCGGATGGATTTGGTGTTTCTTTAGTACCCGATATTCTTATTTTCATCCACTGAGACCCACATTTGGCGATTTTGGGATGTCAATGCCATCTTGTTTCAGACACTGGCATTTGTGTGCCAACCCCTAGGTTTGGTTCTGAGTGGATCAGGAATGAACTGACTTCACCTTTGAGCCTAGAGGCCAAAATGAGGATGCTGCAGCTCCTTTTGAACTGTGACCTTCAGGATGGATGATGGAATGCCAAGTGTGACTTAGCTAGCAGAGATGATCTGGAGTGAAAGGGGGTTCATTTACACCTCTTAGAGAAAGAGAAGGTGAATCTCTCAAGAATGAGGAGGCATTTGAGTGCGGCTTGATGTGTAAATGGGATTCTAAAATGTGGCAATTGGGTAAGGAAATCGACAAGACCTGGTTTAGTAACCTTGGCAACCGTCCTGGCTAGATAGATCATGTGAACATCGTCCATGCACAAGTGCTGAGCAGAACTTCTCCCTTACCCAAGCACCATGACTTCTAGTAAGATTCCTTGCATTCTAACAATAGCCTGGTGTAGTGTTTCCAAGGGTGAGCCTTTAAAAAACATCTTTAGGGTGGCTGGAGAGATGGATCATCATTTGATGCTATTCCAGAGGACCCTAGTTCAAATCTCAGCACCTACACGTAACACACAATCATCCATGACTCCAGTTCTAAAGGATTCCACGCCTTCTTCTGACAACCATGGGTCCTAGATATGCATGTGGTAACATACAGGCAAAACAGCCATACACATAAAATAAATAAATACAATTAAATTAAAAACAACAACAATCAAAGAAAGAAAGCAAAGCAAGAAAAAGGAAACATTGAGAACAAATCCCTTTGTTCGGCTGCTTCTATTTAGACTTCTCAAAAGCAATCTACTCTATATATGCAATTCTTAGGGGACCAATAGGTAGCTTGATGTGCAGAATTTTCACAATGCGGAATGGGAGTAGTTTCATTGATTAGGCTTGGCAAGCACATTGAAGAAGGACATATGAGCAGGGCCAGGACCACTGAGTTGTTTTGCAGACCTTCCGGGGGAGGCAGGAGAAAGCGAAGGAAGAGCAGTGTAAACATTGTGGGGACATGGTAGTCTCAGAGGGCAAGAGCTAGGAGGCTGATGGGAGTGAGGACCACAGTGAAGTTCATGTGCCCTGGATTAGATGAAACAGGAGTTTGACTCCTAATCTCCCACGTCTCAGCTGAGTGATCCTAGGAGTTTGTAAGACTTTTCTACCCTTCCACTTTCTCACCTGGAAAACATAAATAGTAACATCTACCTCTGGTGGTTATTGTGCGAATGAAGAGAAGTAAAATAATGTCCAACACATTAACTGGAATGAACTTAGTGTGCACCTAATAAATGGTGGCTCAGGGTCATTGTTCTTTTTGAAACGGTTCTGATGAAATTATAGAAATTCAAACCCAGAGAGACTTCTTAGAAGATAGAAAAGGGTGGGGAAAGCTGGTGGCGTAGACGCTGAGACGGGACAGTTTCCAGAAGGATTGACAGTTCCTGCTGCAGATGAGTCAGCGAGGCCACCGTGAATCCATCCTATGCAGTGTCATCGTCACGATCCTGATGAGAACATTCAGCAAATGAGAGCCACACCACGGTGATCCGTGAAGAGCAAGCGTAGGTGGAGAAGGAAGATGCAGACAGCTCTTTCAGCTAAGCTCTGAGGAGAAAAGAGCATGAGGTGGGGGAGGGGACAAGGTCACGGGAAGGGCATGTGCTAGAGGAAGAGTCCCCAGAACTCTATCAGCTCGGTGCTGCTCTGCTCACCACCCACTACCTAACCCCAGCCCCGTTCCAGAATTACATCTGCCAAGGAGATTGTCTCTGAATTTACCTCCTGAGGTTGGATATTAAAATCTTGACAGAATGTAATCTTGGAATGAAGCAGGTTAGAAAGGAGGGCGGCGTTGCAGGTGATCACAGGAGGGGATCTTCAGGACAGTGACTGAGAAGATGTATCTGAGCAGGGCAGGGAATGACAGGGGAGTTCCAGTACACAGGGCAGAGGGACTAACTGCACGTTCACACACACACACACACACACACACACACACACACACACACAGAGACACGCACACGCACACACATGCATATGCACATACATGCACACGCACATATATGCACACGCACATGCGTACACACATGCGCACACCCTCGCACATCAGGCGTGACTTCCATTGCAATGCCTTACCTGCTACCTTTCTGAGTGACACCATGGCTTCTGTTCAGACTTGCTAAGACCCAGTGACAGATGTGCTCATTATTAAGAAGCTTCAAATGGTTCGAGAGCATGAGATACTGCCATTAATATTATTAGAAGCAAAAGCTAGCCCTACCTGGACAGCTTTCTTTTATACTCTCTGAGGTTTGGTTTTGTTTTGTGGTTTGTTGTTGTTTGTCTGGTTTGGTTTTGTTGTTGTTGTTGTTGTTGTTGTTTGTTTTTGTCACCAGAACTAAGTGTAATTTGGAACTGTGTGGGTCGCTCACAACCTCTTTCACCAGCAAAGAAATGGGAGTGCAGAGGAGCCTGAAAGAAGCTGGCCTAGGCAGGGCTAGTGTACACAAAGAGTGCTTGCCTAGTGTACACAAAATCCGGAATTCAATCCCCACTTAGCACCCCAGAGGTGGGAGCAGGAGGAATAAGTTTTCAAGGTCATCTTCAAATACATAGTGAGTTTGTGGCCAGCCTGGGTTACATGAGGCCCTGTCTCAAGAAAGAAGAGTGAGGATAGGAGGGAGAAAGAAGGAAAGGAAGGAGAAAGGAAGGCAGGAAGCAAAAAAGAAACTGGCCAGAGATCCCATCAAGAAATGCATTAGTATTCTAAGCATACACGCAACATTTACAAAAGTTGACTACATCTTAGTCCATAAAACATTTCCCAATAAATTTCAAGGAATCAGAATCCTACAGACCACAGTTTCTCACCACAGTGCAATTAAGCTAAAAGTCAATAACAGGAAGATGAGACGTTTTCTATTTTGTGTCTTTTAAAACCGTATTGAGAGATTTTACAAACACAGTACTAACTCACTCGTGGGTCAAAAGGGAATGACAATAGAAATTATAAAATAGTCACAAATGAACTAACAAGGAAATATTAAATATCAAAAGTCGTGGAATACAGCCAGAACAACACTTAGAGGGAAATTTATGGTCTTCGGTGCTTATGCTAGGAAAAGAAAGGGGCTAAAAATTAATGAATGGCCTATGTATCCAATTTAAGCCCAACAGCACTCATAAATCAGTCAGTTTAGAGCTGATAGCAACAGCAGAGCCAGAATTCTGCTCATAGATAGAGCTGGCCCAGTATCCCTCATCCGTACTACTACACCACAAACATAGCTTCAGTGCTGTTTCTCATAATAAGCTCAGTGCCTAGAAGTTTTGTTTCTCCCACAGAGTTGAAGAGGTAAGCCTACGGGCAGCTCTCCATATCAAAGTTTGATAATAACCTCACCCATCCACCCTTCTTCTTCGTTCATTCCTTATAGATCGCTTGAGCCCTTGCTCAGATCAAGCACTGCTACCTTCCTTGTGAAACCTAGCCTCAGCTTAGGGCTACTCTATGCTGTGGCTCCCCCACCCCTGTGCGACCCCTCCCCCTAGCCCCTGCACCACCTCTAAGCTTCCAGAGTCTTCTCTGACATTTGCAAGAAGAGCAATCTTCATCAATAGTGACTGATTTCTTTCTTGTCTTTTCCAACAGGTAGACTGAAATTACTATGTGTCCAAATTAAAATTGCGTACTTCAAGGATTATTTGAAGGACTATTCTTAGACCCTTTTAAGAAGATTTTTTTAAAAAGTGAGTCAATTTTTTTTCCACTTCAGAGTATTCATGACTTAAGCTAATGTTACAGGGGCTCCCCTCACCCTGCCTTTCAGATATGCGCTAATAGGTAACTTCATCTCCACTTACTTTATAATAAATGTTCCCCCCTAAGAACAATGAACAGGGAGTATGGGTTTATTGCTGTAGTGATTTGCATATATTTCACAGGCTTATGGGATTTCAGAGATGAAAGGGTGTTAGAAGTGCGGGCCTTTTTCACTGTCAGAGCTCAGATTCTTACGGCTGTCTGTACTGGGCCAGGAGCTCCAGCAACTACCGGGGAAGCTGGTGTCTGTCCACACTCAAGCCTTTTAGAGCATCCTCTCCACTCTCTCATTTGAAATCTCCTCCCTCCTCCCTCCTGCCATATCTTCCATGTCTGACGATCTAACCACTGTTGTGCATCGAGAACACAATCCCATTCCCACACCTTTTTTTTTTTTTAATTCCTTGTTCCTCCAATAATTCCACCTAGTTTCATTTCTAGGACAAGTCCTGCCCGGCGCTTCTTTCCAACCCAACAAATGTCACCTTACAAATGAAGCCAGCCTAGAACACAAACTGCAGGCCACTGCCAGCAGGAGGGATGGCGCAGAGGCAAGCCTGAGTCCTCATTGCAGTTTTGCTCATGCTGGGCTGGCAGGAAGGCTGCTGTGTTATTCTGCGCTTAGCAAAATGGAGGAGAAGGGGTGAGATGACCCCACTGGTGCTGCTCCCTCCACCTGCATGGTTTAGCTAACTCAAAAGAAGTAGTAACTAACTAACTAACTAACTAACTAACTAAGTAGGCAAGATGCTGCTTCTGGCAGTCTGGGGCAGTGGAACAAGTCAGGATTTTCTGGTCAGTGGGACCTGGGTCCAATCCTGGCTTTTAAGGCTTGCTGACTTTGTATGTGGCTATATACTGTCGCTTCTCATCTCCAAACTTCTATCTCTTCGTTCGTGAGATGGGGATGCTAATGCATGCCTGTCAGAGAGCATCTGTGTTGGGGTGATGGTCACGTGGCACTTAGGACCTGGTCCCTAGGAGATACATAATCAATATAAGTCCTTGAGTTCATTAACTGGTGATGGAATTACCTTTGGCTAAGAGAGAACAAGAGGTACAGGCAACTCTGTTTTTTTTTTTGTTTGTTTGTTTGTTTTTAAAAAAAAAAGGAGCGAGAAGATGCAGCTCATTAGGCATAAAAGAGAGATGCTCATGCCTGACAAACTCTCACACAAACATAACTCCAAGCCGAGGAAGTTTAAGAAGTTAAAACCCAGAACCTCCTAAGGATAGATTGATTGCTATGGAAACACGCAGTTGAAGAGGAAAAATGAAGGTGGTTTCCAGAGCTGTACAGACTCTCCTACCCCATAGCCAGGGTCACAGATCTAGTCCTGGAACCCATGTCCGTGGAAGGAGAGTCCTAGACTATCCAGTCAGGGGCCATGTGAAGCATCCTGTGTTTATGTATGTTTAGAAGGCTGCTGGGAACATCAGATGAGTTTCTGAATGGCAACGAGAGTTGTAAACTGTAAAATAAATGCCCCACACTTTGTGCTTTTGAATTATATATGCATTAGAGACTCTTAAACATTTTCAAAGCAGCACAAGGTAAAATTCAGTGAAATACTATTTGAGTGCAGACCATAGATTTTTGAGAAAGAAAAGAAAAACCCAGCAGCATGTATACACTTGTGCACATGCCTTATCATGTGCAGGTGCTTATGTGTGTGCATCTGTGTGTGTGCACGAGGGTTTGTATATGCGCATGAGAACCTCCAGTCCTTTTAGCGTGACCAGGATCCACACAGTGTATGGTTCCCACCAAGAAATATAACCCGGGCCATGAAGTGACTCAATCTGGCTCCACAGCCAGTTCTGTCACCTGACTAGCTCTGTTATCTTGGGCTAAATAGGGTCACTGTCCCTGCTTCCTGAAACCTTGAGTGTGTGGAGAAAGCTGCTTTGAAGAGTTGGGGGAGGGGTGGGCTGAGGGGAATGACCCTCAAGTACAGTAACTGTGGGGAAGGCTGGATCCAGTGGACACTGTTGGCAGAGCTAAAGGAGTGTTGTTCTTACCTGTTGGATAGAAAGGACCTCTGGGAGTTTCTGGCATCCTTAGTACTATCTCTGGGTAAAAAGCCATACCAGGAAAACATATTGTCTGTCTCTACTGAGATATAGTCCACTACTTGCTCACTCCCAAAGTCCTTTCCCTCAGTCTGGGCTAAGGGGCTGGCGGGCTTAGAATCGCAGGAGAATTGGATATTGTTGTCATTTAAGACAGAAAATAGATTTGTTCGTTGTTTTTAACTAAATAAAACTAATATCCTGGCCTTTGCTCTCCAGACAGTTACTGGCTGCAGACACGGAAATGTTCTGACTGCTATAGAGCCAGTGGGGCCTTTAGAGGATCCAGACGCCTGGAAGCCACACAGCCAAATTGAAGCCATTTCCAAACTGTGGGAGGTGATCCATTTCAAGTTATGAAATTAATTTGGTGATTCAAGACTATCATTTATTAAAATTAATTGGAATGACCCATTAACCTATAGAGAAGGTGTATGTATTTGATTGTTTTGTTTTGTTGAAATGGATTCTCCTCTTTTTGTCCAAGCAAGCCTGGGAAGTGTGGTTCTCCTGCCTTAGTCTCCCCTCCCAAACACTGGGATTACAAGTTCACCTCACCATGCCTGACTCTTCAACAGAGATTCCTTATCCAGTACATAGGCCATAGGAAAGAATCAGCTCTTCCTATAAATCAATAACAAAAAGACAATCAGCTCATAAAACATGGGCAAAAGACTTAGACGCCTCCATAAAGAGGGTAGGAAAACAGCCAGGAAAGCCACGGAAACATCGCTATTCTTGAGAAAATGATACATGGGAACCACCATGGCATAAATGCTACCACTACCCCACTTCCATTAGAAAGGCTTGAATGGGAGAGATGGATTTTGCCCATGCAAAGCCACTGGAATACACTCACACCCACCAGTTGGACTGAATTAGTATGCTGACTTTTGAACACTGTTCTGCAGTCCTGACCATTCAGAACATAGGCACGCCAGCATCTCCACTCCGTGGAGTATGCCCATGAAGTGTGCCGATGGGTGCATGTGAGACAAAATCACAATGCCACACCCAGCCTCGAATGGACGAATGCAGACTCTTCCCACAATGGGGCAATACATGCAGCAGTGCTAATGATCATCACAAGCATAAAAGACAGGAGCTGGACACAGAGCTTTATAACTCCCTTTTATTAAGTATAAAAGCAGGCAAAAACAAATGCCTTAGATGTCTGGGGAGTGATTACCCTTAGGGGAGGAACTGAGGTTGGGGAGAGAGTGGGAAATGGCTTCCAAGGTACTATGCCCTTGGATCTAAGGGCTGGCTGCTTGCTGGTAACTTTTTTCTTTTCTTTGGTACTAAGGGCCTTATACCTCATACCTCAGTGGCACGCTGTGTGTGTGTGTGTGTGTGTGTGTGTGTGTGTGTGTGTGTGTGTTGTGTACACACACACATGCATGTGCACAAGACAGAGGGAGGGAGGGAGAGAGAACAGAGAGAGAGGGAGAGACAGGGAGGAAAAGGAAAAGAGTGAGAGGCTGACTCCTATCTCAACCTCCTGAGGAGCTGGGTCCCTCCACTGTACTTAAGTCACATTTTAATAAAAGCGTGCAGGTGATAATAATGGAGGAAACACTGTGGGTCATAAAGGTTGGCATTGTTCAGTAACGGGGCAGACTGGTGCCTCACCCGATGTGTGTCTGCAGGGTTTGGGTGTCAGATGCATTTCTTCCTGTGAGTCACAGGCCAGGAGTGAGAGCCATCAACGTAATTAAGGTAAGCTTCCATTTTTAGGTGAAGAACTTGATACCCAAAGAAGAATTAAGAGCACAGCGAGGGTAACACAGAGCAAGGTGGCAGGCTCTAGTTTTCTGTCTCTGTGAATGGGGAGTGTGTAGCCAGTTTTCACCAGATGGGCCTGTGGCACAGTGAGGCCAGATGGGTAGGCTGTTCAGTCTGGCACCTTTCTCAAGGGAGGCAGTTCAAGGTGACAGTGGGAGTTTTGGGGGTAATTTTTTCCATCCCAGCCTGGCTCCAGCGCCCCGGGATCTCCCCCTCCTCCTTCCTGCCTCCTCTGTCTGAAGCTGTTCACCAGTGCACTCAATCACTTTTCCATTGTACCAGCCTTGGTACCAAAGCCACACAGTGGCCATGGGAGTTGGAAAGTGGAAGAAAACAAATGGGGTAACTGCAATCCGATAAAGAACATTTCCAACTGGTTTGTGGGTTTGCTGAAGAGTTTTGGGCAACAGAGCCCTGTGCTCTGGACTTGGGCAATCACTGGGCTTTCTGGATGAGGACAGTTTTGTGCAAAGGATCTGGAATCCTCCCAAAAAGGGTTCGTTAGCCATTTGCCAATCCGGCTAACTGGGATCCCACAATACAAGCTACCTGAGATCTCTTTACTCCGAGCATGTGTCCACCTGCACAAATGCAAGGGTAAGGTACAGTATAGAGTTCCCAGGCTGCTACCAAGGGGGCCAGAGAGGGTTTCAGAGACATTGAGCTGAAGCTAAAAACCAAGGATAAGGAATGTGCCTGCCTAAAGTTGCTGGAGAATCACCATTGTTGTATTAGGAAACTGCCTGTAGTCCCATGCAGGGAGAAGGGGCAGAGGACATGGAGTGGGCAGAGCCATGTGCTGATGGAACCTTCCTGAGTGATGAGGAAAACCTCACCAGGAACTTGTAAGACAGGAAACGCCTGTCACCTAGGAGACAGGAGAAAGGGATGCAGGCAGATGCTGCTAGAAATGTTGGCACAGCTCTGAAATTATGTTCTACAGCACTCACTGGCTTAGGCCATCTTTGAAGACCTGTGCTGGTGTACGTCTGGCTGAAGGCCAGAGCTAGAGAGATGGGTAAGAGATTCCCCAGCGTCACAGCCCTGTCAGGGACCCAAAACTCAAAATCAGACACAATTTGATGTCATTAATATTCTAGAACAAATCTCCTAAACTATTTCTAGGCTACATCAGTTCTGCAGAATAGTCTTCCGTGTGTGTGTGTGTGTGTGTGTGTGTGTGTGTGTGTGTGTGTGTGCGCGCGCGCGCGCGCACATCAAATGATCTGAGATTCACCATGCACTGAAACCATTTGGGGAGGTATGGATGCTAAAGATTCTGAGAAAACCTGCAGGGATGTTAATGGATTGGGGACAGAATCTCCTAATATCCTCAAAGTCCTAAAATCTCCATAGTTCCTGATATGTCATTCAATCCCCTCTGTTCCTCAGCTAGAAAAGTCTAACCTTAAGGACCAAAGGGTTCTTAAAAAAGAGACCAGGGTTTCTCTGTGAGGAGAAAATGAAGATATTATACAAGGTCCAGCCTCCCCTGATTACTCATATAATTGCCGATGAAGCTATGGCTAGAGTGTTGCCTTGCTGAGAAGAACTTAAAGTTCTCAGCTGAGGAACTGGCACTGTAGAGCTGCTTTGGGGACCCAATGCAGGGCCTCTACCCTTATTCCCTCGCCTGCCTTCTCTCTCCCAGCTACTTGGGAAAAGGCAAGAGGCAGAAAAAACAGTTAATCTAGGCATGGTGATATGTGCCTGGAATCCCAGTCTTCTAAAGGCTCAGGCAGGGCGTCTGTAAGTTTAATGCCAGCCTGGGCTCCATTGGAAGACTCTGTCTCTATGCAAATAATAAAGGAAACTGGTTTAAGACCATGCACACTGGAGCCAGACCACCTGGGTGTGAATTCTGTGCTGTTTCCCCTTTCTGGTTCCTTAGACAAGTTGTCCAGGCACCATGCTTGCAAAAGCAGTGGCCAGCACAGTAGCCCCCAGGATGAAGTATTTCATCTGTTTCCTAGAAGGCGCTAGCATGAAGCAGACATTGTAGGTGCCCTTTCCAACAACTCCTGGTAGCCTGAGGAATCCCCTACTTGGAGTAAATGACTGGAAACTCACTTTTCTCATCTGCTTCAGGAAGGGCTGGGTGCTCCTCCTTCCTTTACAATAGGCAGGACCGTTCCAGGTCAGGCTTGGGCCCCACTCCTGGTTTTCAGAGCTGGAGCAGCTGCCAAGAAGCTTGGTCCCAGGGACCCCAATGCATCTATTATTAATTTTCTGCAAGCAGCCATTGGCTTCCCAGACAAGCTTCTGTCTGTAGATGACTGTAGCCCTCTCCGAGCACTCCTGCCCTTAATACTTCTCACAAGGCCTCTTAGGAAACAACCCGTCATGCCTCATCTCCCTGGGAAGGTGGATTGTGGTGTAAACAATGAATCAAGGGCCCAGGCTGGTCATGCTGAATCTGACCTATGAGGATAGGACGTCTTGTTTTTCTCCTCACACCTCCTGCCTCCTGCACAGTGCACAGGCAGAGCCGTAGAGATCTCCTTGACAGCAGGATCCATACCCTATTAATCAGAGGCCGTGATGCCATCTGCAGTGTGTCACGCATCCCATCATCCCTCTGTGTAATGACGTCAGGAAAGTCCAAGCAGCTCTCTTCCTTGTCTTCCTGGTCTCCCAATCACTGAACTAAGTCAGAACTGCTTCTTTGTGTACCCTGGGGCACACATCCCCTTTTCCAGTCACCATCAAATCTCTCACTTCGCTTTTCAGCCTCTGAGTTTGTGCCTGGACTATAAGCTCATGAGAGCAGGATCCTATTCATCTTCTAACGTACTCAGCAGCGTACATCTCCTCCCAGGGGTCACTGCAAGAGTGTGACTCACCCACCCCAACCTGCTAACCCCACACCCACACTCGCCCTCCTCTCTCCTTTGCTTCCTCCTTCCTGCCTTCTCCCCTTCCACATTTCCTATATTTTTCTTGATTACTTAACAAAGGGAGTTAGAGATCACCTGATCAAACAATTCCCTAGAGGAAACCATAGGCCCACCTAAAATAGGCAAAATATTGAACACACAACCTCTCAGCCCAGCCAGCAACCCACACTTTCTCTCCTAACATGAGAAAAAAATTGGTTCATCTTTAATAAAAGATTTAGACAATCTATTCTTACTGTCCTCTTTCTCTGAGTCTCTGTCTCTGCCTCTGTCTCTCTGTCTCTCTGCCTGTCTCTGTCTCTCTGTCTCTCTCTGCTCTCTGTCTCTGTCTCTGTCTCTCTCTCTCTCTCACACACACACAGACACAGACACACACACACACACACACACACACACACACACACACACACACGCACACAAAACAAAACTGTGCTAAGTGCCTGACATATGTTCAGCCATAACAACCCAGGAGCTGCCCTCATTGGTGGATGCAGAAGATGGTCCCAGTTAGCTCAGAAACTTACCCACGCTGGACACACCACCAGTATCTAACAGATGCAGAGTCCATGGACACCGCCTACCTCCCAGGGGCCTGTGTTCCAACCCAGCATCTCCTCAGACAACCTTTGAGCCCGCTGTAGCTGCAAGTGCCGAAAATAGATCATTGGGGTTTAATTGGCAACATTTGGTCCTAAGAGTAGGCTCCTCACCCCTGGAAGTGCAAGAGTGTGTTGCTCATTAGAAAGGACCAAGTCTGTGCAGCACCAGAGATGAGGCTGCTGCCACACACAGTGTCCTTATGGCTAAAATGAAATTTGCCATGACCTGGAGCACCGAGTCCCCAATCCTGTCCACGCAGCCTGGGTTTTCCTTCCCAAGTGTCATGAATTTCTTCCGAGGAAATCCTAGACTACCTGGGGGAAAGAAGCCAGGCTCGGTACATCTCATCTTGACCTTTATAGTCCCTAGGCTCCCCTGTGCTGCCTGCACAGGACATTTTGACTTTCACTTTGGAATGAAGTTGGGCTTGTTTTAACAATAATAGAACTAAAATGGAAGACAGGGAGGCTAAACTCTCACCCTGACTTCCTCAAGAATTCACTGGACAGGTCACGCGGCCTCTCTAAGACTCAGTCTCTCCACCTTTAAAATGTATATTTGAGATGCTACAATCTCTCCTACCTTGACAAGGATAACTAAAAATTCTAACTTGAGAGACATGCTCTCTGAGCTTAAATCCCAGCTCTGGCCTTGCTGGTGTGTGACATGGGACAAGCATAAGGGCTCTCCCTGGCTCCCTGTGATTGTCTGCATAACGAGATGATAGTGACAGCCATCTCCTAGATTTGTTCTTGGGACCGGCATGTAACTCTAGATGGATGCCCAACCCAGAGCACGTTGTTGAGTGTGACTATTGTTATCGCGAATCCACACCGTACGAGTCTGTACTTTTGCTTGCCAAAGCAGAGTCACAGTCTCCTTGTGGGTAGCTGCTATTCCCGTTCCTTCCACTGCTTCAGGAAATATAGGACAGAACGCTGTTATAAATCTAGTAATGGTTGAAGTGAATGTGCGCGGATCATAATAGCTCCCGAGTATGTTGTCCAAGACAGTGACATATACAGACAGTATATAGAGAAATGGTGTATAGGTTCCTGAATCACACCAGCACCAACATGTCTATGTGTTAGAAACCTCCAATCAAATCGAGATTATTGTGTTTTCTTCCACTTTGATTCATGCACACAATAGGTGCTAAGTTGGTGTTTAAATAGACAAGTATGTGGATGTATGTATGGGTGGATGGATTCATGGATGAATAGATGGGTGATGGGGAGGTGGGCGGTAGAAAGCTACTTTATATTTGATTCTTCGTTTATCTAAGCAGAATAGTGTGTGTGTGTGTGTGTGTGTGTGTGTGTGTGTGTGTGTGTGTGTGTGTGTGTGTGTGTGTGTAGAGGAGGTTCTAGCTATTTCTCTTACAGGGAGGTAGATGGCCATAGCTGTGCCTTTGCACACTCTCCCGTGTTAGCATATAAAGTCATTTTTCAGGAGTCTTCTCAGCTGTCCACCTTTGACAACAGATATGCAATTCTCTGTTTCTCCTATGCCTTCCTCCTCCAACAATGAGGGTTTGTGCTGGGATTACTGCTTGTGGCTGCCTCTTTCCCAAGGCCCCAAAGCCTGGTCTGGCTTTTATCAATGGTATGGATGGAGGAGGGGTCCCAGACAGTCGGATACAGGGAGTGGTGCCTGTGGCCTGCTGCCAGTTGAATATGTCAGACTAAGATAGGTAATTCAGGTCTGCTCTGGATGCAGGCAGTGTGGTTACCTGTTATCCAGCTGTTAGCAGCTGTTGCCTTAGAAGTCACCAAGCTGTTTTCTCAGTGTTTGCTGCAGGCCTAGAAAATGATGGAGATCTGGAGGGGATGGGTTGGGCATGGCATAGTGTACAGCTATTCTCTGAGTGTGAAGAACCTTGTCCCACAGGGCAAAGGGTTGCTCTCACCGCCGCCTCTTAGAGCACCAACTCCCTAATGAGATTAAAATGCCAGCATCCTGCCTCTGTGCACACTTAGGAATGCGTTGGCTTGGGCTGTTTAATGAGTGTTAGTCAGGAATCTAAGTGAGGTCTGGGCAGGCGCCTGGCTGATGCTTCGTTGATTAGAATACTGAATGTGCTGCCCTTTGAAAGCCAGCCATTGTCAAAGACCAGGCTCTGAGCTCCTTTTAGAGAATTCCTTGGTAACCCAACATTCCCACAACTTACGGACCTTTGTAAGTGCCCAGTGATCTGGGATGATTGTGACAAGGAAATTGGTAACGAAGACAAAACTGATGATCCTTATCAAAATTGTAAATAATGGCTTTTAAGCCTGGTGCCCACCAGAAACACTTGGGGTTGGTTAATCTGTTTTGGGGGATATTTTTCCTCCATTTTTAGAAATGGAGTCTCATGCAGTCTAAGATGACCTTAAACTTGCTGTACAGCCAAGGTGACATTAAACTCCTGATCCCCCTGCTTCTACCTTCCAAGTTGCTAGGGGTAGGCATAAGCCGCTATGCTTGAGTTGTGCTGTACTGGAAATTGAACCTGGGATTTCATGCTAGGCAAGCATTCTACCAACTGAGCCACGCCCCTAACCCCTTGGATGATACCATCATGGTTCTCTTTCTCTAGACCGCGAGACACAGGAATCTATCTGCTTATTAAAGGTGCTGTGGGTTGCCCATGTCCTGACTGAGCCCCAACATTGGGAACTTTTGTTCAGCCATCTTAGTGCCAGAGCTGGTTTCTTGGACTACAGTGCTGCCACTTTCTAACCCATACATCCTTGCGCCTGCTGCTTAGCCTCTGGGCCTCAGTTTTATCATCTCTAAAATGGGATTGGGCAAAACGGTAGCCCTGCTAGAGAAAACAACAGAGAAGTTGAGATTGAAAATAGAATTACAATATGATCCAACAGCTCTTCCTCTGAGCATACATCTGAAAGAAATAAAAGCAGGACCTGGAGGAGATAATCTGTGCACAGTCCTTCCTAGCACCATTCGCATATCCAAAGGTAGACCGAGTTGAATGCCTGCTAAAAGACGAATGGTCAGGGCAGATCTATATCATGGAATGTTATTAAACTTTAAAAAAGTAGATTTGCATAGTCCACCATGGAAGAAGCTTGAGGACATCATATAAGTGAAGTAACATGCACACCACTAATCCATTCTTATGAGGGACCAAAACAGTAAGATCCATAGGTGGTTGGATGGAGGAAGAGTGGGGCTTTGATTGTCTCAACAAGTTCCGAGTTTCAGCTGTGCCAGTGCAGGAGCAGGATGGGAGTGCCGGAAGGACAACCAGTTGTGTGCTAGTGCCAGAGGTGGATCCTTGCAAACTACTAACAGAGTAAACTGTATGTTCCAGGGCAGTGTCTCTGCCCCCCATCTTGCTGTGGGAGAGCTGGGATTACAGACATGAGTTGCCACATCCAGCTTTCAAGTTTTGTATTTCATTTTATGCATGTGAGTGTTTTGCTTCCATGTATGCCCGTGTACCACATGCTTGCCTGCTGCCTAGGGAGACCAAACGAGAGTGTCAGAACTCCTAAAACTGCTGCCCCACGGATGCTGAGAACCAAAGCAGCTTCTCCGAAAGAGGAGTCAGTGCTCTGAACTGCTGAGCTCTCTCTCCAGCCCCCACATCTAGATTTTTATGAATTCTGAGGATCAAACTCAGGTCTCCAGGCTTTCATAACAAGTGCCTTTACCAGATAAACCAGCTCACCAACCCCATAGCTTTTTTTTTTAAGGTTCAGCATGCAGTATCTGCCCTCTGGAGTCCCTCTAAAGAAAGTGTCCAATAGAATCTGCAAATGGCTTAGCACAGTCTCTGTCACACACCTGGATTTAAGCATCCCTTTGTCTTCTCCCCATCATTTGTCAGGTACTTTCAGAAGCACTTTTTAACCCTGGGTCTTTATGTGTATGGGCTTATCTCCAGGGATATGTCTAGAGGGAGCACAGAAGGGGACACAGGTCTGTGGAAGAAGAGCTCAAGTACTTTTGTGGGGGCAGGGGTGGGGGGTTGAATGTAATTGGCTCCACAGGCCTAGGGGGAGTGGCACTGGCAGGAGCTGAGGCCTGCTGGGGGAAGTGCGTCACTGTGGAGGCTTTGAGGTCCCCTATGCTCAAGCCATGCCTACTGTGGCACGCAGTCTTCTGCTGCCTTCAGATCAAGGTGTAGAACTCTCAGCTCTTTTTACAGCACCATGCCTGTCTTCATGCTGCCATGAAGATAATGGGCTGAACCTCTGAAACTGTTAGCCCCAACAAAAAGTTTTCCTTATAAGAGTTGCTGTGGTCATGGTGTCTTTACAGCAATAAAACCCTACCTAAGATAGTTTGCCTACCTAGATGAGGTTTAAGTTCATTGATGTCTCATAGTCACAAAATTAAAGCAAGGCCCATCAAGGCTTGCCTCAACTCACCCTTCTGAGTGGCTTTTAGCCTGCAGATGGCTAAGGAAAGTGGCTTCCACTCTTCAGTGAGAACCTGCAAAGAGTCACACTTGCCAATTGACTTTAATTTGAGGAGGTAGGAAAGTTAGTTCACTGAGTATCTTCCCAGGAGTCCTTTGGGGAAGGGAATTCTCAATTAAGCCAAAGTCTTGTCTGGCTTTCACCACACAGACATGCTTCATGTCCATGCTTCTGTTAGGCCAGCTCCAGTGATACTCACAGCGTCAAAACACATCAGCCTATCCAAGAGACTGGGATTGTCTGACACTAGACAGGCTGTAGATTAGCCTTGAGAAAAGCCACCTGCCTACTTAGGCCAAGCAGGAAAGATTGATGCCCCTCAGGTCCAAAGGAATGCTCCTTTCCCTTACAGCTTGTCTATTATGTGCCTTGCTCTAAAGAGAGCTGATGACGGGGGAAAACCATGTGGGTATCGTGCGGTCAGAACCCCAAGAGTGTGGTTCCTGCCAATGTCAACATTAAGACTGGGGTTTTGTTTCAATGAATGTATGAAATTGGACAGCAAAATTGAATATCTGCATTTTCAATATTATCATAGCAAATTGAGTAGTTACCTTGGATAGCTAAGTAAAGGTGATGATGATGATGATGATGATGATGATGGTGGTGGTGGTGGTGGTGGTGGTGGTGGTGGTGGTGGTGGTGGTGGTGGTGGTGGTGGTGGTGATGATAGTGGTGGCTGGTGATACTACAAAAGACAACTTGAATAGCTGAAGTGGAGAGAAAATTGGGTCCTCCTCCCCAGAAATGAGTTAATTGTACTTACCATAGGCATGACCTAATGCTAATCATATTTTACATGTTGCCTTGTTTTTCTATAAATAAAGAGTCAGAGAAGTGTCATCTCTGCTTTGCCAATATGGAAGTCTGAGACCAGGTGGCTGGTATGTCTAAGGCAAAATGGTTAATGCTGCCTAGGAACGGAACACGAGGTCTACCTGGCCCCAGACTCTATGGAGTAGACTTACTGCGTCGTGAATAAAATCACAGCTGACTATGCACCTTCAACAGTGTACTTGCTCTACAGGGGGAGTCATTTAAGAAGTAACTCTCGCCTTGTGTGTTTTACATAAAGCCCTATTATGAAGAGTCACTTGGGGGAGAGCATTTTCAGGCATAGTTTAACCCATCGGCATGGTGGCAGTACTGTCACAGCACTGCCACCCTGTTAGGTGAAACACGAATAACGTGGCACCACCCCTTCAGTCTCTCTTAGTCGTTAAATGAGCAGAAAGTGATGCTGGGGTCCCATAGTCTCAGCTCTGCCAGTTACCAGCCATGTAAGCCCAAGTAAGCTACTTAGCAGATCTTTTCTTGTTGTTTTGAGACAGTGTTTCTCTGTGTAACCCTAACTGTCCCTGTTGTTTTGAGACAGTGTTTCTCTGTATAATCCTAAAGGTCCAGGAACTCATTTTATAGTTCAGGCTGGCCTTGAACTCAGAGGCTTCTGTCTCTCAGGCCTGGAATTATAGGAGGGCACGAATGCACCTGGCACTGCTGCACATTTCTGAGCGTCAGTGAATGCGTGTGGCAAACAGAGGTGCACATTCAATGTATGTTATGTATATTGTGATCCCACAATGTCACAGAGTCAGTGAGAGATTTGCCCTGCCTACCCAACAACCAAGTGAGAACACCCCGACTTCCTGCATGGACAACTCTGGTTAAACCTTAACCTTTCAGGGGGCAGGTTGGTGTCAGCTGTCATAATCATATTGGTTGGGGTCAGTTGTCATAATCATATTGGTTGGGGTCAGTTGTCATATCGGTGTTCTATCTTGTGCTTCAGGCTCATCTGATCTTCCTTAGTATCTTCAGGTCCCCTTTAGTATGGGGGAAAGTGTGAACTGGGGTCCTTGGTAAGGCCTAGCTATACCATGACCCTAGGTTATAGAAAATTCTCCTAAATTCCACCTTTGTAGTGGGATTGTTCTCAGGGTAAAGAAATCTAGAATTCTAGAGCTAAGCTGGCCCTGGAGATCACACAGCAAGACCCACAGCAGGGAGCTAAGAGGTAGGTAGGTAAGAGTGATGGGGTAGAAAGAACAGGACCCTGCCTGGTCACCTATCAGTGTCTTCTCCATGCCCACAAGCTCCTATATCTTAAGCAAGCACCATGAAATGCAGGAAAGAGATGCTGCCTGACACCAGTGGGGAACCACACCTCTTTCCTTTCAGATGCCCAGAAGCCTTCCTGGAACAAAGGCAGTTAGTATTCATGTTTGCAATTCAAGGAAAAGATGAGGACTATGGGATAAGATTCAGGACAAAGGCTCTAGAGTCCCTGTTGAGTCTCCCAGAGAAGGGGAAAGCAAGTGGGGGCGGGAGTGGGAGTAGGGGAGGGGGAGGGTCGTGCAGAGATTAGGAGAAAGGAAGATCTAGCTAACCCTTCCTGTAATAGCGAAAGAATGGAAGAAAGAGTGCCCAAGTATAGACGAGGGAAGAAGTGGTTTCTGCTTGTTTGAAAGTTGGGGGGAAAGGAGATTAAAAAGATGACTCAGAGCTGATCAAATCCAAGCCCTTCCCTATCCCCTCCTTGCCTGCCCAGTTGTGCAAGTTCCCGCTTATGTATGCTACCTCAGTCTCTAGGATGACAAATTCACAGAGCATTGTACTTTTCTACTTATGTATCAACAGTGTCTTCTGGTTTGCCTCATCCATGATCTACTGACTTTACCCCCTGCTCTGAATCGAAGAGGGGTCCCCTCACCATCTCATCCTTCCGTGCTTTTCCTCATAGGACTGCCCCGCAGAGACAATGATTTATTTATTATCCGTCTCCCCTGTCAGCATCTCCATTCCACCAGGGCAGGGACAGAGGGTTCTACCTGAATCCCTTTTGTTCTAGAGCTTAGAAGGCTCAATAAACACTTACTACATATTTCCTGCTCCCGCCTTCACAACCCCAGACGGAGAATCGCTAGTCTCCCTTGATGCTGAACACGTAGTCTACTTTCCTAATTATCCTGGCCACAGCCACAGACACCCGTTAGACATAGCAATCCAAAGGGTGTTGGCTAAAGAATTGGATGGATAAAGATACTGATAATCAGAACCAATTACCTAAAATTGTGGCATATGGTGCTCAATAAAACAGTGCCAAGTTGCTTTTTAAAAAAAAAAAAAAAAAAACAACTTAAGAAAGCCATAGCAGAGGCCTCCACCAATCCTGTTTGCTTCTGGGTGCAGGGCCTGTGCAACTTCACGCATCACATACCATGAAGCCAGGCCTGCTGATGAGGACCAGACCTTAGAAGACTATAAATACCAGATACTGGATTTATGGTTCGTCATGTAAAAAATAAGGAACTACAGAAGGATTTTGAACAGAGGTGACATTTCAAGTTTATCTCACTGTTTCCTGACTGTAGGTCACAAGCACTGTGGAAAATATGCGTAAATACAGAAAGGCATAAAGCCTGGTTAATCTCCTCCTCCCTCTCGCCCTGCAGGCGCCCAACCAACCCCACAGAACCAGCAAGTGTTTGGTTAACATCCTTCGTCTCCCCAGGTTCATGCTTTTCCAAGTCTCATGGTTAAGCCGGTACTTCTTCAGCTGTAGTATTGGGTTTTGCCTGATTCGAGTGACATTTTAAGGAGCCTTGGCCTGGAAGTGAGCTTGTGGAGTGGCAGGGACAACCATTCATAGGGTTGCCAGTAAGGCATTGAAGTGGAGGTTGGAGGGGTCTGGAGTTTCAAATGGGTGGCAGTGGAGAGATAGACAGGGAGCTGGTGCAACTGTGACAAGACTGTCGCCACCTTCCATGAAACCCCTTCTTCTGGAAAGAACTTCCAGGATTGGGTGACCTTTTGGAGGACCTGCAGGTGACAACAGGTGTTAGGAATCCTCGGTCTATTATTCCTCTGCCTCTCTGCCTTCTAAGGTTGAGCCTGTCGCTTCTGCCCAGGTCTCAGGTTTTGCATTCTAAACAGCCTGGGGTATGGCCATGGGCATAGTAATCCACCAGAGAGCATGTGTGCCAGGGTCAGGCTTCCCGACATGGGCAGCTCACGCCTCAGGGTTCAGATTTGCACATTTTCTTGGTAATCCCCTGTGCCTGGGCTGGCAAAGGAGAGAGTTAACATTGTCATCGGATCCTTAATTGTGCGTTTCATGAATTTTCATGTTTCCAGCTTGCAAGCTTAATGTTGCTTTCTCTGTGCGTTCTTTATACTCAGGCATAAGAGACTTGTAATTACAGAGTGTTGTGGATTGCAGAGGGTGATTAAAATGGATTTCATGAAATCTGAGATTCAACCCCCCCATCCCCCCCCCCGTCAGCTCGCACACGCACACACACACACACACACACACACACACACACACACACACACACACACACACTGCCATTGGGCAGGGGAGTAAGTCAGAATCCCACGACTTTCAGAAAACTGGGATAGGAAGGCTATGAATTTTCTTTATGTTTTCCCTCCCTGGATCTTGGATCTGCTCCAAGACAGCCCTCTCCCCCTCTCCCTTCTCCTCCTCCCTTCCTTCTCAAACTCCCCCATTTCCTGAGAGGAGTCGAGCTCTATCCCTGACCCCAGCCAGCTCTGACCCCCCCCCCGGGGGCCCTCTGGCTGCCTCCACTCCAAGAGACAATGAGACAGAGTAGTTTGTCTTTGCTTGACTGAGGTTGTTGAGCTTTTCATCGCGGTCATGGTCAGCCTCCATCCCTGTCACTTTGAGTAAGGCCTGAAGATGCTGAAGCCAGTGAGGGGTAAGGATTCCCAGTCCATGTGTCTCTCTTCTAGGACAATGTGGTACCTGGTAGACATGAGATGTGGTCCTCTCAACTTTAGTCTAAATCAGGAATGGGCTGTTTGACTTAGGAGTTGCGAGAGGTGGCTATAAGGCTTCCTTGAGAAGGCAGACTTTGCCTCCAATAAAGAGGAAATGGTTCTTCAGGGAAAACAAGCAGAACAGTAGAAAATCTAGCCTGGCCAACCCGGAAGATGATCACCTCAGTGGCCTGCCTCTGGAAGGGAGTAAAAGGACTTCTGTGTGGAAGGACAACTATTGTCACAGCAGGCTTGAACTAGAACACCTCCCCACCCCCAGACGGAAGTGAAAGTGCACAAAATCAACGCCCTCAGCTCTGAGCCCTTGAGCAGTAAACAACCTGCCCCATGTTGTGTGGCAGCCATGAAGCAGAGCGAAGCCAGGCCTTTATGTGTTTCAGATCATGCTCTGTCCATGGCCTCTGAGTGGTACATACGCCGTGTATGTATGGGTGTAGTGTTCCTAGCTGCACCGGGACTGCACTGCTGTTTGGGCTGATGGGACAATGTCACCGTGGAGCACAGGATCCCTGAGTATCTGTAGATCTCTACCATCTCTGCCCAGGACAGGCTGTGGCCCGTTCTCCAGGCTCTTATTGAGGCTCCGGCATTGGTTCTTGAGTCGAGCTTCAGTGAATGGATGAAATCTGAGAGAGGGAGGGCCAGCCTGGCGCGGAGACTCGGAAGTGGGTATTTCTCACAGTGATTAAGGAGCAGGCTTCTGAAACCGTGGGGCCACCTCTTGGGTCCCGTGCCCTGGTTCCAGTGGCATCCCTTCCGAAGCAGACACCTTCCCAGGCATTGCCCAGATTGGGAACCTTTCTGAAGTGCGTTGCTCTTTAACTATGACCTTGGACCTTGCCTGAAGTGTAATCCTCACCAACCTGGCTGTGTCTATGGGATGTGCAGAAGAGAGGGTCTTCTCTGAGAATGGATGGGCCTCACTCGTGCTAGGGTGAGGACGATAGAGACAGACCAGGTGTCTTGGTAACAGAGATGGCGGAAGCTATATTTATAACAGAGGTCATTGGGGAGGACTTCTAGAAAATGAGACATTTAAGGTAAGCCTCCAAGAATAGGCATTCACCAACAAGAAATATCATCTGGCCTCTGACAGTGGAAGGCGGGTAGAAGAGAACGCTGTAACGAGAATAGCTGTGCTGGTATTAACAGAAGGCCATCCACATACATACCTGCGGGCAGCTCCACTTACAGATGAGGGAACTAAGCACCAGACTGGTTCAGAATTTTTCAGAGTCACACAGCTTGTATGTAGTGGAACTAGGCTTAAAACCAAACTGTTCTTGCTCTCTAACCCATTCTCCTTCTAAACACTGAGCTAACCATGTCTGGCATACAAGCACTGGCTTGGGCATTTCCCAAACATGTATTTATTAAGCTGTCTCAGCACCTCGGCACATGTGGGGAAAGATGTTCTGATGGGCTGGGCTGGGTATCAAACTTCTGCCTGCCTGCTACCCTAAGCTCTCTCCTCTGTATGGCCATAGCAGGATCT
The DNA here is from genome assembly GCF_011064425.1 of Rattus rattus. Lineage (NCBI taxonomy): Eukaryota > Metazoa > Chordata > Mammalia > Rodentia > Muridae > Rattus > Rattus rattus. The sequence goes on from NC_046155.1 coordinate 94,904,567, forward strand.
GCATTGCAGGCTCCCTCAGTCTTTTGCACAGTGTTGTATGCTAGAAGGCATTCTGAGCTTGTTCTCTGGGTATTTGCGAGGGTTCATTGCTTCAGAGGTCTCCCCCAGCCAGGGTGGTTCCTTTGCTGGAACTCCCTCCCTCCCTATGGGAGTTCCTGTGCTTACAGCAATCCAGCCCATGGCTCCAAGCCTGCCAACAGGGCTTTCCGGGTGCTTGTCCTTGGCCAAAGTTATTGGCAAGCTCTATTGATACATTTAAGCACAAGAAGTGAAATAAGTGCTAAGCGGTGATACTCTGCTTCCATAAAGGCGCGCCTCCAGCTCAGAACCTTACCAGCACCTGGCTTCCTTGAACCATGCCCCATCCCTGCACACCGTGGAAGTGTTAACATCCCTCTGTAGGCAGATAAGCTGTGCAGAGGAACCTTCAAATGTATGCAAAGTGACTCTCTGCATAGGCTGGCCTCATAAAACCTAGGAGACCAGATTACCCAGAGCCTGCTGAAACCCAGGGGAAGAGGGGAAGAGAGGAAGAGGGGAGAGGAGATGAGGGGAGGGGAGGGGAGAGGAGAGGAAGGGAGGGGACAAGAGAGCCTGAGAGCAGAGTTAGAACCCACAGCTCCTCAGGTGAACACAGCCACCAGGTGAGTGCAGGAGTAATGTTGGTTGCCAGGCTCGTGGGACATCACCATTGCACAACTGAGGGACAACAAAGGCCTGATTCTAGTAGTTAATTTTTTTCAATTACATTAGAAATGCTCTATAAGTGTATGTGGGAGGTGGGTCCCCACTGGGATGCATAGACCATCTTCTATCTTACTAATGATGCTCCTTTGAGCATTGATTAAGATACTGTATTGGTCAGCACTGTCCAGGAAAACAGAGCCAACAGAAGATTCTCATTCATATATACATTCATATATCTGTATGTTTACAATCTAATACACACGCATGCATGCAGGCTTCTTGTGGGGAATCAGCACATGTGACTGTGCAGCTATAGAGTATGAAGTCCATGGGGGAAGATAGCAGGCTGGGGACTCAGGCAGGAACTACTCTGTGGTCTTAAGATTGAACTCTTTCCAAGAAACCACAACATTTGCTCCAGAGGCCTAAAACTGATTAGAAGGAGCCACCCAGATTCTCAAGGTTCATCTCTCCTTAACGAAGCCAGTTGATTAAAGAGGTCAGCTATACCCATGTAGCCCCTTCCTAGGGATCCTGGATATAAACTCTGTCTACATTCCCGGCTCCTATCGGTGCTCACACGAAGCTAGCATCAACAGTGGCTTCTGATGTCTCCTTTGTCATCTCCCCTTAGTCACGGGAACTTTGTGGGGAGATGTCTCAAGATTGTGTGAACGTTCTATTCTTTGTCTAACCCCTCCCACCTGCATCAAGCATCCATTGCTGGTCCTTCCTGAAAGGAAGCAGTGTTGCCTGTGACCATTATGTAAAGAGCTTTCCCTTAGAGAAAAGGTTTGGGAACTGCCTACTTGTGACAACTCTGCCATTTAGCCAGTCGGGTTCCTATCCAGGACCCCTTGCTCACGTAAGGTGACCAGATTTGTGCAACTGGGTACAGCATTCATTGTATGCAATAACATGTGTTAAAATGCCATGTATGAGGAAGATGCCCCTACACATGCGTGTGGCTTAAAGAGCCTTATATAGATGTATGCAGGCTTCCGTCATGGCTAGGTGTGTCACAGTGATGATGCAGTGAGTTCATTTAGACAAAGACCTTAAGGCAGCAGCTGGTGAGGGTAGGGCAAGGATTGGGGTCTTACTTGATAAATAAAAAAGAACATTCTAGATATCTGTTCTTCAGTTAAAGAGTTGTTGCTGTCCTTGCAGCTGCCCAAAACAAAAGCATTCATTATATGCTATTTATTTATTTATTTATTTATTTATTTATTTATTAATAAATGCTGCCATTTATTGGCACTCTACCTATGCCGAAGCTTCCTGCACCACCTCTCTGAAGACTTCCCTAACCTGCTGTGATAGAAAGAACAGAAAGCAGGATGTCAGGGGTGTGAGCGCCTGTCCCATCCCTTCTGTGGCCCTGTGCTGTGATCTTGAGCAAGTTAGCCTCTCTGAACTTCAGTTTTCCCTTCTGCAAAGTAGAAGGGTTGGACCAGCTAATGTTTAACCTAAGGGATGGGTATAAATTCCCCACCAAGTAGCTTTAGTTCAGAGACAGTTAGGCCAATTAAACTGTCAGGCACCTACTGCTTTCTGTGCATTCTTTATATGAAGCTCCATTGGGTCCCCAGCACTGCCTTGCTCTGGATATGTTAGATGTCCCACCAATGCTCTGAGATGCTGGATGACTGTTGCTTCTCCTACTGACAAGCGGTGCAGCCAGGACTCAGCTTGGAGCTGCCCATCCTGAATATTCTTTTCTTTGAGCTGGCTTCCACCATGATCAGTACCTAGGAGATCGAATTTAGAAAGAACCAGGCTCAGTATATAGAAATTCCCATCCCTCCCAATCTGAACTCTCTAGGCCCCACAGGTAGAACCATTCTGCTTAAGCTCTTACTGATTCTGTGACTTAGGGAAAGTCATTTAGCTTTCTTATGCCTTATTTTCCTGGTCTCTAAAAGGCAGCAATTTCACACAGTTATAATGAGACAAGACTTGAAGACGGCCCTGCAAAATATTAACACAATCAATAGGATTTTGGTAAACTGAACTAAGTAGTCCCACTGGGCCAGCCTCCCAAGCCTGCTGTGAAAACAGATGCAACAAGCCATAGAACCACAGAACATGTGTTATAGATTGTGCTGTGCTGTTTATATATGAAGGATCAGGATCCTAAGATCTGACCCTGGAGAAACAGTTGAGGGCAAGGGTAGCAGGAGCCCTGGGGGAAGGTGACCCTGCTGCTTCCACATGTTTGTGTTCCTGAGTTCTCAAGTGCATTTCCCGCCTTGGGTCAGGCTGGGTTTGTTAGGGGAGACAGGTAACATGAGTCTGTAAACTTTCAGCTCAACTCAATTACAAGGAAGAGGTAACCGGAAGTGGGAATTCCAAATGAAGCCAAATTATATTCACTGGCTTTACACCAGCAATTTAGTATGTTGATGGGAAGAAAACAGTGATTTTACCCTTTTGAAGTAGACTTGGGGTTAGGCTGTACACACCTGTGTTGTATTAAGTTGTGGGATCAGTAGGTATAATTACAGGATTTAATTATAAAGTGTGCCTTAGTGACATGTGTATGCATGGATCTACATATTGTAAACCCTTTCAAGATAGTTTATGTAAAACAAAATCATGGAAGGCCAGCTTCTCACTGAAAGGTTCATGGTGGGTCTTTCTGAGTAGGAAGGAGCCCAGAAAGTTTTTATTCTCTTGTGTTCTTTGAGTTAGAAAAATTCTCTACTGTGTCTCTTCCTCCTTCTCTTCCTCACCTTTCCTTTCTCCTTCCCACTTCTCCTTTCCTGTTGGATCTCCCCCACCCCCTCTCGGCAGTACTAAACATCAAACCCTAGCCTCCTGCACTGTAAGCAAATGCTCTCTTCTTGAACTTGGATGCTTACAAGGCAACTATTTCTTTAGAGAAACTTACAGTCGTCCTGTTAGGGATGGCAGGCAATAAATAACCAGACGATTAGTTCCAAATGCTGCTACCTGCTAGGAAGAAATGGTGTGGTTAGTTTGAGAAGAACCAGGGAAGGGGAAGGTGGTGATGAGACAGACTTCATGGGGCTGGGGGCCGGGGGGGGGACACTCGGCCCTCATCTGTGAGACCAGAAAGAGGCTCTCAGGTAGAATGTGAGATGGAGAGTCCTGGAGAGAAGGGAAACCAATGCGAACCCTGTGGTTTGGGGTGGAGCTCTGGCCTTCTACACCGCTATGCAGCTTGGCCTCTTCTGTCTCTTTGAAAGGATATTCTCCTAGGACTAAGGGTGATCGATGTCACCACCTCCCCCAGCTGCCCTAGAACCCATAACAAAAGTTACTGGCTTTGAAGCCTCTAGACGCTCAAGTCTTCCCCTGTCTCAGGCAGCTTCCCTCTTGCCAGAATTCTTGTCCTTCTGTGGAGCCCTGAGCTGCCATTAGCCTCTCCCAGAGAAGCGCTGCAGTGCCAGAGATGAGACTTTGCACGCTCCAGGCCCCGGGTTCAAGCCCCCGTATCACAGAACATAAGGATAAAGCAGCTCTCTCTCCCAGCCCACACCCACTTACACTGTGTGACTTGCTTCTTGTCCTACATGGGTCTAACCTGTCCTATGTAGGGAGTGGACAAAGGCCTCAAGAAAAGGCAGGGAGGACAGGGGCCCCAGGAAAGTTTCCTTTCACTGATAGGGGGTAGGGATATTTATTTGCTTGTTTGTCTAGATTTTATCTATTTTTATTTTATACACATATGTTATCTATTTTTGTTTTATATAAGTATGTATTTGCCATGTGTATGCAGTGCCTGTGGAGACCAGAAGAGGGCATTGGAGCCCTGGAAGTGAAGTTACAAGTAGTTAGGAACCACCATGTGGGTTCTGGGAACCAAGCCTGGGTCCTCTGCAAGAGCTTCAAGTGCTCTTAACTCCTGAGCCATTGCTCCATCGCCCAATGGGAACGCTTGTTCTAAATTCTTTGTTCGGGTGGTGAGAGAAGCTTCCTCAATAGACTGACCCCAAGAACAACATCACTGTCTTCACTTAGACTTCAAAACTGTGGAGGGTCATTTCTTGCACAGGTAGTTACTGGATATTTACTATGTGTCAGAGCATGCTAGGCACAGGGAATGATGTGGTCAAATTCCCTGAGCTAGGAGTTATTGTTCAAGGCAGGTCTTATCTCAGCCCTATATCTGCCTTTGATCCTATGTTTGCCATTACTCTATACAGTAAAGTTATATACTTATAACTCTAGGTAATAAGTATGGAAGTGCTTGCGAAAGCAGACCAAAACCTGGCTTTCCTTCTAAGCCATTCTACAATCCCAGGAAAGGGCTGGAGCATTGGGTAGGCACACCTGTAGTTCTTCAATGACACCACTAGATGTCAGTGGTGTTCAGGAGGGGAGGAAGACTCCTGGGGATGACCTTTCAGCCAGGTTGTAGAGTATGAAAAACAAAGACTTTCTGTATACTAAATGCTGTCCTGAATGCAGTGACTTTCTCCTGTCGTTTGATGCTTGCAGAGGCCCTATGACTTGCATATTCCTATCCCTAGTTTAGAGGTGAGCAAAAGGGGTGCTCAAAGTAAGAACTGCTGCTGCCGTTAGTCAACTTTCTATCTGAAGTCACCAGACCAAGATTACCTCGGAAGCCAAGTGTTCAGCCAGACAGTCCTTGACAGCCACTGACCCACTGTGAACAGCATCTCCCCATACGTGGGCAGCACGTGACTGCACAGACGTATAAGGACGAAAATGTCCATGCATGTCTGAGTAGTGTGCAGTACAGGTGCTCATGGGACAGAAAGAAAGGAAGGGGCTGGCAAAAGCCATGCAGAGGCAGCTGGGCTGTCTACATCTCCTGTTAGATATGCTAGGAATCGTTAACACTATCAGTGACTTGGGCTTGACGTGAGGAATAGAACGAGGCTGCAGTAACCCACCTTTAACTGAGCATGTAAACAGATGTGTCGTGTGTCACCCCTAAATAGCTAGGATCTAACAAGGACCAGCATGGCTAGACATTCCAAGGGCGCAGTAGTGGCACTTACATCTTGGGGTAACCAACAGCCATCCAATTGTACCCAAGGCCTACTCAGTAAGAGGCCATTCATGAGTGGTACTGTGAATCTAACTGACGATCCACGGCTGGTGGTGTCACAGACCCTAGAGGAAAACAGTGCAAACCAGTATAGCTTTCGACTATATGCTAAGTCCTTATGCCCACAGATGAGTATGGCTCTCGGCCCTCACAAAGAAGCTTCTTTTTGCCAAAGACATTACAGAAATTCCAAAATGGTCAAAATGAAACAAACACACAAACAAACAGACCTGACTGTGGGGTACCCAGCTCCAGTTTCTACATCTACAGCAGAACCCAAACCTAACTCTCAAGGAGCCGCAAAAGCGGAGACAGAAAAATTACTAAAAACTGGCAAGCCAGGACATCTAATAATGACAGAGAAGCTGAGCCCACGATGTCCCCAAAATGTGGTTCCTTAAATAAGATCTGCACAATGACACCAGTTTCCTTGCCAGTGTGAATAGGGGAAATCTCACAAGGCCCAGAAGAGCTATATATAATTAACAGTTACTGAGACGGGGAGAATTAGCATTTCCCACAGACTAGCCCTGCCCCCTGACAGGTTATCCAAACCCAGTGGTCAGCCTTAAACATGTACATAGCAGTGACTCTCGATGGGCTCAGTAGGAAGATGCATAACATAATAGACATTGTTTTGTATTATATAATAATTAAAGAAAGGAGTTCGTGGATTTGGGATGGAACTGAGCACTCAAGAGGAGTTGGAAAGGAAGAAGTAAGAGGCTCTCATCTATAAAATTCTCCCCCAAAAAATTCAATTATAAAAAGAGCTGAAGCCCCAATCCTCCATAAGCAATGCCTCAAAGTTTCTGAATAAAGTTAAAGAAAAACTGTAGGGGAAGATTCCAAGTCAAAGTCATACAAAGACGGGCAGCTTGTAGTACTTGATAATTCCAGTCCATCGATAGGCCCTTGGGGGCTGGGGAGATAGCTCAGCAGTCAAGAGCACACACTGGTCTTACAGAACACCTGACTTCTCAACACCTATGTGGGGCAGCTCACAACTGCCTGTAACTGCAGCTCCAGGGGGCTCTGATGCCCTCTCTGTCCTCCTCAGGTACCCTCACACAAATCCAGAAACAGGCAAATGTACGCACGCACATGCGTGCACATACACGCACACACACACACACCTAAAAAATAAAACAAATGATGACATCATCCACCTCAAGAGAGGAAGTGACAAAGGCAAGGACACTTAGTTTCTGTTCTAACCCATAGACCCTCCATTTGACCCTGGACTGACAAGGCAGGGAGAGTGACCTGAAGAATGGAAAGTGCCACAAACGTCTGTAGGAGAGGAAACAGACTAGTCCTGATTCCCATGGAGGAAAATCCCAGGAGCCTTGTCTTGAGTTGGGCCCCATCCAAGGGACAGCCCGGGGGATACCGGGAGCAAGCCAATGACTTTGGAGATGGCTGGGCAATGGGGTCACACAAACAGAGGGAGGGAAGGCTCCGGGATCTAATGATAAGATGTCTCCGTGCTGTCCGGGGCACCTACTAGCTGTGAGGAAAGGAAGCAGGTTTGGGCAGAATAAATGGTCACATTTGTCCCTGTTGAGCCATTTCTACAGCCATTTCTACATGTAACACGCATCTGAGGTCAGGTAGCAAACAGCTGAAGGAGCTTTTTCTGTTCTTACTTGAAACATGAGTAAGTTTCAAGGTTGGTTAGTGCTCATTACCACAGGTTTGGGTGCTGGGGTGGAAATTCTGGTTTTTCTAGTTGCAATGCTACATCCCTTTCACGGCAATGATGTCCCAGGATGGTGATAAAGTTGCTGTTGTTTACGACTCTGAGGCCAAGCATGTTGGTCTGTTTTGCACATGGAAGCCCTGAGCCTCTATAAGGCACACCACATGCCTACTGTAACAGAGAATGTATCTAGGAGAGGGGACCGAATGCAAACTGACACATACATCTGCTAGGCAAGGACTCTATTCTCCTCCTCTTTGTGGGGGTGGGTGTACCCCTGTTCCTGGAGGGTGGGAGCCAATTCTGGTGGCCTGCCGCCAGCTCTTCTTCAGGATGAGTCTTCCTTAGGCAAGTGATTGGGAGGAGCCATCTCTCTACAGCTGAGGGCCTGCTTTGGAAGGCAAGTTCTCTGACTCATGCTGAGTAAAGTCTGCACACAAGCAGGTGCCTGACTGGGAGCCATTTCTAGGGCTCAATGAGCATCTGTGAGGGGAGGAGACAGGAGGGTCCTGGGGGCAGGGCTTGGCGATCTGCTAGGAGAAGGGGAAAGCAGGAGAAATAAGCCTGGAATGGGAGTGATATGATCACATGGTGTCTATGAAAAATGACTATCACTGGCCAGGAGATGGAATGGAGGCAACCCAGGAGACCCAGGAGGATGCTGTGGAAGGCAGCAGATAATGCTACTTGGGCGGGCCGCCGCAAAACAGCAGACAGCCCCGAGGACAGAGGAGCCTGTGAGTTGAGAACTATGCTTGTGCCCGTGGTGGCTGAGTCCTCCCTTGCAGCCTTCACCAGCTCTGGCGAGGGCGTATCCCTTCTCAACAACTGTTGGTGCTGCCTATTTAGGGGAGCATGGCCCACCGCCGCACTATGTAGTTATCTGTGCGTTTTGGTGTGGCGGTCTCGTGCGGTCTGTTGACCACCAATTCCAAGTCAAGCGGTGTTCGTTTTTCAAGGCTTCTTACCTGGTTTCATATGCGGGTTCTAAGATGTGTGAATATGACCACGCTGGCTGGGAAGGCAGTGGCTAAGAAATGCCGTCACCTGAGTCCCCAAGGTGGCCGGCTGCCGATGTCCAAGCGAATCTCATGGTCACTGTTTGGTTCCATCCTGGCAGTGCCACCCAGGTTATAGTTTGGTCTCCCCTTGACTTGTAGTGCAAGATCCCGCGTGGAAGTGTTTTTTAGGATTCCTTTGTTCTATTTTGAAGGGTTGCGGGACGTGTGTGTGTGTGTGTGTGTGTGTGTGTGTGTGTGTGAGAGAGAGAGAGAGAGAGAGAGAGAGAGAGAGAGAGAGAGATAAAAAAAAGAGGGGAAATTTTATTTTCCAAATATATGTTCTGGAAGAAGGAATCTGGGCTTTTAGTATCTGTTCAGGTCACAGAGAGGAGGGACAGCTGGCCAGGGATGCTCTGGAAACTGGAGAGAAAGCCACAGTATGAAGCGCAAGGAATTTTAGGTTGTCTGGAGGAGCAGAGACTTTAAGAGCTGATGGAGTCCCTCTGTGGCTTTACGACGGAGGAGGGAGCAGCTCTGCCTGTAAACTCCTTGGCCCAGGGAACAGGAAACAGGCCCCTGGGCACCATGTCTCCAACCTGTCCTCTGTGCCAGCTGTCTCTGGCAAGTCAGCCTGCCTCTGTTTCCCTATCTGTAAAATGGAGATAACAGAGTCCTCTCCGGGGGCTGCTGGGAGGACTTGGTGTCACGATAAAGAGGAAAGCTACTTCTTTAGTTAACATGAATTTAACGAATAGTGTAGTAATTGCTATTGTGTGATGCATCTCTGAAATCTTTTTTAAAAAAATAATAATTAGAACTTTACTATAAAGAACTCACAAGTAAAATTCACTCAGTGAGGTTAGCCAGGCCCAAAGTCTATACACTGCAAGCTGCAATCTCACTAATCATATGCAGGGCCAAATTAGAGTGTGTGTGTGTGTGTGTGTGTGTGTGTGTGTGTGTGTGTGTGTGTGTGTGTGTACTCACACAAGAACTGGCCTTCCAAGAAAAGGGATTTAAAAGTGTGAGAAAAGAGCAGATTGTTCCCTTAGAGACCAGAATATCCTGGGAAAATGTCTATAAGTTGCTGAAACTATTTTAGAGTTGCCAGAATATTCCAAAGAACAGAAGAAAAGTCAGCCAGTGGCCCAGCTGTGGGCTTTACTGGGCTGCGGGTCCATATGTTTGGCTAGGTCTGGTCTTCTGGCATTCCAGCCTTGCTGAGTGGGGGACAGATCCCAGGGACTGGCTTCCCGGACAGCTGCTTGCTCTCCCCAGAGCTGACTATGGTAAGGCTGAGGGAACAGGGAGTTGATGCTTGCCAGGCTCAGATGGACATGAAGAAGACCCTTGGCCACTTATGGAGTGGCTGTCTGTTCTGACAAACTCCCTTTGGGCATCTCTGTAACAGTTGAACTGAGACCATCACCCCCAAAATGTCGTTTTCACAGCAATCTTACTCATCTTTCTGCAGCGTCAACAGAGCTCTCTCCGTTCTATCTGTTTCCTTACTAGTTCCGATGGAAGCAGGGCCATTGTGATCTTGAATGCTTATCAGTTGCTCACCTTCAACCAGTGTGGTGCCAGATGCTTCATAAGAATAATCAGTTACCTGGGCGAGGTACCTAGGTAGAACTGGAAATCGATCTGGTATGGGGCTTGCCAGAAGCAATGGTGATGTCAGACTTTAGTGTCCACCCTGGCAACCTCTACTGAATGTGTTTGTTAATTCCTGGATGTGAGACCCTCCCACTCTGGGCAGAACAACAGAGAGGTGACAATCCCATGGCACAGCTATGGGTTAACCCAGGCTAGCCCATTCTTAGAGGCCACAGCACTGCAGGGAAAGCATAATGGAATTAGGAGAAAATGTCGCTGGGCTGAATCTAGTGCTGCTATGTGAATCGTAAATCCCTCTGATCTCCTTCAAATCAAATGGCAATGTTTACTTTTCCAGGCTACCAAAAGAAACAATGATACCAGGCTAGCCTGGTACATGCTGAACAGGTGTCTGTAAATGGCAAGTGATGGCACAGTTCCAGGGAACTGTGAGAGTTAGGACGTTGTTGAACCCTAAGGAGTCTGGTTTCTCACCATAGGAAAATGTGGTTGGTTCCCTTGAGGTCTTGGGCTAACAGAGGCTGCTAAGAGGCAAGCAAGTTCCCAACTCTCCTGCAGGCTGCAGGCCTAGTGTTGGCCCTGGCATCAGATGCCTCAGCGTTCTTTCACCTCCAGTATAGCATATGGGAGAAAGCAAAGGAGCCACCAGCTGTCCTCCAGAAGGGCTATTTGTCTTTCCTGATCAAGAGAGAATGGGCAAACATGGACAGCTGTGCAGGGAGCTGAGGACAAGAAGCAGAGGTGTGTGAGTGTCCTGGCTGCCCGTTGCTTACCTTGGGATACCACTTGCCCTTTGGAGCTGCTGTTCCCACTTTTGAAAAGCAGGCCCAAGCTTCCCGGAAGGATTATCACAATGACCGACGGCTGGTTGTACGTAGTCCCTCAAACCACATCCAAGGTGCTCAGGCTATGCTTCCTCTGTTCCTCCTACACCTCACCTTTCCAGCCTTGTAAAAAAAATGGGCTTGGCCAGAGATACCCCTCCTGCCAGACACAGCCTTTCTTGAGAGCAGATGCAATAGATCTGGCCTATTCTCCTGGGTCAAGCCTCAGATCTTTGGCCCCATCTCTCGGTCAATGGACAACTTGGGGCTGGGGCAGGCACAGATCTGGGACAGTCTGGAGCCATAAGCAACCTCATAAATCAGGCCCAGCCTTTGAGGCTTCTGCAAGCTCTCTGGGAGAGCTGGGAAGCCCCAGCTTCTTGAAGCTGTATCCTCTCACTCCCACTCCAGTCTGGAGTCCAAGGGGTGAATGGAACCTGATTTATGGTGGGAGGCCCCAGAAAGAATGAGTTTGCCCTATGACCTGCCTCCCAGGTCACAGAAAGAAACAGAGGTGGGGAGAGCCCTCTTCCTCTGGGCCAAGGTAAAAACTATCCCCAATAGCCAATGCCTTCTGGAACTTGGCCTTCTTCACTGGAGCGATCCAGTTTGTCTCTTTAGAAATGAATGAAAGGAAGAAACACTTCCAAAATGGCCCCTTGCCACAGAGGAGCTGCAGGGTCTGAATTCAAGCCCAAGCTCTATCATCTTGCTAGCTGCATGACCTTAGACAAGTCTTTTCCCATTCCTGTAGCTCACTGTCTTGTTTGCCACATGATATAGCGCTGGTATGAGAGACAACCGGTTAGCACATGCCAGGCACACTGTACATTGACAAACAGTTGTGCACACTTGATAAAGGTTTTCTCCACCACTTGCCTGCTTCTTCAAATCCAACGGGAGACACCAGGTTTGGATCCTTGTACAGGCCTGTCAGGTGGGGACTCATGAATTACTCTCTAACCACCCCCGAACTCCTACAACAACACCGTCTACACATCGCCAGTCCCTACTTGTGGCTGCTGTATTCACGAAATGTGACTAATACAATTAAAAACCTTAATTTGATCTTAATTGCAATTAGAAATTTAAATCTAACCATTACTTTCTGCCGGTGGCTACTGTGGTAGACAACCAAGGCCTTAACCACAAAAGACCTGAAGACCTGGTTCAGCATTGGTTCTTGGATAAGCCTAATTAGCCCTCTACACCTCCAATGTCCTCATCTATAAGGCAAAGTGTGGGTGGAGTCAGCACGGAAATGCCTCATTCCATCCACAACTGTGGGTCTTCAAGGATTTGCTATGATTATCAGCTGTTTGCTGAGTTGAGAGCAAGGTCGGGTTCTAGAGAAGGCAGGAGGCTAGTTTGGGACAACCATCTGATTAGAGATCAGGTCCTGTGAGGAAGCGCCATGGGGGTACAGTTCCTGTTGTACCCCCAGTCTTTAAAGGTACCCTACTGCGGCTTGGGTCCCCGTTCTTTGCTCTCACGCTTCTTATATCACAAGGACTTTCCCTACAGTGCTTTCAGGATCAACTTAGCACCATGTTTTCTGCACGCCACCTTGATGCTCAAAGTTTACATGAGATAGCATCTGGTTGGAAGCTGAAGCTCTCACCCAGGATAGATGGTACCTTGAGTGCTGTGGGGGACACAGAGACGGAGGAAGCAGAGAGAGCAAGTGGAGCTGTATCACCACCCTTAAGTCTGCCTCGATGGCCCGCTATGGCCATCTGAGCTCACATTTATGGTAAGAAGGAAATATGTGGTATCAGCCATCACCCTTCCAGATTCCTTCTACCTGTAAGCTTCCGTTTCTATCTCATTGGCCAGAATAAAGTCACATGATTGTCAATAACTGCAAGGGAGTTTGGGAAACCGAATAGCTGGCAATCACAAACTAGGCAGGCTTGACTTATTTGTCTTAGAATCTGTTTCAGTCTGGGGAAAAAGTAGGTAGAGAATGAGTCTTGGATTTGCCACCAACCATGTCTGTCTTTATAGCCTCTGGTATGATTAATATGGTGTTTTCTAAATTCAAACTTGTGATCCTGTTTGAGTTTCTCAAGCTTGTCCACAACAGAGATTATAATTCTCACATTATAGACAGAGAAAATGAGGCTGTGTGAGGTAGAGTAACTTATTCTGGAAACGGAGCCAGGGCTAGCCAGTTTTCTAAATTCTTAACCATCCCCTGAGCTGAAGGACAAACCTCAGAGAGGGCAGCAAGCAGATGTTATTTATATTTTATATACATAGCCCAAATAGCAGCCTCGATGGCCTAATACAAAGTAGCTATTCAGGCCAGACCTTCTCCCATTGAGCTGGATGAAGCAGCCTCCTGCTGCTGGATCTCAGGTAGTGATTGGCTGTATCTGGATTGGTTCCCCAACTCAATAGTAGGATCCTACAGGATAAAACCACCAAAACTCCATGGGGATATCTCGTGCCATACACAAAGCTAGTTCAATGCAGTCCTTAGGAAGGGGTGATGGGACGTTAATGGTAGATATGGCGAGTCCCAAAGACAAGGCTTGAACTCCTAGAATGTGTCTCCTCCCAAGCAGCGAGGGGGGTGCGAGCAGCCAAGGCAAACAGGAGATAAAATCCATAGGTAGTATGTACATATTCAGTATAACATTTGAGGGCTCGAATCCCGGCCGTGCAGCTTTGGGTAAGTAGTCAGGATCTCTGAGTCTTGGCTTCTCATTCATTAAAGGGGTAGACCTGGTCCTGCCTTTGGAGATGTGCGCTGCAAGAACTAGAGGAGCGACTGGATGCAAGCAGAGCTTTTTAAGCTCTGCGGCTCTCCCCAGACGCTGCCTCTGCCAGCTCCCAGCCTGCTTCGCTTCTGCACAAGTGTCTGCATACTGTTGCATCTAAGCAAGAAGCATCAGTCACGCTGACAAATCTCTGTGCCCCCAGGTGGTGTTTCTAACCAGTTAGAGGTTTGGCATTTATTCTCAACTGCTTGTTGGTATATTTTTCAAATAGCCAAGTATTTAAATACCATCAGCCTGATTGCTTCTGCAGATTTGTAGCCCTGGTCCTGCATCCGGGAAATCCTCTCACGGGCTGTTGTAACAGAGGCAGCTGCAGCCCAGTGGGAAGGGTACTAGGATGCATAGACGAAGATCAAATCCCGCCTCTATTTCTTGCTAGCGAGGTGACCTGGAACTAGACATTTCACCTGGCGGAGGCCTCACTTCTTCAATGGGAATAACACGTATTTGTGTTGAACAGTTTCTAGGCCATGTATACCTGCTGGTGTGACACACCCTAAACCTCTATGACTGTAAACCTATCGCCCCCCACGTCGTAGCTCAAAACATCGAAGTTCATTGTGTAAAGTTTGGGTTGCCATTTTCCTTTAAAAGTGGAGTGCTACCATGGGAAGATGGTTTAGTCCATAAGGCGCTTGCCTTGCCAGCGTGAGGGCTTGGATTGGCTTTCCAGAATGCATGTAAAACACTTACCAAGTGTAGTAGTGCCTATTTGCACTCCCGACACCAGGGAGGCAGAAGCAGGAAGATCTGTAGGATGTGGCTGGGCTCCAGGCCAGTGAGAGACCCTGTCTCAAATATAAGTGGCTGCTGCCTGAGGACTGACACCCCAAATTATCTTCCATCCTCCAGGTGCACTTACCCACATGCACATGCATCCTCACACACATGAACACACCATACATGTATGTACATAAGTGATATAGGACAAGCCTTTGCTCACCTGATACGGACTTTATGATAAGAATGAGACAGGCGGGCACCACCAGATACCTACAGGGTAACCACTAAGTGAAAGCCATCATTGGGCTATGATTTATATATTCTTGTCATTTGATGATCACAAAGCTAGGTCTGAAGTTAGCTCTCCTGAGCTAAACACCATACTTTTCCTGTCATCCCCTGACTGGCTGAAAAGAACCTGTGACACATGCTACTCAAGGTAGTATAAAGTTAGATGACATAGTGTAACTGGCAGTACTGGGTCCAGGTAAGGCCTCTCAGCATGGCCTCTCAGGGTGGCCTGGGCCATCTGTCAACGTATAGCATATCTTGGCTTAGATAAGTCTTGCATATAGCATATCTTGGTAAGTCTGCATATTATCTAGAAGAATCATAGGCCGGGTTGTTCTCCATTCTTCCCTCAAGGCTCTGACTTAAGCACCCATTCTTGAATTCATGGGAATAGGAAGAGAAAGAACCTAGCAGCACCCCCCCCACCCCACACACACACATTAAGCCATAGCAGGGGCACATCTCAGTCTAGGCAAAATGGGCCAGTGTCCAGCCACCTGCCCTATATGTGGGGCCTTGGCCTGCTGTGCAGAGTAGGGGGGTTATGACACTAATCCTATTTTTTTGAAGCTGTCTTAGAATGGGCACAGAGCCTAAGCCAATTAAAACCTGCTCTTTGAAGGTGGTTTTGGTTTCCCAGAGAAGACGGGTCTGCACAGTGACCTGGGGTAATTGCTTTCAGGGCATGCCCTCCTCCCTGCAGGCCTGAGCTGGAGGAGACCAGAGGCTCCTTTGGGAAGGAACCATCCCACTGTGCCTTTCTCTGTAGGGCCCAGTCAGACTATGGTCTAGGTCATCAGGAGAAGTAGGACACTAGGAATATTAATGGCCCTTGACAAAGGATGAAGGCAAAGTCTACGATGATTTACCATGGTCCATGGCTAGCAAGTTCAAGGGTGAGACCAACACTGCCTGTCCACAGTCATTGTCTGGTCCTGGTCACACTGTATTTCATCACTGGCCAGGGAATTTTGTTAGCAATAAATATTTATTCTGTGACTAAATGAATAAGTCCTGTTAAACATGGTCATTTTTGTGTCTTCCCACAATGGTGAACAGGCTAGAGAAAGCCAGAACTGAATACAAGCTACAGTGAGAGCTTTGCAATGAAGATGAGAACCAACCAAATCCAGGGTTGCAGAGACTGCTCAGCCTGTAAAGTGTTTGCTTTCTAACCATGGACCTGAGTTTGATCCCTGGGACCTACATCAAAAGTAATAATTAAAACACTCACATTTACTGCTAATCCCAGCGCGGGGGAAGCAGGGAGGAAGTCCTTAGGGCTCACCTGTTGGCCAACTTTGCAAGTTTCGGGCCAGTGAGAGACCCTGTTAATGTTTCAAGTACTGAGGGGAACAGTTCCTAAAGAATGAAGTCACATCCACATACATATGCATACTCCAACCCCCAGAGAGAGAGAGAGAGAGAGAGAGAGAGAGAGAGAGAGAGAGAGAGAGAGAGCCTGTCAAGTGTCACCTGCAGCCTGCTCTAAGTGCTTTTCATCATTAAATCACTAGCCCCTCGCCTGCATCCCTACCATGGAGGAAAAATTAGTGTCTCCACTTTTAAAAGAAGGCAAAAAAAAAATGGGGAGGTTAAAGGAGCGTCATGAAATATCATGGGGCACAGTAGAGCACAGGTCAGAACCCTGACCACAGGAGAGATCTCTCTCTCTCTCTCTCTCTCTCTCTCTCTCTCTCTCTCTCTCTCTCCCCCCCCCCCTGCCCTTCTGTAAGGTAGACACAGTAGTGTGGCTTGAGGTGTGGATGGGTGGTCTATTAAGAACACTACCAGGCAAATGGGGGTTTCTGCTGTCTCGACAGAGTCAGGCCTGGCCCCTGTAATCCAGCCTGCTAAGGCTGATCGGCCCACTTCTCTCCCTCTCCTGCAGAGAGGCCTCCAAGCCTGGCACCATTAATTGAGGTTAACAACCCGAAAGGGCAGAATTGATGGAGTGACAGGCAGCATTTCTTAATGAAAACAAATTTAGGTCTATGATCAAGAGAACAAAGTCCCCAGGAAGCCAGGCTGCCATGACCCAAGTGTAACATTAGACAGTGGAGGGGCAAGGGCCAGGGCTTCCCCACAGACTCAGGACCCTCCTGAAAAGCAGAGAGACGCCATAGCCACCCAAGAGGCAGTTCACAGGAGCTCACAGAGGCCACGGAGGAATATAACTTGGTCTTGGTGTCTGAGGCTGCCGTAAAGGTAAGCACCATTGCAGGTACAGTCAGGCTTCTTGTGGAAGATTGGTTAAGGGGGTCTTAGAGATGATCGCTTCTCTCTATAGTAAGCGGGTGGCAGGAGTGGTACAGAATAAAAGGAAGCAGGCATCTGAAACTGGCCCCACATACAGCCTGACCTGGGGCTGAGGAGAGATGGGACTGTTCTGTGCTCTCGAGTCTGCAGGATGGGAGCCATGTTCCTGGGTCTGCATGGGGCTGGATGGGTGATACAGGTTTTGCAGGACCTTAGCTAACAGGCATCTCTGATCCCAAGCAGTGGGGTTCATGCTGGTATGCTTCTGCTCCAGCTGGGAGCTCGTTTTGATCAGAATCCTCTTAGCATGGTGATTGGCATTCCTTAAACATATGGAATTCATCCAGGCACATTCCCTCCTAACTGTGGGGTAGTTACTCATTTCCTCAACTGTCTCGCCCTCGGGATGCATGGAAAATTTAAGGGCAGACCTTTGCACTCTGGGGCAGAAGAACAGAGCTTCATTGGAGTCCAGGCCCTGTTAGCTATGTAACTTGGCAACAAAATCCTTCTCCTATCTCAGTGCAGGTCTTCTATCTGAGACAGCTCAGCTACTCAGAGATATTGCCGGTTTATCCAGTAAATCCATCATTATATATTAAATGAGTACTGGGAGCACACAGTTTAGAGCTTATGGTTAAGCAGTTACCTAAATATAATCATAGTATCCATGTAAACAGTAAGTTATTAAAAAAAAAGAGGTCCAAGGTGGTTGCTGGTAGATTAAACTGCACAAAAATGAGGAAGAAATGTACATGTTTTACAATGCTGCTTTTAACTCGAACCATCTGAGTCTCCTCGTCTACAATGGGAATTATAGTAATACCTATAGAAATTTGTTTTTACCCTGTACTATGGCACCTCCAAATCTAGTGGCTTACACTGGTCATTCATTGGTTCTTACTTCTGAAGATTGGTAATCCAGGCTGGGTGGTGCTAGGTAGGCCAGCTCATTCATGAGCTCTTACAGTAAGAGCTTGCTGCTCAGCCAAGAGCCTAAGTCCTTTGTATGATGCCAGTTGTCCAAGAGAAGGCAAGCTCTAATACTCAAGGGTCTTCCCTGCCTCTGCTTTGAATTCGCTATTATTCTTTTAGTCCATAAGATGCAAGGCACAGGGCCAGCCCTAGAGGCAGGGTGTAGATACACAGGGTTTGAATACACAGAGGTGTGATTCCTTAGAAGTTGTAGCTGTCTACCGACGTGTCTTGGAGATTTAGGAAGAATGGGATGCTGCACCTGTGGTGTGTGTGTGTGTGTGTTAACGCCGACTCCCAGGGTTGGATTAATATGAAGCTGAGTGGCTTGCTTCCTTCTTAGGGAAAGACTTGATTGCACAGAGAATAAATGGCATATAAAGAGTGTCATCATGGCTAGAAATCACAGTACCAGAGTTGTCTGTGGTAATGAGACTGCATCAGGCTCTGCCACTATCAATCCTGGCATTAGAAAGGTGACATGGAGTCTCCCTGAATGGACCTGGTGTCATCTGATCTCCAAAGAGTAATATTAACTAAGAGTAGTAACCTTTCTTCAGAGGAAGATGGGCAGAGAGGATGCACCGTGGGTGATGGGCAAAGGCACAGAAATATTTGCCGGATAAAGATGTCAGATATATATATCCCTGTTGCCATCTGAGCCCTTAGTCTGTGGCAGGCTCAGAGCGAAGTATTTCCATGGTTACATCATTTAATCCTCAGGACAGTCCTGCTTAATGACAGGCACTATCTTCATTTTACAGATGGGGAAACTGAGGCTCGGGCTCAGATACTTTATTTGTCCGCAGGAGCATATGAGAACATAAGTAGATCCAACGTTCACACCATGTGTATCTTACTCAAAATGCATTGATTCAAAACACTCATTTAAAAATATTTTATTGAGATAATTGTAGCTTGCATACAGAAATAATACAGAAATATCCTAAGCATCCTTTAGATGGCTCACCCTAGTCGTAGCACTTCGAGAAGCAGTAGCGAGAGAGCACGTGTCCCTGCTGGGATCTCAGCACTGGGTCTTCACCTTAGTCCATTCATCTTAACTTAGTTTACTCGAGAGCCCTTGGTTCGTTCTACGAAATCTGACAGCATATTCAGCTGAGCCTAGGCAGGAAACATGGTGTGACGTCCTTCAGCACAGAGCTTCCCTCATGGTGACCGTTGCAGCCATACTGGACCCCATTCCTCTCTGTCCAGTCCTGAAGCATCCCCAAAACATTTCAGAAGTGGAAGTGTTCAGATTTCTTGGCTGACTTTTCTCTTTTCCCTTAGTATCAGTCCCTGGGGACCCTTCGATGTTATCACTTCCTTCCTTTTTAATCATCAAGCAGTATGCATGGCCCTCTACCTTGATATACCCAATCCCCTGTCAAAGGAAATTCGGCCCATTTCCAGCTGGCGAGGAACTCTTCGGTGCACGTTGTTGTGCTGGCTTTTGTGCGCACATAAATTTCCATTTTTGAGGGCTAAACACCCGAGAGTGCAATTGCTAGCATGTACAGTAATTGCATGCTCCGTTTTCTAAGCAATGTGCCAAATTATTTTCCAGAGGGACCGCGCCATTTCTCATTCCTACCAGCAACGCACGGGTGATCCGGTTTCCCTGCATCCTTGTCAGCATTGAGAGTTGTTGCTATTTTTCATTTTAGCCCTGCTGGTACCTATAAGGTGATAGTTCATCGTGATTTTAACTCCCTTCTCCTGGGTGGCTGACAAGGTTGAACGTGTTTCCCTGGGCCTCTTTGCCATCTGTACAGCCTCTTTGGTAAAATATTTACTCATATCTTCGGAGTGTGTGTTTAGCTCACTATTGAGTTTTGGGCTGCTGATGGGGGTCTACATACTAGGCTTTTGGTGGTGGGTGGTTTGCCCAAATTTTCTCCCACTTCATAGCTTACCTCCTCATCCTCTGGGAAAGAACTTCAGAAAGGTACAATTTATCAGTAGTTTTTCTGTGTGAATGGTTTAGCTTTTGCTAAACGTCTGGGTTTTCATTCACTGTGTTCTACAGCTTTCTAGAGCCTGGGGAAGAGAAGTCCTACCCTAGAAGGACTTTCTTGTTTGTGGGCTTTCTAAAGCAGAGCTAGGGCAGGCAGAAAAATCTCTTTTCAAGAAAACAAATGCTAGCTCACTAGCAGAAGAGCCAACCAAGGCCAAGTTTGGAGGATGCGATGTGACAGGAGTAAACACCCTGTCATCAGGGGTCCATCAAGGGCTGGCAGGGTCTGTGGGGAGACACAGAAGCCGTCCAAGCTTCAGAAGACTGTACATTCCCTTCTGAGTCTGAGGATCTGCGACTGCTTTTGTTGTTGTTGTTGTTGTTGTTGTTGTTGTTGTTGTTGTTGTTGTTTTGTTTGTTTGGGGTTTTTTGTTTTTTGTTTTTGTTTTGTCATACTTGCTGGAACTGGAATTTTTAGCAGACATAGCTTCCATAGAATAATCCTGTTGAGAAATGAAATGCTTTTCAGGGCTCAGCCAGGCAGAAGCCACCAGTTACCCTGTTGGGGCAGAATGCAGAGGTGAGTAGCCATTGAGGACCATTCTCAGGGACCAAGACCTATTCCTGGCTCCCTGGCCTCCGTTCTAGGAGTTAGCACCCTGTCTGCCTGCTCCAACTTCACCCAGGCAGTCCTCTCTCCCCTCTGACTGCCCTGGAGAATTCCTTTCTTCAAGGCACTTAGGAGACTTAATTACTGATGGTGAATCTTTTGAGGCTTTGGATGAAAGGATGGAGAGGCAGTGCAGGGCTTGATTAGGCGTGTACGACTTTGGGCACAATTAGCTTCGTGAGAGACTGGCCCTGCCTTTATCTGTCTCCAGTTCTGTGAGACTTACAACGGCTAATTATTGAAATGAAAATTGCCTGGCCACCCAGTTGCTGGCAAGAGGACCCTAATATCTGCCCTAATGACTGGAAATGGAGGCAGCTTCAGGCACTTAGGGTTTTCCCATCATTAAAGGACGTTTCTCCACCGCTTCCAGACTCGAGTGCCTGGATATGCAAGTGAAATTATGCCAAAGCCACTTCTCTCTGCCTTGCATTCTTTCTGTGTGACGCCCCTTTCTGGGATACCTTCACTAACCAACCTCCTGGGTTAGGAGAAACTGAAGGGTTTTTAATCCATGCACTATACAGAAATCCTGGTGCTTGAGAGCCCTTCTCTCTCTCTCTCTCTCTCTCTCTCTCTCTCTCTCTCTCTCTCTCTCTCTCTCTCTCTCTGTGTGTGTGTGTGTGTGTGTGTGTGTGTGTGTGCATGTGTCTGCATGTGTCTCAATGTGTCTCTGTGTGTGTTATAGAAGGTCAGGGAAGTCCTCAGGCACAGATATTATTCCCAGCTTCTTATATGGTAGACGAGAAGACAGAGGCTGTGGAAGGACCCAGGAAGAAGCAGACAGCCCCTGTCCCTTCACTTCTGGAATATAGCTAAGCCTCAATTTCCCTCACTCTGAGCTATCACCTTATAGCCATTGGGCAGCATTTCAGGACTTGAGCCAATTCTACCCTCAAGACTCAATAGATAAAGGTGAATAGATCATACTAGAACCTTCTCTTTCTAGTCAAGTGTTGCAGAGGCTTGAAGACTCTAGGTACATACACACACCCCATTTTTCCAGAGACAGTTTACTGGGTGACCACCGACCCCATACACCTAGCTTTCACTCACTGGGAGAACTGGCTATGGTGCCTTAGTTTCTATCCTTTCTAGCCCTGTGACATCATCACTGGCAGCAGTCACACCCAGGACATGGATGGCAGGTGCCCTGCCCTGGGGCTTCATAAGTTCTTATGCACACAAAGCATTTCCCTCTTCCACATACTAACCCCAAACCCAGGACCCCTGTTGCTATGCCACATAAGAGACCAAGGGTTTCATTCAACAAAAAGGTTTTGTGCACACAAAGCATTTCTCTCTTCTACATGCTAACCCCAAACACCAGACCCCCCCCCCATTGCTATGCCACATAGGAGGGCATATCTGAGTCTCAGATGAAGTAGTGCTTATCTATGGCTACATGACACCACTGGGTCACAAGAGGAACTGCACCCTCCTGTGCCTCTTCTTAAACTCACACATATTCTTGGTGTGAGATGCTATCATCTCTCTGAAGAAGGAATATCCCCTTAGGTACCACTGTGGGCTATACTCTGCGCTAAAATCCCTTCAAACTTATGTCACTTTAGGCCTCTGATATCTTTTCCTAAGAAGACATGGGAGTGACCACAGTTTTACAAATGAGGAAACAGACTTAGAGAGACACTATAACTCTATAATTGTTTCACCAAAGGCTGAGATTGGAGCTGTTTCCATAGTTTGTTGCCACTGAGATTTTCTGCCCCGAGGTGGGGCTGGGGGAACTGAAATGTTCATGGCTCTGAGAGGGACGTCTCTGGGTATTCGAGATCTAAATAGGGTCCTGCTGTTACCATCGAGAGAATAATCCCCTTTGGATTAACAAAACAGTTTGTGAACTGGAGTCTAAAGGATGGGAAAGGATATCTTCAATCCATTGCATAGCTGCCTGGGATTAGGGTCCAGGGTATGACATAGAAGACAGAAGGAAAAGAGGTACCAGTTCCTTCCACAGGTGAGAAATTCCCCCCAAACTCTCTTCAGGCTAAAGAATCCTCCATGCTAAACTGTTGAGTCAATGAGTATGGTAGATCGTGCTTCCAATCACAGAAGCCTGAGGCAGGGAACTTTGAGTTCAAGTGTGTCTTGGGCTATGTAGCTTGACTCTTTTCAAGATTAAAAAGAAGAAAAGTAAATTACATTTTCCATGAAAGTCTTGCAATTTCCAGAAGCCTCAAACTGCTGCCTGCTACACAGAGAGTCTGGTTTCCCTCAGATTCCTCCTCCTCATTTGTTGAAGAGGAGTCCTGGTGGGAACCCCAGGTAATTGCAGGCTAAGATGTGGCCACCGTAGGGGATGTTCAATTAATCAGCATCTCTACTCTACTTTGAATATTTCATAGTGCAGGTCTAGGCCAAGCCCACTGAAAGTCAGAGAAAAACAACTCTGTGCATAGTTAGCACCAAAATAAACCGAGTTGCAGCCTTGTCTCTTGCAAGGGTTTCCTGAGAGAAAGAACAGAGGGACTAGTCTATGGGCTGAACTTTGAAAAAGGTAGGCAACATCCCAAGGTGGTATTCACAAAGAACTGGAGACCTGGAAGATAACTCCTTAGGCCAGGGTGGATCTGACTCTGCAAAGCCAATAGGTCCAGCTTCTTTTGGGGGGGGGGTTAGGGGGCTGGGGGGGGTAGAGAGGGATACATCGGACAGATAAGGAGAGAGGACATCACTCTATAAGGACTCCAGTGGTTTCTAACACACAATGAGAAAGCCAAGGGACAATAAAGGACACCTTCCTCTCTGGTCCACTAGGTAACTCCAGACTCAGCCTGGTGGCTCAGTTCAGGGACCATCTTCCAGGCAGCAGAGGCCTAAAGTCAGTGTCTCATCTCTGCTGGTAGGCATCTGTGTCAATTGTTCCTTTGCATCCTCTGTGGTAGAACCAAGGGTAGATGTGTTTGACCTGCTGACTACTTTGTGACTCCTTAGAATCCAACCTCGACCCAGCTCCTCAGGATGAATCCCAAGATTTCCTAAGAGGCTGGTGAGAGGAGGGAGGGTGCAGACAAACCCTGGGGGAAATTATCAAAGAGACAACGGTTTGAAGATCACTGAGACAGGCTCCCTCTAACAGAGAACTTAAGGACACAGATTGGCCCTGTCTTCAATCTGGAAAGATTATTCTGGGGGAATAAAACACTAGACAGCTTTCCTAGAATCCCAGGGGATAGAGAGCTGAGGCCTGTAGAGGGAAGGGAGCCAAAAGGAGGCAAATTTTGACTCCGTAACAGGAAGTAAAAGCTGGGAGGTAGAGCTGTCCCTAGAGATGGCCAAGTCTCCAGAGTTGAAGTCATGCAATGATCACAGAGTAGAACTGGGACCAACAGACATCAAGCACCCAATGTGAGTGGTGTCTTCTGTCTAAACTCTGAGATGACATTATTTGTGAAAGGTACTTTGACTGACCAGCGGCTGCAGGGACAGAAGATGGACAGAGCAGGAATGTAGACAGTACAACCATCATCATCATCATCATCATCATCATCATCATCATCATCATACAACCTCCTGCTGACTAAGGTCCCGCTGTGTCCACAAGTCCTGAGCATCGCTAGCCCTTTGGAGGGGAAGCCTCTGGCTCAGGATCAGAGTTTCTGCCCTTTGATACCTGGCCTCTGACAAGCCTCCAACAGAAGGCAAGATAGCTCCTGCAAACAGTGGCACCATCTGTCACCTGCCTGCCAACCACTGATTAGAGATGTCCCCACAGCAAGCCTGGGCACAGGGCCACACTCCATCCAGCTCACTCCCAGGAAAGCCCTCTCTCTGACTCAGTTTTCTATTCAACACTAAGCTACCAAGAAACTTCACGAAAGCCTTTCACATAGCATAGCCCAGAATGGTGGCTAAGTGGGCCACTGGAAGAACTAATGCTATAAAAGAATGAACTAACAGAACGCTGGTACAATTAGAATTGGGATGGCCAGGTGGGAAACAGTATAGACTTAGTAAAAGCGAGCCTCAGGGTAAGACAGCTGAGGTGTGACTCCTGCCTGTGCTTTCCTCCTAAAATGGTCCTCTAAGCAAGTATTTAACCTGTGTAATCCTATGTGCTCATCTTTAAAGTGTAGGTAGGGCATGGTGAGGCTTAACTGAGGGAATACATGAAGACCTTGCCTTAGGCACCACTCTTAATACCACTGTCCCCCTGCTTAAGAGGTAAGGGGTTCCCATAGTGACAGAGCTGGAGAGATGTATTCTGGGTGTCTTACAGTGAGCATAAATGTGGAAACTGGTGTCCAGGATCCCTGTTCTGGTGTCTCATGAACTTGTATTTCTTTGACCCTGTAAGCCTTTCCCAAATCCATAACCTGGAGATAGTGACACGTTCCTCCTCGGTGTGCAGACTCCAGCACAGATTCTGGCACGTGGATAAGGGCCAGGTCTTCCCCTCTCCCCGGTGAAAACAAAGGATTCTAAGAGCAAGCTTTAAAGGACTAGGGAAAATAAGATTTATGCTTTTCTACATGCCAAGCTACTCCCCAGGACTTTCATTCTGCAGAACACATGTTAGCTCCGAAATGTTTATGGGCCTTTCTGACACACACAGAACTAAAAATACCACCCTCTGCTTATGTTAGGCAAAACTGATAAAAATTTTAGCCCAGCAGGAATTCAGTCAATTTCCTGGCTGGTTTCGGGTAAGCAGGTGATAACAGCCCTTTTCCCTGTGGGCCGTGGCAGGGGGACGGTGTATTAGCAGTCCAGGCCCTGCTGTCTGTGGAGATCTCCCTCACAGATGTTCTATGCCCTGCCTCTGTGTAAATACAACTGGAGAAAGATCCAGATGTGGGGTTCTCTCCAGACATGGAAGCTTTGTTTCTGAGATCCCCCCTTCTGCAAAAGCCCCAGCCCCGGGTCATTTTCCCAGGCAGTTTCAACCCTACCCTGCTGCTCTAGGCATCAGGGTCTGTGATCCCAGCTGAGAGTACCCTCCCTAGGGACTCCCTTTGGTCTTTGGCCAGTATTCCCTGCCACATGTACCCTGCTTCTAATTGTCCACTGATATTATGGAAATGTACTTCTTCTGGGCAAGCCGATCACTCCACACCTCAAGCTTCATCTCCCGCTGGTCTGAACTCCGGGAATAACTTGGCTTTTTTTCTGCTCAGGGTCATTCACCCATGCTGTGAGCTACAATCGTGTATTCTAATGTCAGTTGGCAATCCATTATAAGTCTATGTAAGTAGAAAGGACTTGAAAATACCAAAACCCACCCTTGCAGTATGGTTTGGCACAGTTCCACGAAAGCGTTGGGTTTACTTAGAAATGTGTAATGTAGGAGCTAGGCAGGTGGCCCAGTGGGTAAAATGCTTGCCCTGTAAACATGAATACCTGAGTTCAGATCCCCAGTGCGTGTAACCCTGGTGCTGGGTGGGCAGGGGTAGAGGATTCAGGAACCTTGTGCTAGCCAGCCTAGCTGAAACAGTGAGCCCCAGGTTCAGTGAGCTAGCCTGTCGTCATTCAAGGTGGACAGTGACAGAAGACAACCCACAGGCACTTCTGTCCTCCACACATGCACACAAGGGGACGCACAGACGTATGAGACATTTATACTGCATGTGGGCCTTGGATTGTAGCATCAGTATAGTTCCACTGTGTATCAGATCAGTTTGGAAGCCACACATCTATACCTTTTTTCCTTCTTACCTCAAACCCTCCCCTGCCCACCTTTTACCTAACCTTCTTTGTCCTTGGTTTAGATACCACAGTCTCTAGTGAAGAAATCTCATCATCTTCCTACTGCTGGCCTCCCTCAGCCTGACCCGATAGCCCTGTCACATTCCTCCCTGTCTCTCCCTATTGACCAGTTTCCTGAATAGAGGATCCTAGGAGTCACAGCTAAGCTGTGTTCTTGACCTCTGCTACCTCAAATATAGCTTGAGACAAGTATTCAGAGCTAGGTGAGGGGGGAAGATACCCTAAGGTAGACAGAGGGAGACTTCTGTAGTGCCAGCTTAGGCCCCCTGCAGCACTGACATAAGAAATGGGAGTTAGCGATTATTTGCCTAGTGACCCAGCCTGTGTTCAATGTTTTTTCCTGATTTTTAAACTTTTTTTTCTGTTTCAAATATAGAACCAGACATGAGGGAACTATGCTTTTTAGAGTAATTCACTTTACCCCTTTGAACTTTTGTTACCTCGTTGCTAAAACAAGAATAAGAGAAAATATAAGAGGATAGCACCTAGCTTACACTGTTGCCATGGGAACAGGGGAATACTATGCACACGGTAACCAGAATACAAAGAAGCGTTCAGTGAACAGGATTTTTGTTTGTTGCTTGTTTACTTGTTTTGCTTGTTTTAGGCAGGGTCTCAAATAGCTAAGACTGTGATTAGAATCACTCTGTAGCTGAGGCTGGCTGTCTTTTATCTCCTGTCTTCCTGCTTCTACTTCCCAGATACTAGAATTGTAGGTGTGGGCCTCAGTGCTCAACGTAAGCTGATTGCATGCATAGCTTCTCTTAGCTTTGTTTCCAGGACTGGCGATCTGACCTACAGCCTTGCACAGGCTGAGCAAGGACTCTGCCACCCAACTCCAACTCCAGCTTATTTTGTTTGTTCTGTTTCTGTCTGAAATGCTATTCTGATCACCACCCCTACCAAGTGTGTCTCTGGCCTCCCCATTCTAGTTCTTCCAAGGCTAATTTAATGTAAAGGAAAATGACACCAAAACAAAGTAGAAATTACACAGTGTGTTAAGAGCGCTTGCTTTAAACGAATTAAGAACTTAGTTCAGGTCCCTAGCACCTGTACAAGAAGGGATGGCTGGAGAACGGCCTATAACCCCAACACTCCGAGTCTCTCTGGGCTTGCTGGTCACCAGCCTACCTCCAGGATCAGTGAGAGATCCTGTCTCAGTGGAGAGCAATCAAACAGCACACCCAGTGTCCTCCTTTGGCCTCTATAGGCAGTCAGCACACATGTGTACACATATACCACAAACACACATAATAAATACTAAATGCTGACTTTAGAATCAGAGGGTCCTGGGTTCAAGTCCTAGCTTGTCTTTACCCACTGTATAAACTGAATCAGCTACCAGAGCCATTTAGCCTGGTCTCCCTGATGAGAAACCGGGGGCAGTGTGGGAATGTTATATGCTCTATGTATGCTCAATAGACATACATTCCTTTTGTCCTCTTGTCCCAGGCCCTTTCTCTTGCCACTGGAAAAGCACATCTAATACCTATGTCAAAGTCTAACCAGGAACTTAAGTATCCACGGTTTCTAATTCGTCAAAGCACTTTGCACTGATAGGCTCTCTCTCTCTACTGATACTCGAGCCAGACAGAAAGCTGGTACTACAAGGCTTTTCTCTTGATTATCTGGAGACACCAACACAGTGGGAGACTGGACTACTGCTCTCCTGCAAAGGACCTGTTCTCAGTACACCTTTGTAATGGTTGGGTTGCTGCTGGAGAATAATCTTAAAGAGCTGTGCTCAGGAATGGCTGGCAGCCAAGCCCATGCCAAAGCCTTTCTTGGTTCCTAGAAGTGGCCAACATCAATGTTCTTACACAGGGACCAACTACCAACTTCAGTTGAAGCCACAGTTACAGATGCTTCATCTAGCTGGAAGCCAGTAGCCTTTATTCCTTTATTCCTTGGGTATTACAAGACTAGAGTACCCCTAAAACTCCCACCTGTTTGGGTTAGCCCATGGTTTGATTTCTGACAGAATATTAATGCTTAAAAATAAATTTTAAAAAATGGTGGTAGTGATGATGAGGACAATGACAATTATGGTATTAATTATCATAATTTCCGGGCTGGAGAGATGGCTCAGCAGTTAAGAGCACTGACTGCTCTTCTAGAGGGCCTGAGTTCAATTCCCAGCAACCACATCGTGGCTCACCACCATCTGTAATGGGATCTGATGCCCTCTTCTGGTGTTTCTGAAGACAGCAACACTGTACTCATACATAAATAAATAAATCTTAAAAAAATAATAATTACCTAATCCCTTATAGTGGCACGGAGAATTGCAGTCGTCAAAGCATTGAAACAACTCAGTATCTTGGCGTGAGAAACCGTCCCAAAGTCATACCACTAGGAGGTGGCCAGAGCTCATCCTGCCACCTTCAATCAGGGAGAGAAGGCACGGGAGCCCTTGATGACATGGCTGTCATTTGAAGCTGGCTATTTACCTTCTCTAAACCTCTGCTTCGCCCATAAAATGCAACCAGAGATGCACAGAGAGGCTCAGAGTGAGAACACACTGTGCCCTCAGGCCCTTCACCCTCTCAGCTGATTGCACTTGTGCTGGAACTCTATGCTCTGGGTATGACACTGCTGCCACCTCCGAAATCAGAGAAGCCATGATTACCTGGAAGAGACTCTTAGAAGACTGGTGCCATTTATGCTGAGGACAGCAAGGACTCGGGAGGCAACACAAAATGTGTTACAGCACAGCAGCCCCTGCCCTCTCTCTGAGGATAGACAAGCAGCTTCATAGTTGCTAGGAAACTTGAAAGTTGTTCATGCTCCTGACAGGAACCCCAGTTAAACTCATTGGTCAAACAAGGTAGATTTGAGTAAAATCCCTTCTTTTTTCTTTTTTTTTTTTTTTTTTTTTTCGAGCTGGGGACTGAACCCAGGGCCTTGCGCTTGCTAGGCAAGAGCTCTACCACTGAGCTAAACCCCCAACCCCGTAAAAATCCCTTCTTGTGTTTGTCATGGGTGCCCTACCTGGCATAAATAGACATTCGCTCATGTCTCCTTGGGAGAGTTTAATGCAAACACGTCTGCCACGGTTATTAAGGGAGTGGCGATGGTGATGATGGCTGAGAGTTAACCAGCTAGTAAGAGGTCAAGCCCTAGCATGTAACAAGGCCCTTCCAGGAAACAGATTCACCCCATATGACATTAATGAAGAGACAGAAGTATAGCAGGCTCAAGGAACCAGCCAAGAGAAGATGGCCAAGGCCTCAAAAGAGCAGGAAGGGGTCGACCCTGGATCTTCACAGGGAAAGATCCTGTGCTAGAGGTAGACAGCCACCTGGTGGGAATTAGTATAAACATAGACATGCAGAAAATAAAAGGAGCAAAGCAAAGACCCACAGACCTCACAGCAGCCACACTTCTCCTTTTGCCCCTCCTCCAGGGGAAATGTTACAAACAAATGGTCAACATCAGGACAAAGAATGGGAGGATTGAGTAATGTCAGGAAGCTGTATGGAGATAGCCTTCTGTTATTGTGATAAATACTATGATCAGAAGCAACTTGGGAAGGAGAGGGTTTATTTTATCTTAAGTTTATAATCCATCTTGAAAAACAGTCATGGCAAGGAACTCAAGGCAAGAAACTGGAGGCAGGAACTAAATCAGAGACCATGGAGGAATGCTTCTTACTGGCTTGCTCCCCATGGTTTGCTCAGTTTGCTCTTTTACAAAACCTGGGATTGCTTGCCCAGGCATTGTACCACTCACAGTGTTCTGAGCTCTCTCCAGTCAATTATCAATAATGAGATGCTTGTGCTTGCCTACCAGCTAATCTGGTGGATAGGTTTTCACAATTAAGATTCCATGTTGACCTTCAAGTGGACAAAGAACTAAATGGCATAGAGACTGAAATAGAGACACGCGTCAGGGAAAAGAGACCGGGGAAGTGAACTGTTGTGGGACAGGAAATGGAGAGTTTAGAGGGCTAGAAAGACCTAGAACACCTTTCCCTCTTGGGTTTTATGGGCAGTAGAGAACCCGGAGGTTGGTTGGTTCCTTAGCCATCTGCAGTTGCTATAGAGGACCACAAGTGGGTTGCTGCTTGTTTCTCAGTTCTGAACTTTGGGAAATGCAGTATGAGGAAGCATCATGTGAACATCCCCTTGCCTTGGGACCACGTGGTGGGGGGTGTCACCAGCAGACCAGAATGCAGGACTGAAGCTTCTCTTCCCTCTCCTTATAAAGCCCCCAACCTCGTCTGGAGGTCTCCAACCTAATCAGGTCATCAAACCGAATTATTTCCCAAATATCATCAATACAACAATGGTGCGATAGAGGGGGTCCGGGAAGCAAGAGGGAAGAGATGCAAAGCACATTCAAGTCACAGCCCACAGCCGTGGGTGAGGAAGTACCAGGAGTGTTGAAACAACGCGTTTCCTCCTGCTTGTTCTCCACCCATGCACGGATCACAGGGCCACTGGTGGAAGTAAACACCTTCCCCAGCAAAGCTCCCCATCCCTCTGGCAAGAGCCCTGGGTCACTGCTTGCTTCTAGGAAATTCTTCTCCATCTCCTTCCTTTTTCTCCCATCCCTTTCTCGTTCAGCTAAATGCCAATTTAAGTGTGAACTCTGTCGGACCCCCTATCTGTTCAGAAAAGTAAATATTTACTGAATTGCTATGTTGTGCTGGGGCTCTCCCTGCCTCTGCTCTGCCTGGGGATGTCTGAGTTGTTCTTAGGAACTTGCATGCAGCCTCCGTCTTTGTCTTGAAGCTGTTGTACTCAGCCAGAAGAGAGACAGACGGAGGTATTACGCCCACTGGTGTCGCAGCCTTAGCTGCTGATGGTTCTTTGACGTGTCCCTTTTTCAATCGTAACTGGCAGCTAGTTAAAGCCTTCTCAATTATGCCCTTTAAAACTGGGCTTCTGACATTAATAATTAATATATATTGAGCTTTAATTGTGTGCCGGGGGCATATATTGATACATTTAATCCCAGAACAGGCAAAAGAAGCTTTGTTGATAAGGAAAATGAAGCACAGACAGGTTGATTAACTTGTCTAAAGCCGCCCAGCTGATCAGTTCAGGGACACCTACTTTGAACACAGGCTGACTACTGCACATAAAAGGACATGTTTCAGGATTGCCTCTAAGCACCCCCCCCAAAAAAAACCCCAAAAAACAGAAAACAAATTGGGGGTTGGGGATTTAGCTCAGTGGTAGAGCGCTCGCCTAGCAAGTGCAAGGCCCTGGGTTTGGTCCTTAGCTCCAGGGGAAAAAAAAAAAAAAGGATTGCCTCTAATTTAGTTTTTATATTCAACTAGGTTAGTTGTTACATATTCA
This sequence comes from Rattus rattus, assembly GCF_011064425.1. Classification (NCBI taxonomy): domain Eukaryota; kingdom Metazoa; phylum Chordata; class Mammalia; order Rodentia; family Muridae; genus Rattus; species Rattus rattus. The sequence continues at coordinate 94,936,142 of NC_046155.1, forward strand.
ACTAAAGTGAATCACCAAAAGTGTTAGGGTTAAAAGGAAGGAAATATAGGCCAACCAAACCTCTGTTTACTTATTTACTCAGTGAACAGTTGTGAACACCATGAAAGCTTGCCTTAGAAGGGAGAAGTAGACTCAAAACCAGTATCTAGTTATCTGTGTGAACAGGGAAAGGGCAGTATGTCCAACGGGGTGGGGAGAGAGCACTTCGCACAAGGAAATGAAAGTGGTTCTTGGGATGCAACGAGATGGTCCAAATCTACAAGTTTATTTTGGTCAAGAAGATGGGACTGGTCCTAGTGGCTAGGCTGGGATGCAAAGGGGGCATGGGCAGAGCAGTAGCATGACCTGGGCTTTGGAAATACACCCGGCACAGCGCAAAGGGAGCAAAAGCATCCTACAAATGATCCAAACATCCGTGTGCCAAATTCATTTCTCTGGGCATAACTTGGGCTCTAGCAGAGCTGTGTGACCTTGGGCATAAGAGTCACCCTCCTCAACTGAAATTTTCATAGTCCCATAACCCACACGGCAGGATTAGCAAGGAGATCTGGCACGCTATCACTTACGACAGCAGTTAAAGCGAGCACCCAATTAGCATTGGCTTCTACTACAAATATATTTGCTACTGTTGGTGCTAACTTGGTATGACTGTGAGGTGTGTTAGCCATGCGTGTTCATGATGGCTAGCCTTTCTTGTGTGCTTATCCATATCAGCTGCATGTCTCGCACTCTGGAGCTGGGAAAGCCACAAGGGACAGATGCAGTAGTTGCTGTAAATCTTTGCCCAAATTAAACCAGAACAGTGCTGTAGGTCAAAAACCATTTTGGGGTCATAATATCAATCTAAAGAGTTATAATCAGCCTCTGTTTAAAAATTAAAAAGATTGAAAGGCTAGAGATATGGCTAAGCAGTTAGAAGTGCTTGTTCCTCTTTCAATGGGACCATGTCTAGTGGCTCACAGCCACCCATAACTCCAGCCCTGAGGAAATCAGACCTCCCACATGCACACACGCGCGCACGCGCACAGAGAGACACACACAGACACACACACACACACAGAGAGAGAGAGAGAGAGAGAGAGAGAGAGAGAGAGAGAGAATAAAAAAATTGATTTTTAAAAATATTAGATTGACATGGGAACTATGAGCAAGCATTAGTTACCATGCGGTAACTTCTGTAGATTTTCTGCTTCCAGTCGCATACTTCTATAAATATTCTCACTTACCAATGTGTATATGGGCTGCATTGCAAGATGGTTTTTAAACTAAAGATTATAATGAAGGCATTTTAATCGTACCGTAGGATAGAAGGTATGAATGATCTCTAGTCTTCCTTATGGCCTTGCTTCTTGGACCCCTAGAATATGGTCTTGGCCACCAGTACTGGGAGGGTGAATATCAGAACAGCCAAATTCTAGGCTTGGCAAGATCACAGAATAGACTTCTAGAATCACCATGTGGGGATCCAATGCCATCTCATGGCTTCTGTAGACACCAGCCATGCACATGGTATATAAAATGTTCATCCACATAAAATAAAAGTAAATATCTTTTAAAAGACAGCAGAATTCAGAACCTAGTTTTGGGCTTTAGTCATGTAACTTGATTCTTGTGTGACCTAGGTCAATCCACTGCCCAATTATCAAGCATATTTTGAGAACCAAGACCCCAAGAAATCCACTCCATTTAGCTGCATCAAGGTACAATTTTGGACTCTCTCATATTGCCAGCTTTGCTACTACTGACTCATGACGTGTGCCAAGGTTGGAAACTGAATGCTTCAAAGTTCATGAAAATAGTCTCATTTTATACTCCATGGCTTTTATACAACACTAATGAAATCACAAATATCTGTGCTTTGAACAGTGCCGGGAAATGCTGGGGAAAGTCTATAGTGAGCAATCAGAATTCATAATACATCCAAAGTGGATGCATACTATTACATCGAGTGCTAACTCCAGATCATCTCCTTGAAAAGTGACTGTGGTGTCCTGCTTAGGGCATAGGGTTGACCTGTTGGCCTACAGGGCTCTGGAGTAGAGCTAAGAGCTACCCTGGAGAGCGCCTTTGAGCTCTTAGGAGGGAAGAACTGAAGGGCTGATGCCAAAGCCAGTGACCACAGGCAATCTGCTAATCCTCAGACCAAATCCGGACTACCACTGGGTTTTGTTTGGCCTGCAACATAACTTAAAATCAAAATGTGAAACATATATCTTAAAATTCATATTGTGTTTCAAAATTTAAATTCCCAGCCCAGCTTGTTTTAAAATTTCAGAAAGCATCCCTAAGCCCCACCCACCAACTGCATCATGGACAGGCACTGAGCAGCAACCTTGCTGGCAAAGTCTGGCCAGGCAGAGAGTTCAGGTGCGTTCCATTTACCAGAGAGCTCCTATTTGGCTACTCCTTGAGCGAAACAGCAAAGAGGAGAATGTTTCGTATGCCGGTGTTGATCTGACAAATTGGACAAGGGGAAGCCAGAACTGAAGAGGTTAGAGGCTTCGAGAAAAACAAACCATCTCATTTGTTGATCATTTGAATGATAGACAGCTTTCCTCAGAGACTGAACTCCCGACCCTTTCAAGAATGGGGAGAGGTTGTGCTTGTGTCCCAGAGCTAAAGAGAGACTCCAGAAGGAGAATGCAGATGCCATTAAGGGAAACACTTTCAGATGACATGCCAGTCTAGAGCAATAAAGCCACTGCATTTCTGACTAGGTAAGATTGAATTCAATGCAGTGTTAATATGTAGGCAGAATGGCAAGACACTGAGAAGACAGATAACAAGTGCTGGTGAGGATATAGACAAGAGAAAACCCTGACACACTGCTGGTGGGAATGTAAAGTTGGCCGCTATTTAAATCCTTATGGAGATTGTTACCGGATACAGTAATAATACCCGCACACCTACTGTGATCTAGTGAGATAACTGAAGAAATGTTTACTTCCTGTCCTGCCTATAGTCAATCATTTCTCAGATTCCCAAAGAGCCCCTAAGTTCAGGGTTAGGCCCTCTTTCAGCAGATAAGATGGGAATAGCATGGACGCAGTTCCTACCTCCAGCCATTACTAGGTGCCCTGTGGTCTCTGGGCACCATTAATCCCCAGCCCTAGGGGAGAACATGACACATCCTCAAATAGGCCAAGTAACAGAAAGAGGATTGTTCATGAGAGGCACCAAGTGCCAATACCCTATGCTGCTGACTGTCAGTTAATGAGGGAGCCTGCCCACACCCTGCAAGCCTAGTTCACAAGTCACTTTGATCCAAGAATATGTTGAGTGCAGGATAGATCCTGGCATTGTCTCTTCGGCCCAGATCAGGGGCTCAGTCTTTCTTTGGTTTTCCCCACTGCAGACCACTCAGCCCTGAGTGCGGCAAGGGCCCAGTTTGTGGATGTGGAGGAGCGTGAGCCAGAGGCCATGGACGTGAAGGAGAGGAAGCCCTATCGCTCGCTGACCAGGCGTCGAGACGCTGAGCGCCGCTACACCAGCTCGTCGGCCGACAGCGAGGAGGGCAAGGGCCCACAGAAGTCCTACAGCTCCAGCGAGACCCTGAAGGCATATGACCAAGATGCTCGCCTAGCCTACGGCAGCCGCGTCAAGGACATGGTACCACAGGAGTCGGAGGAGTTCTGCCGCACAGGTGAGTGCACGCCAAAATGGGGGCTGAACACAAATGTGCACAGGTGTGAGCCTGCGTGAAAATGCAGGTGAGCTGTCCAGGGAGGAGGTGCCTCTAGAAAAAAATCCAAGTTCCTACTGCTTTGGCTCCTGGATCTAGTAAGAGCCTGGCTGGTAGTTCATTGCAAGAACAGACCTGTCTGACCTTAGAGAGGTGGCTGGAGGCTGGGCTTCCTGCTGAACTTTGCTGTCCTGTGTTATATGCTCATGTGCAGTCTCCCTATCACAGTGACTGGTGAGGGAGGCCTCGGTGGATGACACCTTTAAGTTGTACGCATGATAATAGAAGTAAGTGCTAAGCAAATGCTAGTCTTAGTTTGGGGATTTATTCATTCCACACGCATATCTTAGCACCTTCTCTGTGTCAAGCTGCGTGACCTTGAGAGGAAGCAGCAGCAAAGGTTAGACTATAACATTTAGCGATTCAGGAGCCATCCTGGTATCAGAGCCTCCTTCCTCACTTCTTCCTTACTGTCCTCAGCAACGTCTAGGAATCCCTTCCCAGAATACCTTTCAGCCAAACCCTCTTCTCCTTTCCCTCTGCCATCACTCTGTCCTGGACACTGTTATATGTTCAGTGGCCAACCAGCCCAGAGCCGTCCATTCATGCCACCCTCTTTCATAAACCACAGTGAAACGTGAATGTGAATCCATGCACTGTCTCCAAGCTCCTCAACCTGACACTAGGAGACCTTTCCAGTCCCCCCTTGTCTTCCTAGAAGACCTGCCTCTCCACAGCCATCCTAGACCATCCATGGCCCAGCCCATCTAAACTGTCGCTGCGTCCCACTGGGATGATCACCTCCTGCTCAGGTACCTCCAAGGTGCCTGCTATTCTACTTCAAGGCCTCTGTGAGGCCTGGTAGGTGACCATAGTCCCTTGAAACGGGAGCAGTGCACTGGAATTCTGCCATGTGCTTCTCCCCACCACCGGCAGCATCTGCCACATCTGAGGCAATTTGGATATGTTGTAGAAATGCTGTTAGATCCTCACAACAAGCCTAGATTGAATCATGTTCCCAAGAGCAAACAAGTCAGAGGAGCATGCAGGCACACAGAAGCACACACGGGTACACACACACACACACACACACACACACACACACACACACTTGCTCACATACACTCACACACACATACACACATGCACACATTTACCACATTCACACATACATACACTCACACATGTGCCCACATACTCATACTCACACACATACTCGCACATACTTGGGCTCTCACATGAATACACACACACACACAAACACACACACACACACACACACACACACACACAGAGACAGAGAGAGAGAGAACCACCTAGCCTCATTTCCACTCCCTCCCACAGGCCTTGATCCACATGAAAGCTGTCCCACCAGCAAGGCTGCCTCTCAGGCTGGAAGAAAAGCTTCCCCAGCTTGTGGTTAAGAGCTCAAGCTCTGGCATCAGACAGATCTGGATTTGAATTCTGGCTCTGCAGCTGTTGCAGCCCGAGGCATCCTCACCTGGGCAGCGGGATAATGCTACCTAATGGCAGGCTGCCCTAGAGGATTAGTGAGGACTGTAAACAATACCTTGCCACCAGAGCCTGGCATGTCCCTGATACTTTATAAGGATGCAGCTACCCCCTGCTCTTGTCACCGCTAAGCCCCAGTGAAGGGAAGAGACAAGACCCCTCCCAAGCTTTCCCCTAACCCTGACCAGCTCATGCTTGGCAGAGAGCTAAGTGAGCCTGAGCTCAGATGCAAGCCTAGCACACCAGGCATAGCAAAGGGGCCCCTCTGGTCCTTGTGCAGAACACATGGTCATCCCCAAGCCTGTCCAGTCCAGTTTGTAAACAGCCATCGGGGATCTTACAGTTAGATGCTGAAGGAGGTGGGATGGCAACCTGTGCTTTAGGCTCCTCAGGAAAGAGGTCAAAGGTCATAGAATGACGGAGCACATGATGAAAAAAAAATCTCCCACCTCACCAGTTGCCTCACGGGATCCCTGAACTCTAGGAGTTGGGGCTTACCTTGCCTTCCTTCTGTCTCTGGATACCTCAGCTCACTTAGTATCGATGCCAATTCTGTCTGCTTAAAAGGGAATGGGGGGAGGGGGTGGGGAGCCATATGGAAATCAGTGTGGCCCGGGCCGTTTATGGAAAATAAATTTGAGTTTTCACTTAGCATAGCAGTCATTCTTTATAACACAAGTAGCCCCTCTTGAGAGGATTAGCCCAGTAAAGTGCAGATATAGGCTGGGTGGGAGCAGAACAGGGTTAGACCGTGCACGTGCACAGGAGCCAGAACTGGGAATGTGCAGAGACCTGCACAGAGATAGGGGAACTGGGCTCCATGCACACTTTGGTTGTTGGTTTTTGTTTGTTTTTAAGAAGAAAAAAAAAAGCAGGAGAGCAAAGTAGAGTATGGCACAAGAGGGTGAGATTCGACGTACGGAACATCTGGTCTGGCCCACATCCCAGCCAATCAGAACATTTGCCTGGCCACTGAGCAGAGCCCAGAGGTCCCTGAGGCACAGGACCTGCTGATGGGAAACTATTTGTTTGGCAGCTGGATCTAGGGAGATCATGGAGAGGGGGCGGGATGGAAGTGGCTACAGTAGCCAGGGCAGAGGAGCGGAGGCACGAGGGGCTGCTGATACTGAACACATTCTTCACCCACCAGTAAGGAAAGGTTTCACGACTTTCGCCTCAGATCATGGCTGTGCTAGCTTCTGAACTCTCCCCCATTCCAGGTTCCACTCGCCAGGCCAGAGAGGCACTCCTGGTCCCAGGAACCTAAGCAGGGCTCACCCAAGAGGTCATGTCCTGTTCGGGACTTGTTGACGAGTCCCCAATGCAATTTAACAGATAATGTTAAACTGAGTGCCTTGAAGATCCTGTATTTGGCTGGAGACATGGAAATTTAGAGATTAGACAAGACCAAGTATCAGCCTGTGTAGAGGCCACCTTCAGCAGAAGCGGCAGGAAACTCTACCATCTAATAGCACCAGGGCCAGGCATCTCCCAGGGGGACCTGGGTGCAGGAGACAGTGAACTATGGACAAGTAGAGGTGGATAAAGAAGAGCTTTCCCAGAGGAAGGCAGTTCGAATCAGCTTTTACATGCAGGCAGCACTTGGCTAGAGAAGGAGGGGTAAAAAGAGCCCTACAGGCAGAGGAAGTGGCTGGAACCAATACCATGAGTCAAAATACAGTGAGTGCAGCTGTGAATCCAGGGGAAAGGGACTTCTGGTTTCGAAAATTTTCCCAGCACCTTCCCCATGATTATCTTGTTTCCTCTCAGGCACTAATTTCACTCTTCGAGAACTGGGACTGGGAGAGATGACGCCCCCTCATGGGACCCTCTACAGAACAGATATCAGCCTCCCACACTGTGGCTATTCCATGGGGGCCAGCTCTGATGCAGACCTGGAAGCAGACACTGTGCTGTCCCCTGAACACCCAGTACGCCTGTGGGGCCGGAGCACTCGGTCAGGGCGAAGTTCCTGCCTGTCTAGCCGGGCTAACTCCAACCTCACACTCACGGACACAGAGCATGAGAACACCGAAACCGGTGAGTGGCTCACCTGGCCCGTGGTTACCCCGGTTACCAGGGCACGGTTTTAATTATAATATTGATTTCCTCCTCCATCACTGGAGCGCTGGTGAAGCTGAAGAAAAATTGCTTTGCCCTCAGTGGGCAAAAGTCAGAGCCTTTGGCAGGGTCACATGAAATACCCACCCCTCAGTGACATGTCAGAGAGGGGTCGCTGCACTTTTGGTCCAGACTAGGGCAGGGCTAAAGGGCTGGGTTATTACTTACAAGGTAAGGGAGCAGACGGTATGGATGTTGGTAACCATTCCCCTGGGAGAGCTGGTTCCCTGTGGAGTCCAGAGGGACCGGCTCTGCTCTAAGACTCTAGCATGAATGCTCGGCACTCCTAGACAATCTCCTGTCCTGCCCCATTGCCTTCTGTTGCTCAGAAGGATTATGGGCCAAGACTGTCAAATGGGAACGACTTGACATTTGGAATGTAGGGGACATAGAGCTCAAAGGTTTCAAAGTTCCTGTTAGGAGGAAAAGGTTTACATGACTGTATGTCCAGGAACCCAAAGTCTTGGAGTCAGGAAATGTGCAGCATAAAAATGTGCCACAAAAGCACAATGGGGTTTGCCCCTCCACGTCAGCCCTGTGGAGGGGTCTACTGTAGACCAATGCTGGGACCTCGGAGAGACTGGTAAAGCTTAAAACAGCCCCACCTGGGGAGACCTGTTTCTGAGATGTTCAGCCGGGAATGTGTGTTCATTACGATAACTGGCAGTGCAACACGGGAGGTTGCTTTTTAAAAAGTCAGAATGAGAAAAGCCAGCCAGGTGCCAGTGCCCCCTACTGGCTACGAGCTCTAAATGCACTAATGCTCTAAACCTCGACTCCCAGCCAGCATCTGGGTAGGGGATGAGGGCTTAGCCCCTTTAACAAGACAGCTCCAGTTGAGCTGCAGAAGATCAAAGCCCAGATTAGAGACCAGGCAGCTGACCAGGGCAGTCAGAACCTCGTAGAGGATTTCAGCTCCTTAAAGAGCCAGCTGCAGCAGGATTCCAGGTGTCTCTTCTGCCCTCTAGGTCCTGAATTCTTTGTAGGAGTTAAGGAGAGGCAGGGCCTAAGAACTAACATGACAGTGTCACCCTACCCCCCAACTCCAGGGAGGGTCCTGTGACCTCAGCCCCTGTGGATCTTCCCTTCCACAGTGGGTAACTTGTACACCTTCATCTGCCACGAGGCCCAGTCTGAGCTGACTGCCCTGACTCTCCCTAGCTCTCAGTACACAGAACCACAGCACTAGTTTAAACGGCAGGGTCACTCAGAGAAAATGATCTCTAGTTGGGAGAACAGAAACTATCTACTCCATCACTGGTCTGGGGTATGGCATTGGCTGTGTTATTTTCCAGCCCTCACTCTCCCCACCTAATTTAAATGAGGTCCATACTCCTCATTTTCTGAGCTCTTAAATGAGAAGAGGGAAAGTATTTTTGCGATGACGTCACAGTGAGGGAACATTAAACAAGCTTCAACCAGTTTCTCTTGTCCAGGACTTCTCAGAACCTTTAAATTAACATGCCTCCTGATGGATTAATTACCAGCATTTGTAGGTAGCACGCTTGATAAGTCTTTAACCACAGACCCCTTTATTCTCAGCTCATCTGGGAGGGGGCAGTGTTCTGATAGCTGCCTTCTATAAGAGCTGAGCTGAAGGACGTTCAAGCCTTGTAGACCCGGGATTCGGGCTGTCTAATGCTGGTGTGCTGAAGGGGAAAGTGAGAGGGCTAGAGAGAGTTAACCACGGTTCCTGATTCTCAGTGCCCAAGCATGGCTGAGCACGTCAGCCACGGGAGCTCATTTACTGCCTCTTCAACTCTTTGAAGTCGATTTTATTACAGCCATTGCAGGAATCGGAACTGTAGCCACAAAAGCCAAGAAATCTGCCTGGCTCACATGCTCGATGGAATTAGAACTCTGGCCCTTTTACCAATCTAAAATCTTAACTCTGTTAGCTCTAGTTATTCTGTTGAATTTTCTGTGTAGCAAATACGAGGATTGCCTGTTCTTTGGAGGGCTTCTTGCTATGGTGATAAAGGATCGTTTTCTATAAAGTCATGACAGAGCAAGACACACGTTATTGTATATCCCTGAGAGCTGAATTACAGCTGAATTAAGCCTCTGTTGGGGTGATAATGACATATCTGATGAGTCTGCAGATAGTGGGGCCAGGAGGTTGGTTGCTGGTTCCCCTTATGCCCCACCCCCACTTTCCATCTCCTCTCAGACCTTAAAGCTCCACTTAGAGCTCTGAGGCAGCTATACTCAGAGGCAATGGTCAGGCAGAGGAGTGGAAGGGGATCCAACAAAGGACCTCTGATTTCTGCATCTCCTTCAGGCCTGGACTCCCAAAGCAGACACCCTGCAGGTTTCCAAACTCTCTGGAGCCTTGACTCCATCGGGAAGTTTCATTAATGGCTGTTTTATACTCCAGCTCGAATAAAGATGGTGACCCTCAGACTGGTTTGCTATTATTCATTGATGAGGTTCATAGAATTGTTGCTTAGGTGAGGAAACTGAGGGTCAGAGAACTAAAGGGCACAGTACTGTGTGCCTGGCTGAAACGAGGCCAGGCCCTATCCACAGAGTCTGTTCTCTCCAGGATCCTCTTCTCTCTTCCCTTCCCATCTGACCCTCCACCATCCCATCCTCTGCCACTCAACCATCCACCCCGTAGACCTCTCCATTTTCTCTGAAGAGAGCTTGGATCCCATCAGAGGAGGAGGGATTGAATATACTGGATGTGTTAGTTACTCATCCCATCACAGTGAGGCCACTGCTTAGGAATAGGGGAAATCAGCACTTGCCTAGGGCCCCAGTGCACACATGTGCTAGCCTCTAGTCCCCATAGCACTGCAATGGCATTCCCATTCTCCAGATGGGAAAACAAACCCTCCACAAACAAAAGTCAACTAACTTGATGGCAACTCTCTGCATGTTGACAAAGCTTTGATTGGAACATGGACTTCTCCTGTCCTTTGTCTGCATCCATCTGAGTCACAGGGAGTTTGGGGATCTCTCCTTTAAGAACAGCGGCAATGTGAATCCGAGTTCTCAAGGGGGACCTCCTGATAAATGTAAAGGGTTGACCCATAAACCCCTGTGACCTCCAGCCACAGAAACGTGCACTCCCTTTCACTTCCAGCCTTGCACCAGCCAGTAGTAACGGTCAGCAGTATTGACCGCAGTGGGAGCTTCCGCTGAGGTCACAGGGCTGCTGTGTGCAACTGCCATCAGTAATAATGTTTATGGGGTCCATTAAAGCCAGTTTCTGTCCCTGAAAGTTAATGTCAGCCACTTTTATGTCACTGTTTAATTGAAATAAATACAAAAATCGACTAGCAATATAAACATGTCTTCCTCAAGACCATCAGGCAGAGATAACCTTCAGGCGCCTTGGAGGGAGTCACCAAGCTGGGGGCAGCAAGGAGGATCCAGCATGACAGACACCCAGTAGGCATCCAATAAATGTTTTTCAGAAGACAGAGGATGTGATCAGGGCTCCATTCCCAACCCTGGGGCAGGATGGCAAAAATCTCTCCTGTGGATTCATGTGTCATTTGTTTTGTGATTGCTGAGTGTCCCTGGCATGGCAGGCATTATTCTAGAACGTAGGAAGCAGAGCAGCAGTGGGAGAAGTGGGAAGTCAGCCACCTGTGGTGCTGTACAATGGCAGTGCCATATTCCAGATTGGAAAAAAAAAAAATCACTGCCTTCAGAGTCCCACCCCCATCCCCGGGAAACCTGGACCAAGTCCCAGCTGTTAAGCCTTGAACAACTTGGTCCTCTTCTCTGAGCCACAGAACCTGTGCTTCAAAAGCAACACACTAGTAGTTTTTAGAGATGGGGGGAGGAGCATAAGTTATATGATGGTTTGTATATGCTTGACCCAGGGAGTGGCACTATTAGAAGGTGTGTCCTTGTTGAAGTAGATCAACAGAGAAGTATCAGTGTGGGCATGGGATTAAGACCTTCATCCTAGCTGCCTGGAAGCCAGTCTTCTCCTAGTGGCCTTCAGATAAAGTTTTAGAACTCTCAGCTCCTCCAGCACCACGCCTTGGTCATGATGTCTGCTCACAGCAGTAAAACCCTAAGATGAGGGGTAGGTGATTGTTACTGGCTACAGAGCTCCAATTGGGAGAATGAGAAGGCTCTGGAGATAGCAGGAGTGATGGTCATACAGTATGGTAAACATACTAATACCGCTGAGCTACGCTCTTAATAGGGCTCAGTGAGAGTAACTTTAATCTTCATAGTTAAGAACTATAAAACCTGAGGTCTAGGGTGGTGGCTCGGTCAGTCAGCTCAGCTTACCACATAAGCATAAGAACTTGACTTCCATCCTTAGAACCAACATTTGAAAGGAATGAAAGGCCAGGAACAATGGCAAGCTTGTGATTCCAATGCTGGGGTCATAGATCCCCAAGTCTCACTGGATAGCCGGTATAGCTATCCCAAGCCATTAGCCATTAGCAAGCCCAAGACCAATGATAGACACTATCTCAAAAAAGAAGAAAATTAGGGGAGACAGTGCCTAAGGAACCATACCCACAGTTGACCTCTGGCCTCCACATGTATGTGCACCCCCATAGACTCATGTGAACCCATACAGATATGTATGTACATGCACATAGAAAGTAAAAATAATTTAAAATTGAAAATATAAAACTTCATGGCAGTTTTGAGGTATTGCTAGCCCGTCCACCACTGGGGATCCTGAATTCAGGCATCTGATTATGCCATTTACTCAAAGATCCCCGGAAGGACCTACTCACTTTCCCTGAGTATGCAGAGGTCAATCCTCTCCCTCACTCAGGTTCTGAACCTGGGTCTGGAAGCCTGGTACAGTCGGATTGAGCAGGAAAGAGAGGTTTTCCCAGAGAAGCCCACTGCAGAGCCATACCTGTAGGCAGGAAGATGCCTAGGAGGCCTCTCTGCTTTTATCTAAGGCGCCAACTTAGAAAATCACTTAGAAAATAAAATGAAAGAAATTCAGGTCTTTCCCCTGCACCCCCAAGATTATACAGTCTGGCATCAAAGAGGAAATTGTGAGTTAAGCTAATGAGGCATCAAGTCCACAGAACAGGCGGGTATCTCCAGGCATGTGAAGAGAGTGCTCCTTACCAAGTCTGCTTGGCTCACCCTCCACTCTCCCTGGCCCCCAGACCCTTGAGATTCATTCTTACCAAGGTCTAGGGGAAAATCTATCAGTCAGTTTGAAATGTTCAAAGTGCTGCAATTCCACCTACTGCCCTGAGAGACAGCATCTTCCAGAACAGAGTTGAGCCACATAGCTGGGCTAGAAGCTGAGCAGTGCCCTCCTGCTTGGGGGGCCGTCCACACTCTTTCCTGAACATAGCCACATTTTCAGAGTTTGTCTCTTATCAGGCAGGTGACCATGTAACTCATAGCGCACCGTGAGCCCCCAGGTTCTCAAAGAGACTGAAAAAAACCTGGGTTCAGTCAGAGAATTCAGTAATACTGAATAGAAGAGAGTTTTTTTTCTCATTTTCCATGCAAGCACACTGATCTGGCATTCAGTGGCATGTGGAAGGGACAGCCACCGCCAAGACTTAAACCCAGACATGGACCATTCCATGGTCATTCTGTGGCTTGACAGCTTCACTCCATGGCATGACTGTGTTGTAGAAATGTGCTCAACTCATGAACTGTGAGATGTGGGAAATAATTCTGGCTATATCTAGGACATAAATTTCCTTGCCCACGCTACAAACTTCCAGAAAAGCAAATGAACTTACAGCCTCTCCCATACAATCAGGACATAAAAATCAAACCAGGCCACTCTCAAACTATGCCAAACTAGAGAAAAAATGTAAGAGGAAAGTCCAGTTAGAAAGCATCTGAGAAGGGTCCACGGAGGACGTGCTAGAGCCAGGGCCTCGAGGATCAGGAGGAATTTAACAGGTAAAGGAATTGAAAGAAGGGCATTCTGTGTGGACAGCCAGCAAGGGTATCCCCAGAGGGTGTGCCGAATAGACAAGCATGTCGTACAGGGAATCTGGGGATGAAGTGTGGGAAGATGTAAGACCGAGTTCAGCGCTGTTCTGTTGGTCTGGGGAATGCGGCAACTGTTCTTTCCGTTTCAAATGAGCGAGTTTTGTAGCAAACAAAAGTAAAGGAACAAACAGCAAGTAGCATATAGGTAACAAAACGTCGTCAAAGCAGATGCTTTTAACATCCAGCAGGGACAACAAAATAACCTGATTGAGAGAGAGAGCAAACACAGGTAACATCATCAAACCAGGCTTAAACAACATTCAGCAGAAACCGACTAGGGAAGAATCAGTCTTGCTGGAGTTTCCACCTGAGAGCCCCTCCAGCCGTGTGCTTCTGCCTTCTTATTACAACCACACGTGTTTGTATATTGTAGGATAAACAATAGCAAAGTCCGCTTGGAATTGTTTGCCTTCTATCTGTTCTCAAGGACACAGTGTTTTTAGTATCCTTAGGTGTTTGCTGATGTCCCCTGTCCTTGTTACCAAGCCAGTGGGTACCCTGACCCATGTCAGATTTGGAAAACACTTGGTATATAAACACGCTTGAGTCTGAGACAAGGGCAGACCTTCTTGATACCACAGTCCACTCTTGGCAAGCCCAAACATCTCATGAGAATTCACTGAAATAATATATACTTCCGGTTCCATGCTATTCCTTGAGCACTTGCTATGGTCTAGGAATGGTTTTAAGTACTGAGCTTCTGTCAATCATCAAAATTACTCACTCTTAAGGAGATTACATTTTAATGGGGAGAACTGAGGGTCACAGGTTGGAAAACTAAACCGTCAAGACAGTAAGCGCTGTGTGAACAAGTCCCGGGGTGTGAGGGAGAAGAGTTTTAATTTTATCTATGGTGGCCAGAGAAGGCTCCGTAGACACAGTGAACTGGGGGTTTTGTCATTGACACTAGGAGCTGTGAGGATGTGGAATGAAAACCAGCAGAGGGAAGGACAGCTGCAGGGACCTTAGTGTGGACCTTAGTGTGGAATGCAAACAGCTTGTTTGAACAGCAACAAAGGGGCAGGTGGGTAGAAGCGTGGAGCACGCCAGAGACGGCCTGGGGTGGAAGGTGTGCAGGCTGGCACTAGAACTACTGAGAATTCTGACTGAGGATGGGCAGGGGCTCGCTAGTGCATGAGTGGGATCATTCTGGATGCCGCCTTGAGAGTAGACTGCAGCAGCAGGCACAGGGTAAAGTGTGGTGCTAGGGCAGAAATCCACGAAAGAAAGGATGAGGACTCTGACCAGGCAGGCACACCTAAGTATTGAGGGTTGTTCCCTGTCCTGCTTCCCAGGGATCTCGCAGCACAAAGACTCCCTTACTCAGTCCTGTGACCAGCAAGGAATCCCAGGTACTTTAGGGCAAGAGAACATCTATTTTGGTCCTACTGTGGATTCTTTAGCCACTGGCCTATTCCGTGCTTCCTCTCTCTCCTAGTTTGTGGCTTTGATCCTGAACCACCATCCCCAGCCGCCCAGCATCCCAGCTCTCCCCTTCTGCTGCTCATCTTGTTTTCTGATCCTGCTGCTTTTCACCCACCCTGGCCTTGCATTCGCCTCGCTTCCCCTGGGGACATGTGGTACCAGCTGTTTGCTAAAAAATCCTTCCTTTAGCTATAATTCCAACCCTTCCTCTTCTGCTCAGTGGCCTCCGACTGCTGTAGCCACGCATGGCAAGGGACCTCTCCTCTATAGCTCTCCGCTGTGATCTGGAAGCTGTAGTTTGAAGGCCACTAGCAATTTCTTGGGAGTTCCTTGTAAGAGGACGTTAGGAAGTCCTGATCCGGAACAGGTGTTCCCCACCTCCCTCCCACTTGTAAGCTTGGTTAGAGCTAATCAGGGCTGTGCCCTGTTTCTGAACTGGGAAAGGAGAAAGGGATGGGGTGAGCCTGACCTTGCTAAATGAAAATGGATTGCTTTCTTAAAACTTGGTTCAGACCCAGTGAGCATGCAGAGAGGCGCAGCAAACAAGAATTTCTGCCTTTAATTTGTGCCAACATGACTTTCGACTCCAGTGGAAGCAACACAGTGACCGAATTCCTTCCCGAAATATTGGGGAGGCATTTTTCTCCTTGGGTAAGCTCTGCTTTGTCCAGGGCAAGTTGGTTCCTGAGCCCGTGGTGGGAAGAGAGCCTCCTGCTCAGGAGAGCGTAGCTCCGGTGCGGCCTCAGCATCCGGGACAGTCTGGTTTCAGAACTAGGCTGTCACCAGCCCCCATGTGATGCCACACTAGTTATCTCTCTTCTCTGAGCACCAGCTAGTCAAATGAAGTACTAAGGGATCTCAGTCAGCGGAGGGACCCAGAAGGAGGATCTCAGCCACATAGCATCTGAGGAATTTTATACAAATTGCTAAAGTTCAATGGGGCTCAGTTTCCCAATCTGCAGCTTTGGGATGAGTACCTATTACCTAAAGATATAACGAGAGTAGAAATGGAGTCTATCCATGAAGAAAATAGGGCACTGTTCTCCAATCAGGGCACGATAACCAATTGTGAAATAAACTCTGTGACTTAGGGCCATTGTTAAAATACTAACTGAACTAGGGAGATGCAGGAAAGAAGACACAGCCCAGAGCCAAACTGTACACAAATCATATGTACTAAGTCACTGTGTAAAATCTATCTATGGTTACAGATTTCAGGTTTTTTCCCACAAGTTTAAGGGGCCAAGAAGATGGCTCAGCAGGTAAAAGTGGTTGTCACGTTAGCCCATCCACCCAAGGTTGATCTCTTAAACCCACAGTGGAAGGAGAGAACCAGCTCCTACAAGTTATTGTCTGACCTCCACATGTATGTGGTGGCACATATACTGTGTGGATTCATACTTGCCCTCACATCACACACACACACACACACACACACACACACACACACACACACACGAAATAAGAAATGATTTTTAAGAGACTTAAAGAAAGTGCCCAGCACATAGCTGGATTCTCCAAATGTTAATTCCCTTACTTTTAAAAGACCTCTTAGCTGAAAAATTCCATGATTCACTTCATGTTGGGTGAACCATTAGCCTTCTATTTCTAGGCCCCCTGCCTGAGAAGGAGTGCACATCTGGGCAGAGTTTTGGGCTCTGTGATCTATTGGGCTAATTCAAACATGTCTGGACTTGTATGATAACACAGATCCCTGGCCTGTGGAACAGGTCCTCCCTTCTCTCTCTGCCTCCCAAGTGAAAGCGGGAAGAGATGATTAACACGCCTAAGGGTAGCCACGGCTGGGAGAGTGGCAAGAAAGGCATCCTCAAACAGGAAGTGCTGCCCTGGGGGCTGGGTGAGTCATAAGCCACCTGGACCATTCTGCTCAGTACAACAGTGACGCAGAGGACCTTGGGGCACATATTTAAGAAGACCACATGTAGCGAGCTAGCATAGCAAGTGGGTTTAGCATCTCCCAAACCCTAGAGCCTTACCACAATTAAATTTCACACTAATTGCCCAGGTAAGATGGACCACCAAGTAGAAACCGCTTTCATTCTTTGACCTCCTTGTGTGGGGGAAACACGGGGCAGACAAAGAGTAAAGGGGGCCCAAGGGGCTCATATGGGCTTGATACGTGATGGTTGATGTGGGCAGGATGACACTGGTTTGCCTTGGGAATCTCTGGAGCCAGGTTCAGGGGAAAGCCAGGACAAACCTCCTTAAATGATTTAGAGAGGATGGGGCCCTCCCCCAAACCCTTCCCTCAGTGACAAGGCCAGCTGTCTCTGATAGGGAAGCAGCCATGCAGAGAAGAGGAACACCCCCAGCAGTGAGGAGGCTGTGTCTGACTGCTGGCTGGGTGTACTGTTTATCAAATAGCTAGCATTTGTTATGGCTGAAGCTTAAGGAGTTAAGAGATGGGCCAAAGGGAAGCTAGGCTCCCTGATGGGGCGGATAAGGCTGAATCACTGGCTTGCATGCAGCCTTTCTCGTGGAAGTGATCGGAAACCAAAGTTTTACCAGGGAGAAAGTAAAGACCTCGCATGCTTCACATTAGGCTGCAGTTAGTGAGACTTTACTCTCAAGATGACAGCTGCCTTTGGGTATAAGTTACAGAGCAACCCAGCAGAGAAACTCTACCGATGTAGCTGGAACCTGTATTCAGAATGCACTTGCCTCAAACAGTTAATCATGAGCTTGAAACATTGAGGATCAAGGGACCCAGCTGCTAAACTTGGATTAGAGGGTTTCCTACCAGTCATCAGAGCTAGTTTATGGAGTTTACTTATATATATAACTTCTGCCCTCTTGTACAGATAAAACTGATTTGGTCTTAGTTTTCTAGAAAACAGATCTTCAGGCACAGAGACAGACGAGCCCGTGCCTTGTTTTGGAGGTATAATTTCAGGGTAGTGGTGGCAAAGTGAAATGAGGCGAAGGTAAGACGCAGAAGAAAGGCGATGTGCTGCCCTGCTAGATAGCCCTTCACAGGGAGCTCCAGGGACATCCCTGGCCTTTACTCAGTAGGCCTCCTCATTGGGTTCCTGCCAACTAGAGAGAAGCCATGCTTCCAGAAGGAAGGAGGAGGCAAGGAAAGAAAAACAGAAAGACAAACAGTTGAGGATCCTGGTAGACCTCCATGAGCACCAAGAAGGTCTATTTGACCACACCTGCAGGTAGAGCGCTTCACCCCAGCGGGTAAGGACTCTGGGAGAACCAGCAAAGGTGCTGTGCTGGATAGTCTTAGATCCACTTGGCACAAGCTAGAGCCATCTGAGAGACAGGAACCTCCACTGAGAAAATACCCCCAGGAGATAGGCTTGCGGGCAACCCCATGAGACATTCTCCTGGATAATGATTGATGTGGGAGGGCCCAGTTCACTGTGGGGACTGCCATCTCTGAGCTGTTGGTCCTGGGTGCTTCATGAAAGCAGGCTGAGCAAGCCATGAGGAACAAGCCAGTAACCAGCTTCTGCTTCCTACCCCGGCTTCTTTTGATGATGGACTGTGGTGTGGCAGCATAAGCTGAAATAAACCCTTCTCTCCCTAAGTTACTTTTGTTTGTGGTGTTTATCATAGCACTAGACAGGTGCATAGACTGCCATTAACACCACTCATTATGCATTTAATCAGAAATGTTCCCAGGAGGTTCATGTTCTGAATGTTTGGCATGAAGACCATGACATGATCTGGGAGGTTCTGTAACACTGGGGAGTGAAGTGTGACCGAGTGGCGTGGTTCACTTCAGGGTGGGTTTGTGAGGTATTTCATCCCTAGCCTTGAGTAATGCTCTCTGCTTCCTCTCCACCACGATGTGAATTGTTCTGCAAAGCCTTCCTTGTTAGGGTAAACTCAAGCCTCTAAAACCATGATTGAAGATTATCCATTCTGCCCTTAAGTTGTCTGTTTGAGGTATTTTGGTCAGAGCAATGCGAAACAGTCACTAATCCACTGAGGTTAACTATTTCCTCTCTCTCCTTCCTGCCCTTCCCTCTCCCTCTTGCTCATAAACTCTATGTTGGTTAATAAAGGTGTCACTAATACTTGTTATCTATCCGGTGCATTTACAGCAAGCCAGGCACTGCGGGCGCTTTCTTTCATTCCGTTGCCCCAGTCAGTTTGTAAAGCCATTTGTTATTAGCATTTTATAAACAGTTAAAATGAGATCTTAAAAGTTTTAAGAATTTGCCAGACAGGAAGTCCCAGAGTTCATGTCTAAGCCAGAGCTGTCTAAATCCAAAGCCTGAGCCACTAACTGTATTGGTTCAAGGAGACAGGAATACAAAAAGATTTGAACAAATGACTACCAATGCTTTTGCAGGTTAAAATGATATAGGTATACCAGACTTACCTTTCTAGAAAAACATAGTGAGCCACATTTAGCTCAGACTCTGGAGCCCTGTTGTCTGGATTTGAACCCCATCACTTTCTCCACATGCTGGCCTATCTTGCAAGGCAAAGTCTCTTAGTTTCTCCATCCCTCTGTTTTCTTGTCTATAAAGATGAGTCAATGTTGTTCTCCACCACACAGGAAAGTTGTAAGGATTGAGTGAGTGAAGAAAGTCTTAGTGGGTCGTACCATTTGGCACATAGGAGGTGCCGTGTGGGTACATACTCTGATTATTAATTGCACAGCACCTCGTGGATTATGACATTGTTTAACATTTTCAGGATCCTAAGAGGTAGCTATGAGGCTCCTCTCTGGGTAGAAGTGCTCACAGATCACACATCTGGATTGAGGCAGAGATGGGATTCAACTCCAGGCCTCTCTGACTCCACACCCACGCATGGCTACTCATGGTTCCATCTGGCAGCCAGTCAGCTTGGCTCTTATTCCAGGGATGATTCCCAGGTACCCGGGCCAAGTGTAAGGGCTCCAACAAGCCTGGTTTTTCTCCAGGACTCTTCTCCCAGGCTGCTCCGTGAGAAACAGCCATCTCATTTAAGAAACGCACTTCCCTTCAAATAAATAGGCAACCCCTTTGTGTTCCGAGCACTGAAGAGGAGTCGTCTCTCCACCCCGACTCTACAGCCTGGCTCCTAAATGAGTTTGCTACACTTAGTTTTGTAGAACCCTAACTACAAAATAAATTGCTTTTGCGGAAGTAAGTGCGTGGAACAACCCAGGTTCAAAGCAGGGTATAAACAAGAAGGAAATTGTTTGTGATTCTAGCTCCTTGTAAAGGTGGAAGACGGAGGAGAGAAGAGCCATCTTGGGTGTGAAGTGGGTTGTGAAAATGCAGAAGCCGCTTCAAGTGGGAAACACATGGGCTGGAGGCCCAAGTCAGGCAGCAATTAGAATCCAGGCACCTCCAGGCATCCCTCACCTGGCCTCCAAGAGAGAGTGTGTGCTTACACCCCAAGTGTTAAAAACCGAGTCCCAGAGTACCTGAACTTTCCAGGCTCTTGTACCTTGACTCAGAAGTAGAAATGGAGACAGTTATTAAGAAAGGAGTGAGCCGGGAAGCTGAGGCAAGAGTATGCTCTCAAAAGAGCAGGGCCACAGGGACTCCTGACCCCTCATAGGTCATTTCCCTACCACCTGTCCTTCCCACATTTGTATTTCATGGGCGGTTTCCAGTCATGGCCTGTTCTTTACGGATAGACCAGGTGGGGAAGGAATTCCAGCCTCTCTCTGATGACTGATGTCTTATGTTAATCTTGATACAGGTTTTTCTAGGCCCTACTCCTCCTGTCACACAGGAGTTGCCTTCTTCCTGACTGTATCCTCCATCTTCGCACTCAGAACTTCAGCACTGCTGTTAGTGCTGCTAAGGGACGGATTGTATTTGCAGAAAATATTTATGTCACATATACCCCCAGGATTTTAAAAGGGCTTAGAAATCTGCCCCAGTGGCCTGGCCGTTGTTATTCACCTTTAGAAAGCGCAGAATGACTCACAATAGCTCTTCAGTACATGTATTCCATCAATGGCTCGATCATCACCTGTCTCTGAAATCTGACAGTGAAATTAGAACTTGGAGCAGATGTTGGGACACACCCACAGTTCAGTGACACCCTGGTGGGGCCAGTATACAGCAGGATTCACTGCCAAAATTTATGATCCTAAAGAGAACCAGAAGCAAAGCATCCACAGAGAAAGTATATGGGGCAGAGTGAGGAGGAAGCCAGTTCCAAGCTTCCCTTTCCTGGTGACAAGTGCTTGTGAGTTGTAAGGGCATCCACATAGTGCCATCTTCCAAGAGAGTGCAGGAGAAACCCAGAACCCCAGTTTTTGATCAGGGAATTGGTCATCTAGGTAACACCCCAAATTCCAGACTCAGAAACAATGCAGGTGTTTAACACGAGCACATTGAGCAGTCCGGACACTGTGAGTCACTCTTATGATTCAGGGAGGGGCTATTTATAAGCCGGTTCCCAGACACTAGTCAGGATCATCCTTGCAGGCTGAAGAATTCGCTAAGGATGCAATGTCAGGTCTACTGTGGGTTAGCTCAGGACAGCGCTGAAGTTTTTCAACACTCTCTGTTTTCTGTTTGAGTGTTTACAGACACTCTTAACCAGTGGCTATTGGTTTTAGTTAGATGCTGGTACAAGGAATAAGGGAAGAAGAGGCGAAATGACATCTCTTTGAAGAAAGTGACTTGTATTTAAATGAATCTCACAGTAGGAACGCATTCCTAGGTGTGTGGGAGTAGGTGGATTAAGCTGGGCAGAGCAGTGCAGGACTCTTCCTTTTGACTATGCAGTGGACTAGCTGTGCATAGCTGCAGGAAGCCAGGGGTGGTCTCAGCCTAAGGCTCATAGTTCAGAGAAGACAGTGGACAGCTGCCCCCCCACCCCAAGTAACAGCCCTGCAGAAGGACACCTCAGTGCTGGGAACAGCGCTTAGTGGCCAGCAGCCAGCCAATCGAGGAAGAACTGCCACAGAACCATGGGAAGAAGCAGCTGTCTCTAATACAAGGCAGCGTGGGAGCTGTTTGATGCTTTGTGGTTTGGACGATGCTTTTGGGTTTTGTCTGAATTCAGAACTGACCCCGGGGTGTCCTTGTCTTTGGCTTCATCTACTCTAAGTCACAAAATTGTCTGAAACCAGAGTATAGAATGGTGTTGGTTGCTTATATCCAACAGGAAAATGCCACAGTCTGTGTAAGTCGAGGGTGTCAGGCCAGTTCCTGTCCACCACAGACTGCTTTTTCCCCTCTCTTATCTCTACAATTTACTTTCCCTGATGAAGTGGCAAGATAACCAGCAAAAGTCATTTAAAGAAGGAGAATGTTTATTAGCTCACAGTTGGAGCATTCAGTCCATTATGGTGGGAAGGCACAGCGGCAGGAACCTGAGATAGATAGTCATGTTGCATCCACAGTCAGGAAGAAGACAGGGACAAAGGCTGGGTCCTCTCATGCCCAATGTTTTATTTGGTCTTGGCCTCCAGTTCATCAAGTTTATGGTGGGGCTTCCCACTACTGTTAGCCACAGTCAAGAAACTCCTATACAGACACCCAGACAATCTGGATCCTCCCAGGATGATGACACATGCCAACCATTTTACTATGTCAAACCAAAAGTAAAGAATAGAACATTGGTAACAGGTAGGAGGACCCGCGTTGAGAGTCTTCAGTGAGCTTTATGTATCCCTGACAAATTCCAGTGTTCAGAGAAGATAATAATAAAAATGGCTTGTTTAATAATAGGTATAATTATATTGCTGAATTAAGTGCTATTAAAATTTATTTAATAATATATATTCAGCAGTAATTACTACAGACCAAGTATGAATATACTCTTTAAAACCCCTTATTTTACCTTCCTGTCTCTATAAAACAGCTATCTTCTTTTGGAGCAGATTAGATAGGGACTGAGACACATTAGGTACCAATCATGCGGTCAGTAATTTAATAAGTGGCAGGGGCCCAGTTCAAGCATAGATATCTGCATGACTCCACATTCTCTTCGCTGCCTGGAGCGTTGTTGACTTGCAGATGTCATGGATATCGAAAGAAATGTCTGGCCAAGCTGTTTTCATGAGCCTAGACTAGTGCAAGGCCTTCCTGACAAATCTGATGTGTATTTGGAGATGGGGATTATATAGGACCCCCAAAAAGGAAAGGGGGGGCGGTTCCTAGGGACTACTGTCATAGCTGAGTCAAGTGAACTGGTTACTGGGTATCCTCGGACAGCAGGGTAAGGATTTGTCTACCGTTTGTTCCCACACAGCTGGCTCATTAATATAAAAAGAACCGCCCACTATTGATCAGTTTTGTGTTCCACCACAATGATGTCTTAATGAAGCTCGAGGCTCAAACTGGGGTGAAACCTTCAAAGTGGATGTGATAGTTAACCTTGCTGTCCCCTTTAGGGGTTCAGGACAAGCTCATGAAGGGCTTTTTCAATGACCTTTGAAACTATGCCTCCTGGTTAGATGCATTCTTTTCCCTTTAGATTTAACCATTTTCACAGGTCTGTTTGTGTCTTGGCAAGACTGTAGGGTGTGCATCTGTCCTCATGGGATCAGAGCCTGGACATGAGAGGCCATGAACACACGCAGGTTTGAAGGCATTCCTCATATACCCTGTCCAATGTGCCCATTATTTCAGAATGCTAGGGGTCCAGGAGAACAAAGATATAGAACTCATGTGCAGAATACAAGACTGAGCGCCTCTGAATGACCTGAATCCCCAAATCTCTCACCTTATCACTTCTAAAAGAAGACCGAGGTGTAGGATGTGCTCCTTCTGAAGTCTGCAGGATCCTTCCTCATCTTGCCCTGGCTTTTGATGGGTTGCTGGCTGTCCCCACCATCCCTTGGCTTGCATCGTGGCAGCCTTTGCCTTCTGTTACGTGGCCCTCTCTCTATCAATGTGTGCATTTGTCTGTAAGGGCAGATTGGATAGAGGGTCCTCTCTGACTCCAGTGTGACCTCGTTTTACAATTCCAGCCACAGCGATCTTATTTTCAAATATGGCATGTCCTGCCATCTTGGGCACAAGACATTAATGTATCTTCTGAAGGGAAAACCGCTGGTTCCATTGGAAATGCCTAGTAGGCGCCAGGCACTGTGCTAGGCGCTGCGATTTCCCAGTCGGAAGTAGGATTCTTGAGTTCATGCGCCCCATGAACTGCAGGCAAGAAAGAACACTGTAGTCTGAATGATGGACAAGTTACCACTCCCCAGAACAGACTCCAGGAACCCTGAAGCTTTTCCCTGCTCAAGCCAAGTCAGACCACTCAATCCTGTATCCCTTCTCGGTGACTCAGCCCTTCCCTGGGACAGGATGGCCCTAGAGCACATTCCTGCCTGGAACTACAGAAGTGGCCTGGCAGCAGAGCCTTAGCAAAAGTGTCTGTGGCTGAGTGCTGACCTGATAATGTGTCTGTGTTGAAACCACTGGGTGCAGGCACCTGCAAGTGTCAAGGGAAGGTACGCTTGACAGCACGTGAGTAACACCGATGTACGTGTTCAGTGTGGAAACAAATTATGGCAGTGCTTGGGAAGTGTGGTAACAAGTGTGTGCGGATTTGAACATTCATGAGGGTGTGTATGTGTGATAGGAGAGAGAGAGAGAGAGAGAAGAGAGAGAGAGAGAGAGAGAGAGAGAGAGAGAGAGAGAGAATGTTTTGTTAAATACCTATTGTATTCTAGAATCAGCCAATAAACAAAGATGAAGCCTTTCCACCCATTATGGGAGGAAAGGCTTTGAAGCTTTCCTAACTTAAAAAAGTCATCATCCAGCCAGTGTTTGTTAATTAGGAACAGGTCCCAGGGAAGCTGCTGTATGACAACACCAATAAATCACTCATTAACTGTCCATGGCTGCCTGCCTCCAAGTCAGCTGCATTGCAGCTCCAGAGGGAGCCAGGCCAGTAGGGTTTCCACTTCAGACCTGTCAGCTGGGGAGAGCTGTGTGTCCCCACCCTCTCCTCCTATGGGCACTCCCAAGTCGTACCAGGCCAGATAGGGCCACATGGCACCACTCCTAGATTCATGGACTTAGGTCTGTCTCGACATCCAGTCTTTCAGTCCCCATTTGTGACCTCACTGCCCTTCCAGCTCTGCCTCGACTGGTTCCATCCCCATCCTGTTCTCTCAGGACCCTGGTCATGGGCTTCTCCAGTGCTGCATTTCTACTAACACCTCCCACTGCAGAGAGCGTCCCGTGGGTACTCTCATTTAACCAGCTCTAGCCAATGCTCATAAAGTAACAGCGACTAACCAGCAATGCTTCATCCAAAACCACCATAACCTGGGGAGGATACGGGGAGTAACTCTTCGTGAGAGCAGGACATCTTACCTTCTTTACATTTACTTACTTACAGTTTGGTGTCTTGAACCCAGGACTTTGCAAAGTGCAGGCTGTACCCCTGAGCAAACCCCTCCACCATCACACATTAATTGGGTTCCTCCATTAGATTGGTGCTGGGGATATGGAAGTGTTTGGGGTAAGAGGATGCAGGCTAACGAGCTGCAGAGTACAATCTCTGCTGTCCTCCAGACACTAGAACACCCCTTCCTATACTTACCTCTACTTTTACACAGAGCAACCTCAGAACCACGAGGCCATGGGCCTTGCCAGAGCTACAGCATCCGAAGGAGGTCTGCTAGGATATGGGGCTCAGCTTTCTGCTGCTGTGTGTGCTCAGCTCCTTTAGCTCCCTCCTTGTTTCAGGCCCAGCACCAGCTAACTCCATCCTAGTATAGCTGAAGAGTGGAGCAGCACAGAGCCCATGAAGATACCAAGGACAGTGGCTCCACCCCCTGTGGCACGGAGCTCTCCCAGCCAACCTGCTTGCCTTCTGGGCAAGGGCCTTCCTTCAAGCACTTTCCAAGGCAGCCTCTTTCTAACCTGTTAGCTAGACATTGGTATGAACACTCCGCCCTCCTGCTAAGCAGGGACCTCAAAACCTGTGACCTTCGAATGAAGTGCGTTAGTGTATTTGTTTTTGAAAATACATGGAATCGGTCCCAAATTTAGAACCTCTGCTTTTGTGCTCGACTAAAACGTGTTGAAAGTCTTAGGGATAGTGACTCCAAAAAGTGTATAATGGTACTTGGTCTGATGAAAATATTACTTAATCTGGCGTAGGGGGAGGAACTGTCAGAATTGAAAGCCTTTGGCCTAGGGATTTGGGGAATCTCCATCCTTGGGGCCAAATCCAGATATAACCCTGGAAGCATGCAGGGTTGTAATTTGGTGGAAAAGGGATAAAATGGGTCACCAGTTCCCCTCCCCAGGGCACTGAGGCAGACAGCAGCAGCTGTGCATAGTTCTGATTGTCCTAAGTATAGAGCTGTTTCAGAGACAGAAACAAAAGCTTCAGTCCTACCCTGGGTCCAAACAGAGACAAGAGGAACATTACGGGGGAGAGGGGATATTGGGGTGCTTCCCATGGGCTATTTTCTTTTGTCTCTGGGTTTCAAGTTCCAGTTTCTAGACTTACTTGCTTATTCATTCCTGTATCCTTGCTACCGTCCAGTGTGCTGTCAGTACCTGTACCTCCAGGTCCTGTCTTGGCAATCACAGATAGTAACAGTATTTCCATGTTTGGAAGTCTGCATTCGTGATGAAATGAAAAATTAGGGGCAACCCTAGTGTTTCAGTTATTTAATGGGCTCTACTTCTCTGTCCTCTACCAGTTAGACTTTGCTCGTCTCTCAAGGATCCAGAGTAACAGAGGTTCCATTTTCTGCAGCAAATGGCCTTCTGGCTGCTTTTCACAGCCCACAGGTCTGCTTAGTCATACAGCTCTGCCGAACGACAAGGGAGCAAAGAAATGTGTAACTACGTAGATGTGGGAAGGAAAGAATATGGATGCAGGTTTGTGATACAGTTCTTGGCTGCATATAAGCCCTAAACCAATGGTTCTCAGCCTTCCTAGTGCCGCAGCCCTCTAATACAGTTCCTCATGTCATGGGGACCCCCAACCATAAATTTATTTTCAATGCTAGTTCATAACTGTAATTTGGCTACTGTTATGAATCATAATCTGAATACCTATATCTTCCAGTGGTCTTAGGTGACCCCTGTGAAGGGGTTGTTTGACTTCCTAAAGACTCCCAACCCACAGGTTGAAAACCACTGCCTTACCCCATTTGGCCTATTACAACAAAATGACTTAGACTGTAAACTATAAACAGCAGAAGCTCTAAAGTCTGGGAAGTATAATATCAAAGAATCAGTAGACTCCTCCTCTGGTGAGGGACCCATTATCTTGGTTCCTTTTCTATGTCCTCACATGGTGGAAAGGGGAACAGTATCTTTATAGATAGGGCCTTTTATAGATGCACTAATTCCAGAAATAAGGGCAGAGTCCTTACGACCTAATCACTTCCTAGAGGCCTTAGCTCTTCAAACTAAGAGAATGCCCAAAATTAGGTTTCGGCATATGAATTTTTCAGGGACATAAACAGTCAGACCAGTTGGCAAGGCAACTGTGAGGAGGTAATGAGGGACACCAGGGTGTGACTGTAGAGAGAGATAATAAGCTGAGAACTAGAAATTGTGTCTGAAGGGCCCATGGAACCTCTAAAGCAAAGTGTTTGTGAAGCACTTGAATATTAGAGCCTGAGGCTTAGGAGAGCTTTCCCACTTTCCCTAGTGTCTCAGAAATTAAAGGTGTGGGGGTGACCTCTGGGGAAAATAGTGCTTTCCTCTGGGGATCTCAAATTACACATCGATCCCAGTACCAGAATTGCTTTTTTAAATTGGGCGGCAATCTGGGTGCCTTCGAAATGGAGTCACTTCCTGCTTGACACCTTCCTCAGGCCCAGTCTCTCCAGCTGGGAGAAATCAAAGCTCCCTGGGCTTCTGCAGTCCCCGGTAGGTGTTGGGATCCTACACTGTCATTGTTTAGAGGCTGAGTCCCAGGGGGCTGGCATTCGTTCACCAGGCCTGGTGCCCAGGTGCTCAGGTAGAGTCTCTTGAACAAATGAATGAATTAATGACAAGCTATTCAAAACTGCTGGATCCCTTGTGAGACCCAAAATAGTCCTTCCACACTGGAGAAGCTTTTTAATAAGTTATAACACAGCAAATTAAAATAAACATTTGTCTAAACTTCTACCAACCAAGTCTCCCGAGAGTTGAACACCTTTTCATCTACAAAGTGCTTTCAAAACAAGAGCGGATTTTCCCCCTCAAGGCCCCTCAGTGGATATTGTAAACAGTAAACACATACAGAAATATATTAGCATTCAGTAGCTAGGTTGCCTCAGGCTAGTTTTAAAGAATACCTTCTCCGGAAAGAAAAGTGAATCGTCTTTGGGAATTTTTTTTTTTTTTTGGTGGGGGTGGAGGTGAGCAGTTTCCACATGAGGCAGGAGTTGTGTCAAAGGCTTCCACGATCATGGTGTTAGGCACTCGGTGCACATGTCGGGCAGGCATTCTGCTTCCTGCCTTAGAGATTTCAAGAACTCTAAGGCTCCAAGTTGTAACTTGTCCAAGGGCGCATAATGGATAGATGAAAAACAAGAACCTCTCTTAAGTTCTGCTAATGCCTCAACCACTGACCTTCACCTCACAGGCTTATTTCCCAACATTTGGTCTACAGATTGCCCACACTAATGGTATACGAGGGGTGAAGCATGGCCTCATCCAAGATTTATTAGATGAGACTCTGGAGAGAGAGGCTCAGGAATGGCGTCTTTAGAAACACTCCCAGAATCTCCTTTGATCACCTAGACCTTATGCCCATAGCGTGTCTCGAAAACTGAGAGCGCCGTCTGTCTAAAGGGATGAGAGGGGAAAATCAAAAGGGAATCACTGGGTCCAAGCACCTCATGGCTGGCGCTGAGTTTGGCAGCTCGGCTCTGCGCACAAACCATGTGGCTACGGCTTCCTCCCCCTGCTTCTGCAGGCTGTGCCGGCCAAGATGGAAAGCTTCCTCTGTGCCCTGCTTTTCATGGCAAGCCTGGGTGGATGTTTTCTCTCCACTCCATATGGATTTTGCAATTAACTCACTAGAAAAGTAAATCACAGGGTGCCTGGAATAATGAGTGCAGCGAGCAGCAGACTGCAGCCAAGTAGACTGGGACCCGCGCCAGCGTGACTCAGGTTGCTGGGCGGGCACAGGAAAAAGGCAGGAGGCTGGAGGCTGAAGAGAGGCAAGGGCTGAGGGAGGAGGAGAGCAACCAGGGGGAAGACGGAGGACCCTTGTGAACCTGAGGTTTAGGTCCCATGTTTCCATCCAACTCATCAGTGTCATGTTACTCTTACTGGCCCCATTAATGACATCACTTTGCAGAATGAGACCCAGCGATATCATTGCTCCCCAACCTTGAACTTTTCCAGGAAGCCTTCAAACCTATCTCCTGGTCTACAGGAAGCTTTTCTCTCCCTTAATAACTAAGAAGGGAAGATTCCCTTCCTTATGAGTCTGAGGACAACTGGGAGACGGTGAGAGCTAATCTCGGGGACCCAGCTCATCTGTGATGGTGATTACTCCTGATTGACAGGTATCCAACCTGGTATCTTACATAAGAGCGAGTTAAACCCTGCATGGCACACAGTAGGTGCCTTTGAAATGTCCCTCACCTTTAACTTCTACCCATTCACAGAGTGAGTGGTACTTCCTTCACAGAAAAAAATACTGTTGAATTACACAAGGGACAGAGACATGAACAAGCTGTCATGGGAAGTGGGATTTCTAGAAGCCTTGTGGATAGAGTACAGGATAAGTCATGGAAAATCAAGAGCAGTGGCCAATGTTCCTGGTTCATCCTAGAGGCTGCTGCTGGTGCTGAGTCTACCTGACAGGGTCTCAGGATGCCTGGGACACTGCATTGCATAGCATCCTGCTTCTCAATGGGTCGGTTTTAATCTCTTAAGATGGTTGGTTGAGCCCATCTTTGCCTGTAAAGCTGCAGCACAGGTGGAACTATGAGGTGCAACTTGACTACATAGGCTATAAGAGAGACACTTGAGCCAACCTACCAACTACTGCAGGGGGGCCATGGGCACGCATTCACTCAACATGGGCTCTCTTTTCTTTATTTATGTTTCTTTTAAGCAAGACTGGAGATTGAACCTGGGTCTCGTTCGTGCTGTGCATATGGTCCACAACTGAGCTGCATCTCTAACCCTCCTTTGTCTTTTATTTTTGAGACTCTAATTTGCTCAGGATAGCCTTTTGTTCACTCTATAATCCAGGCAGTGCTTGACTTACAATCCTCCTGCCCCAGCCTCACATGTAGCTGGGTTACAGGCCTGCACCACCAGGATGCTACAGGATGACCTCTTTGTCATCAACAATTCTATCTAGGTGTCTGTCATTCTGTCTCCTTATTATGGGTCCATAGTTAGTTATCAGAGAAGACTAATAGGAATAGGAAAGAGATGAAGGTGTGACTAGAGACAAATGAGGTTCTGTTTGCCCCAGCTGTCAGAGAAGCCCTAACTTGGAACATGAATGCCAATAGCCTTAATCTGAGAGAGTCTTACCTACTTGCTGGTCAATATGGCTCTTTTGTGCAAAGCTCTACTGGCACCCTGTCCTGGGTCTGATGCACCTTCTCTCTGACCATCTCTGTATCTCATAGGATTAGGTTATAAGTCAAATGAAGGTTTCTCTGTCTGCCTTCAGAGCCTAGAAATCAAACTGGCCCCTTTCTGCTTCCAGCAGCTTCCTGAGCAGTCACATCCAGTCACATCTGAGCTGGGCTGGTTGTGTAGATGCAGAGAAGCACAGGGCTTCTTCCTCTGTTGACTTTTGCTCCCTGTCACCAGAGCTCCCAAACCCTTGTGGGCTGTAAGGAAAATGAGTGTGGATGACTCAGCAGGCCCCAAGACAGAGGAGAGAAAGCACACCCAGGCTCTCCATGGCTTTTGGAGAGCGTTTCTTTGCCTAGATAGAAAACCAGACAAAGAGAACAGGATTTATAAAGAAGCAGGTCCATGGCTGGGGAGATGGCCAGTATAGAAAGCACTTGCCATGCCAATGTGAAGACCAGAATTCAGGACTCCTCCCCAACATAAAAGCTGGATGTAACAGTATATGCCCTCAGTTCCAGGGGGATGGATAAGAACAACTGAAAATCCCCAGGAGCTGGAGGACCAGCTACCATGGCACACACAGTGGAAAAACAACACACAGAGGCCCTGCTTCCAACCAAGGCAGAACAGCACCTGGCGTTACCCTCTGACTATGCATACGTACTTTTCTCCTGTGTATTTTAAAGGCAGACACAGCCACTTCAAGCAGAAGGACCACTGTTTTGTCAACTGCTGCTCAGCAGAACCTTCTGCAATGGCTGGATGTCCTGTCTGCACTCCCTGTGCAGCACCCTCCAGCCTCCTGTGGTCACTGAGCACCCAGGGAGCAGCTCGTACAACTGAAGGGTGGCCTTTTCATTTTAATTGACTTAATCCTATGTCTGAACTTAAACTGCCATGCATGGAGACTGAATCATGTAGCTCTCAAGTCGATGTGGGGGTGTGGGAGCGGAGGGCTCCTTTCGTCTCTGTGAGGGCAGGAAATGTGTCCTGTGCTCCGTGTTCCCCATGCCTACAGAGGTTGTCATTGGCTCAGTCATCATCAGAAGAGTGAACAGAGTTGATGGTGGCAGTAAGGCAGTGGGGACCGTGGAGAAGATGTGCTGGCCAGATTTAGGGTAGGTTAAACCCAAATGCAAAGGCCGACTCTGAGGAATGCAGCAGGCACTGGTAAGCCTTTCTTTACTGTGAAAGTCTACAATGTCAGCCATCCTCTGAGGGATCTCTGGGCTGGCATTTGGAGTATGCTACAGTGCCTGGCATAGCATACGCTCCTCAATAAGTAACGGGTTCACTTTTTAAAAAGACAAGAGATAATGGATTGGTTGAGCCCATCTTTGCCTGTAAAGCTGCAGCACAGGTGAAACCATGAGCTGCAACTTGACTACATAGGCTGTAAGAGAGACACTTGGGTCGAGCTGCCAACTACTGCAGGGGAGCCGCAGGCACACATGCATTCACCATCCAGATGTAGGCCCTCCCTACATCAATATTGGCAAACCCTCCTTGGGACCATGTTCAGGCCATAGACATGGCCAATGTGTGCTATGAAAGTGATGGCCCAGCCACCTCTGACTACCGTTGCCCTGTGTGACCTCTACTGCAGACTCTACTGCCCTCTGATCTCTCCCCCCACATAGATAACATTCAGTTGTCCCCACCTTGACATGTGCTAGTCAGAGCTAATGCAGCTCCCTTGATTGTCCTGACTCATCCAAGAGAAGTCCAAACCCTATAATATCCCTGTGGTCCTACTCAGTGCATCTCTTATACTTCCACCAGTTAAATACATTTACATCTGTCCTGACCACAGATGTGATCCTGGAAGTCTTTGGGTATTCAGTGGACACCATCATTAGTTCCAAATTTTGATTTTACCTCATGATGCCTGAGAGCTGAGCAGTGAGGAGATGTTCCTTTGACGACCTTTCCTTGTGACCATCCACTTCCTGCAACCTCCCTGCCAAGTTCAATGCAGTTCTAACATAGCTCTTCCCTGAGTCAGGATTTGAACTAAGTTCCCGTTAGAGCTCCTGGTTTCCTCCACTTCCCCCATCAGAGTTCCATTTTACTGCAACTAGAAGGTCAGTAATAGAGACAGATGAGCTAGAAGACTTCGGAGGCAGTGCGGCCACCTGTATGTTTAACCCGGTTTCTCTTCTCAAATCCCTAAAGGCACAGGAAGGGGTCAGCAAGATGGATTCACAGCTTAATACGCTTGATTCCAAGCTTGACAAACTGAGTCCAATCCTTCAGACCCTCTTGATGGAGGGATAAAACCTTTCTAAGTCTCTGTAAGTTACACACACACACACACACACACACACACACACACACACACACACACACACACACACACGAAAGCCAATGAAAAGCAACAGGCGAGAAGCATCCAAAGGCATCAGAGCAGGGAACACTTACACTGAGAGCTTTGTAGATAAGGACGGTGAGGGGGAGAGGCTCAGATGATTAAAGACGGTGTTGAAATTCCAAAGTCCTGAAGGAGCAGTTTGCAGGGCCAGCGAGTGGGGTTTGATGAGATGGAATTGTAGATGTGATGAGTTTGAAGCACCTGGGAGGCATCTCAGCGGAGATAATTACTAGACACCTGGAGCTGAATAAGAGCTTCTGGAGATATTGATTTAGACGTGATCATGCCCTCATCCCTGTACCCATTCATTCAAGGGAAATATATGCAGCACCTACTCCATGGGGCTGAGCTGGATTCTGGACTATGGCGATTTATTCTTTAAAAAGGATAACCCAGATGGTGCAGCCCCTGACTGTTCCTCTGGCTTTGCTTTACAGGGTCACTGTTGGGGTGTTTGTTATCTGTCTCTGCTCTCCTTTTCCTGGAGATGTTCCTTTTTTTTAAGGTATCTTGGGGCTGGGAAGATGGCTCAGCGGGTCAAGGCACTTGCCATATACAAGTCTGAGGACCTGAGTTCAAATCCCCAGCTCCTATATAAAAGGTAGCACGAGTAAATCCCTGTGTTCCAACAGGGAGGTGATGGAAGATGGGGACAGGAGAATCACCAGAAGTTCACGGAGCCCAATAACTTGACATATGTAGTAAGAAAAAGCCCACTCTGTCTCAAGGCAAAGTATGGACCAACACCTGCATTGTCTTCTGACTTACACACGCAGATGTATACATATGCACACATACACATGAGCACACACATATGCACACATACAAATGCATACATACACATACCACACACATACACACATACACTACAGTATTTTGGGGCTCTGACTGAATGATAGGCATTGTTTCTGAAGTATAAATCCTTTTCCAATACAAGAGTCATTTCCTACTACAGTTGCTCAGGTTCAGGTAGGAAGGGAAAACCCAGTCTTTCTGAATATTTTTATGCTGATCAGAGTCGTGAAAGTTTATTAGAAAGATGTGTTATTTCTGAGATTTGGAAGGATATGACTAAAAGCTGCAAATGCATGTCCTTTTATGTTCTCTGTAGGTCTGAGTTATTTTGAAAGAATGATATTTATAGGCAAATCATGGAGAAATACCTGTGGTATTATCAGGGAAAATGTACGATGCTGCAGCCTATTAAATTTGTAAGTTATTCTCTAGAATTCAAAAGACTTTTTTTTAAAAAAAGGAAAAAGCACAAGGAACAACACCATGTGTAGCTGCAGAAACTATAGGGGCCTCGTCTGAGCTTGACAGGCTCTGCCTTACCCTAGAGGAACCCTAGGTTTTTGATTCTCCAAGAAAAGCAGATGCAAAGCTTCTCACCATTCCCCAGACTGAATGACAAGTCTGGTCATCTGACTAAGTTTCCAAAAGCACTGTCCTCAACATGACCAAATGTCATGGTCACCTTAAAGCACCAATGAGCTGCAGTTTAAGATTGATGTTAGGAGGGGCGGGTCTTGGTGAAGCTCCCAGGTGTAGACCTATCTACAGAAGCCACACTGGTGACTGTACCAGTGTCCAGTGGCTTCTCCTCTCAATGACTCTTCTTGACTGTGTGCATAGCCCCAAAGCCCCTGCTTCCTCAAATGATCCAGTTGTCCTGCATTCTTTTTTTTAAATTTTTTTTAAGATTGAGTATTTCTTGTTAGGAGTGTTATTCCTTTGGTTTCGGGCAAACATCTTTGGGTGAAGCCTCCCCCTTGCTGCCTCTCCCCAACAGTCTGTTCACTGACCTCATCTAGCAGGACCCAGGGCTTCCCCTTCCACACTAGGATATTCATTGCTACCCAGTGTCAGTCCAGTATGTAGTGGCTTAGTCCCTCTCTGGTTGGTTGGCATTGATGTACATATGGGGTCTCGAGCTCCTTCAAGCTTTTCCAGTTCTTTCTCTGATTCCTTCAACGGGGGTCCTGTTCTCAGTTCAGTGGTTTCCTGCTGGCATATGCCTCTGTATTTGCTGTATTCTGGCTGTGTCTCTCAGGAGCGATCTGCCATTTTGATCATCCGTCTTGAGTTTCATTTGTTCTCAAATAGCATTTGGGCTAATAGCCACTTATCCAGTTGTACCATGTATGTTTCTGTGATTTACCCATCATTCTTTGTCACAAGGAATTTGAAGTGTAGTTTCTGTCATTGACTGCCTTGTCTCTGTTCCTCATGCTCCAACCCTCACTTCAACTGGGGTGACAAAAAAGTACTTACCCCTTTTGGCTGAGTTTAGGGGTTCAAACTTTGCTTCACTTCTTTGGGCTGTGTCACCCCATGGAGTGAAGGCCCCCTTGTATTTCTGGAATGCCACATCTTTGTGAGCTTGGCATGATAATTATGCTGTCTCTTGCCTTGCAGAAGATGATTCACACCAAGTTTCCTTTTGTTTGGGGACCCAGCATCCGCCAGAACTCATTATTACTGGTTACCTAAAATCTCCAAGATGTGCATTTGGACTTTGTTGGACTTTATTCTGGCCAATCAGGAAAGGATCATGATGCAACATTTGGGATAACTAGGAAAGACAGTCCGGTGTGTTAGAAGCTATGAAGGCCAGCCTCCAGCAGGTGGATGCCCGTGAGTCTCATTCCTCAGTGTTACAGGGAACCAATGCCCTCAGCCAGTTGGCAGAATCTCAGCCTAGTCCAGTCTGCCTCACAAATCTCCTCCTCACGCAGCTCCCGGATGGCTCAGACACACATACAAGTAGAGAAGCCCTGCCCTAGGCTTTTAAGAAAGTTGATTTCAGAGAGAATACAGAGTCCACTTTGATACCCAGATTCTTTGGAACGAAATGATCCATGAGGTCTGAGAAACGAGACATTAGTTCTGAGAACATCTCTTAGGTTTTTAAGCATCAGCCACTGCCTATGACATGGAAATCAGTGGGGACCTGGCTGTACGTACATCAGTGAACTGTGGGTTAGTGGGATGGGTAAGGTAAAGGGAGACATAGCTATGAGCAGCTTATTTCTATGTTCCTTGAATTTAAATATGGGAATACATTAGCAATATTTATTGAGAAAAGATATATGCAAACTAACATTTCATAAAGGACAGGAGATTATGGAAATTCCACATTTAACAACGCCATAGAAATAGCCTCCAGAAGCATGGCAGGCATTTCAGAGGACCTCAGTACAGAAAAGAAATACGTTTTTTGTGTTACCAAGGTAGCTCCAAGGAGTGGAATTATGGGTGATGGCTTTCTTTCTTTCTTCTCTTTTTTTTATTGTCTGAATTTTAAATTTTCCTACAATGAACGTGTATTTCTTACATAATAAGGGCAAATAGACCAAGAATGTTATATGGAGGAATTAAAAGAGAGGATGTGGAGACATCAGCTAACGTGGTCACCGTGGCGTGACAGAGCTGCAGGATTTAAACAGCGACGGCTGAGGGTACTCTGGTTATGTACATACAGGGTAACCCAGGAGTGCTCAGATTAGGAGGCTGTTGTGTCTTGAACCTCCACAGTATGACAAACATGATCGCCACACAGCTGGGGAAACAGAGTCTGGGGGAACTACCGACACCCTTCAAAGGTCAGAGGTGAGCTGGAATGCAGACCTCACGGTGTAACTCTAGCAACGCCTGGCATCAGTGAAGGCGGTGTTATCCTCTGAAGGTAGACATGGGGTTTGGGGCTGACCCAGAGGCCTCAGTTCCTCTGTTCAGGAAAGGTGACTTTTCAGTGGAGCCTGGGAACTAGTTCAGAGCCTCTGAGCTCCGCAGCCTTCCTCGGAGCCTCTGAAATCCTGGTGAACAGCAGGAAAGCCAGTGTGCAGCAAAGGTCCTAGAGCTGGGTGTGTGGCACAGTGGTAGAGCACTTGACACTCATGAGCAAGGGCTTGGGTTCAATTCCCCAGTAGCAGGGAGGACTCATGTGAAAGACAGTAAAACGTTAGTTCCCCATATGTCCTCAGGTAAGAGGTTTCCAGAAAGGTTCCAGAACCTTCCACTACTGTGTCTACTTTCAACAGTGTGCCCAGTACCTCAGCCTGGTCCCTGTCTGTCCAAGACCCACAGCTGCAGGCTCACCTTGCCATCCCTTTGGTCTGTGTGACCAATGGCTCATTATGGAATTCCAAGTAACATCTCACAGACAACTCAACTGTCCCAAACGATAGCTTTTGAGATGCTTTTTAAAGACATCTTAAACATATCTTTTTAAAACCTAACATTAAAAAAAATTTTTTTTAATTAAACTTCCACAATATTTCCTACATGATGGCTTAGGATTTCTCCTGAACATTTTGTTCTTTGAAAGGGATTCTGGAGAGCTAAAAATGTCTGTAATTATACCCACAATGAGAGCAGGATCTCAAGCTCGGGCCTCTGAGAGCTGGAGGTTAACAAGGATCACGCCTTCGTGAAACACCAGAATAGCATCTGTGGCTGGGCCAACTACGCTACAAATTACAAGGTCCTTTCTTCCTTGACATGCAGTGGGGAAGGGAAGACACTGAACTCAAATGCTGACATCTGTAAGTGGGCTTACTCTTGTATGCTATTCAGATGGTAGATTTTCTTTCGTCTTTCTCTCTCTTGTTTCCCATGTACATAATTAAAGTTGTCCTGAAATTAAGCATTGGCAAATGGACACAAAATGCTAACTTGCCCCAGATATATGACCAGTGCTTCTGTGCTGTGGCTTCCAAGAATAATTTTAAGACTGTGCTCTCACAACAGGCCTGTGTAGATCGCCTGCTAGCCTCGCTTCTCTGACTCACTGAGGATTGCTCCAGCAATAGCAACTTTGTGATTCAATTCTGCTCTTCTCATTCTGTGCCCTCTCTTGTTCCATTATCCTAAGTCACCCGCAATGGTTAGTGACTCTGGCGAGCCCTGGGTGTCTTGAGTAGACCTGAAATTGGGAGATTGTTAAACTATGGTCAGCTCATTAGGCCCTTAGCAGAATATCACTTGCTTGTATCTTTGTAGAAGCTTTCAAACAAATAGCTTCATAAATCTGAAGTCTACAAATCAAATCAAGTCTTTTTTATATTTCTTCTGTCTGAGGGAACAGACTTTTAGTGCTCTGCAGCCAAAGCAAAGCAAGCATCAGCTTGGTAGAGCAGGATACCCTGGCTCTTTGAATGCAGTGCCATCTCCTTATCAGTAAACTGGAGATAACAACACAGCCCAGAGTCCTGATGTTTACTGGATTGGGTTTGTTTGGTTTTTTGTTTTTTTGTTTTGTTTTGTTTTGCTTTTTTTACTTCATGCTCAAATAATCATTTTGCCTTTCATGTTCAGACAGTATTCAGTCAATTGCATGAGACAGGCAGGACTTGTTATAAAATATGTTTTATTAACCATAGATGTTGACTTTAACCAACTATAGGCTACTGTAGTTAGGTTAGATTAAGGTGAGCAAGGTATATATGGTGCATACCTACAGCCTTGGCACTTGGGATGTAGAGGCTAGATGACCACAAGTTTGAAGCAAATCTGGGCTACATAGTAAGTTATAGGCCATCTTGAACTACATGGAGAGAGTTCAACTTTAAAAGAAAAGGAGGAGGAGGGGGGAGGAAAAGAAGAATTAAAAGTAGATGAATTAGAAGCAGCAGAAGCATAAAGTAGGTTAGGTGAAGCTATGGTGTTTGGAAGGGTGAGTGGACCAAATACATTTTTTAAATTTACCCTAGGTTCAGCAAAGGATGGCTTGTTGGAATATAAGCCTATCAAAACCAAGTGCCACCTAGATTTTATTCATAGGCTTGTCAGCTGGACTAAATCTATCACAAGTGTCCCACACAGAGGAAACAATCAGCAGATATAAACTTCCTTTGGCATAATAAATATTTATTCTTCTATCTGGTATACAGCTTTATTAACAGGAACTGACTCTCTCTCTGTCTCTGTCTTGCTGTCACTGTGTCTTTGTCTCTTTCTCTCCTGTCTCTGTGTGTGTGTGTGTGTGTGTGTGTGTGTGTGTGTATCTTCATTAGTGTGTAGGCACATGTGGGGGGAGGGCTAAATGTTGGGGTGTTTTCCTCAACCCTCAATTGCTCTTTACCTTAGTTTTTTAGACACGCTCCCTCTCTGAACCTGGAGTTTTCTCTCATCCGCCTAGGCTGTCTGCTAGTGAGGTCTAGGGATGCTCAGGTCTCTGTCTCCTCACTGCTGGGACTGTAGGTGAATGCTGCAACCTCTGATTTCTTTAAGTGGGTTCTAGAGGTCTGAACTCAGGCTCTTACCTGCCACTCAAACTTGCTCGGGTACCACCTCTTTTTATATAGCAAGTGCTTTACCAGCACAGCCAGCTTCAGCGTGTCAACAAATGTTTAATGAGTGCCCACCCACCTATCCTCTCCACCTGTTCTCATGCTAAGCGCTGGGGGCAGATCTCATAGTCCGGTAGGGACGCACCCATAATATAGCAGGCACTGCCTACATATCCATAAGAGTCGTAAGGTAGGACAGATTCGGTTCTTAGGAAAGGATAGCCTGCACCTCCTGGGCTCAGGGATGCAGGAGAAAAGTATTCAGAGACGAGCAGGTGGGTGGAGGGGTAATGTCCCTGCTCTGCGGCTGGTTAAATGACCCCATCTCTCAGAACAAGTCTGTGTTCTTCAATTTTCACTCCAAATGAGCCAGCTACTGATGTGCCTCCCTGGGCAAGCAAAGAGCAGCTTTTTAATCATCAAAATAAGTCCCCAAGGCCTGGGGAATAGCAAGGAAATATCAGTGCCCATTTGTGGTGTTTTTTTATTTATATTAACAATATTTCTATTAATACTTTGAGACTTTTTAAACATATTTTCCTCCCACCCGGTTCCTCCCATAACCAGCCTTCCACCAGCTATTCCTACCCAGCTTTGAGATTTCTCCTCCCCCTCCTCCTTCTCTTTCTTTTTTTATCATGTCCCACTTGTCTTACCTCAGGAGGGGGACCTGCCTGGAGTGTGTACTATCCACCAGGTGCCATATCATTAAAGAAAACGACTCTTTCTCTCCCAGCAGCCTTCCAGTGCAACAGTTCCTCAGTTAGTGCTGGGATCTCATGGTCACCTTCACTATCATGGATCTGACTGGAGCTTGCATAAGTCATGTGTGTGTTACTACTAATGAACATGAGTCCATATGTGCACCCCTCCTATTGTGTCTGGAAAACGCCATTACCTTCATGTAATCTACTACCTCTGCCTCTGATGGACATTGCATTCATTGGTCCTCAAAGACCCCTGAACATTGGAGGAAAGAGAATGTGATGTGTATGTCTCATATAGGGCTGAATATTCCATAGCATCTTATTCTTTCCCTTTGTTCAGTTGAGAGTGTTTGTACTGATTGCCATCTATTGCAAGAGAAGCTTCTCTAAGTGAAGGTTGAGAGATAATCTGATTTATGGCTATAGCAAGAAAGAGTCTTGTGTGTCCCAGGCTAGTGTCAAACTCACTATGTAACAAAGAGTGGCTTTGAACTCCCAACCTTCCTCCCTGTGTGTCCCTATCAATGGGATTACAAGTGTAAGCCGCTATGCCTGACTTCTGCCAATCTTCTCACTACATGGCCCCATCTTTCCTAAAGGAGACACACTCTGACTATTATACTGTAGTCTTTGACCCTTTCACCCCCCTCCCCCATGGGACTTTGAGCAACACAAGTGAATTGCTCAACCACAGGCCCCAGAAAGAACATCATCTTGGACTCTTGCCCTGATCAGCAGTCAGTCTGGGGTGAGCTGAGCCTGGTTACCTGTTAGCTTGCAAGGTTTACAGCAGGCCACCTGTATACCTCACACCTTCTCATTGCTTCTTGGAAACTAAGTTGCCAGAAATTCTTTTTCATAGAAAAACCTCTAAGCAGGCAGCACAGAGACCTGGATTCCAGGCCTGGTCTGCATTCTCAAGTCTTGGGACCTTGGATCCATCAGGGCTCTCTTGGGCTTCTTCTCTTTATTTGTCAGGCAAAATGGTGCTCCTTCCATTCCAATGGTAAGTAGTGCACCTTCCATTTCAATGATGAAGTAGTGCTCCTTCCCTTTCAATGGTCCAAGGTTGTAAATTCCATAAAGTCAGAGGGAAGCCCCTAGTGAGGAAAAGCTCTAGAGTGCCATTGTGATGACTGGTGTAACCTCAGGCCTCTGAATGAAGGGGTACAGGTTTGTGTGTCAGGGTGCAAACTGCTATCCCTTTGCTTTAAAGAAGAAATGCAAGAGAACAGCTATCTACTTTCATATACTGGTTTTCAGTCAATCTTGATCAACACCAGTTATCTTAACTATGATGAACACAGCACTCTCATTGAGGTCTGAGATTCAGACACAGAGAGACCCTTGTACCCCTAGGGAGCTGCAGAATGCCCTGTTGTTTCACGGGCAACTCTTTGTTGTGGAGTTTACCCTGTGTATGTAGTATGTTAACTGCAATCCTTGCCTTTACTGCAGTACCAAATATGGCCAAAATATAGCCTCCAAATATAGCCAAAAATCCCCTGAGGAAAAATAATGGACCCCTTTTGAGAACTAGATGTCTCTGTGCAGGAACCCAAGGTTCTAAGGTAGGGCCCTTTAGGCCTCTTTGCCTACCTCACAAGTCAAAAGCACTGGGCCCAAGACCCCGCCTCTAACCTTGACTTTCTCATCTTCCAATTCCGTTCCCATTCATGCCTGAACTGGTGCTGGAGTCTGAGAGAACAGCTGTGGGTACTCACCTGTGCCATTGGCTATCCTCCTCTACCTCTGTTCCAAGACTGTGACCATACTGCCAGCTTCCTGGTCCTCATGAGGAGGCCTCTCTCCAGATTATTGTCCAGCCAGGACTGGACCCAACTGCTTGAGGGTATTATTTGGCCATTCATCTTTTCCCACAATACTTCTTTCCCTGTGGCTCTACTGAACCCGTGGCCTGAAAACTAAGTCTTTTGAACTTTCCCACCCACAGGTACTTCCTAATCATATGTAGGTACTTAATAACTATTTTCTGCATTCCTCTTAGGTGCCAAGACTGGTACTCTAATATTTCTCTTTATTTTTAATCACACTTGATAAATTCTTAAAGCACTTTCTCCCCTCATCTCAGTCACCGTGCTGGGTGCTGGGGATGTAAATGTGAGCAAAACCAGGCATGGCCCTGTTGGGGGAGGGATTTCATCACATCATCCATCACGCACATAAATGTGCCTTCACCAGCCTTCCTGTCTCCCCGCTCTCCCCAGCTCTGTCTTCCTCCTACTTTCTGTCTGCCTCCTTCCTGTTTTGATCTGTCTCTTATGTCCCTTGGCTCTCTCCATCCTTTACCCACATCCATATCCATCAGGGTTCTTTCCCCAGGCCAGTAAGCAGCCTCTCAGGGATGCTGGATCTCCATCAAGTGCCTGACAACCTGGCTTTCTCCTTTGTGAGAGAATGGATGTCATTTAAGAGGTCTGCTGAGGTGGTTTGACAAGTTAGCTGGGCTAAATGATAAGTAAGAAGGATCGGCTCTTCCTGGGGATGGTGGGATATGAGGCTCATCAGTCATCCCCACAAGCCTTGTTAGCACATGGCTCCCTCTGTGCTTGTGTGAGGAATTCCCAGCAGTGGAGGAATAAGTGCTGTTACCCCGCAAGACGTGGCCAGATGCCCCAGACACCTTGCCTGTGATCCTGTCTCCTCCCTGACGGAGGGAAAAGACACGCCAAGTCTTTTTACATCGGTTGGCATGTTCAAATGAAACAAGCATTTCTTCCACTTTTTGGTGAGGCACAGCCTCTCTGGAGAATCAGGTCAAGGAAGGGGGTGAGTAGTTTCTGAGATTTTTCTGATTCTAAAAAGTTGGGACCCCGACCTGGCCCCCCTTCCTCTCTAGGTAAACCCAAGAGATTCCCTTTTGAGATACCCTTTACTGTTACATATTTTAGAGAGTATTAAGGTTTATCACCCCACGAGTGTGAAGAGTTGATTGATGCTTTACAA
Source organism: Rattus rattus (assembly GCF_011064425.1). Classification (NCBI taxonomy): domain Eukaryota; kingdom Metazoa; phylum Chordata; class Mammalia; order Rodentia; family Muridae; genus Rattus; species Rattus rattus. Next base: position 94,978,639 of record NC_046155.1, read on the forward strand.
ATGATGAGCACAGTAGTTGGCCCATGAGGTGGTTAGCATATTCCAGCTCAACACCCCCCACACTCAGACACCACCACCACCAACAACAACAACCCACACACACCCCACACCACCACCACACACCCACACACACACACACACACACACACACACACACACACACACACACACACACACACACACCACCACCACCAAGTGGCTGTGCTGGTTTCCCCATATCCTCCTCTGGTTATATGACTGCTGAATGCCAAGGGCAGACTCTTGTTCCTCTCCTTGGGTCTATGCCGACTGTCCTGTTGAAGAAGGAGAGTTTCCCTACATTGTCATAAGACCCTTTCCCTCAGCTAGAGAAGTACAGCTGTTTAACAGCTATTAACTTACTCTGCTGGGCAGATCAAGTCCATTGTCTGGCAGGATGACTTCTCTCCATAAAAGACTTGGGGATTTCTCACAATGAAAGCCGTTTCCATAGTGAATAATGTTATTAATAGGGCTTCCTGGAAAAGAGCCCACCTGGATGGAGAGAGCTACTTGTTACAAATACTAAATCGCCCTTGTCCCATTTCACACACTCTCTGCTTCTTTTGCCCTCCAACTTGGAAAGTAACTTTCTGAATTAAGATTCCAACTGCAAAGGCCCCTCTAGGAATAGAACTGAGAAATGCCGGGGCCTGGTTTGGAGGAGTTCTAAATCACTCTGTCCTCCTGGGCCTTCAGTTCCCCCAGGGGCTCTTGGGTTTCCAAGACAGCCAAACATCTAACATGAAATAAGTTGCTGAACTTGGCTGAGAACAATTTAATGATGCAGAAAGTAGAGAACTTGGACGAAAGAGAAACTAAGTCTGTGATCCAGTGCCCTTGCACAGAAAGCAAATGATTCGAGCATGGGGGCAGCAGACCCAAGCTAAACCTGTCTGCTAAATGCTCCAAGCATGTGTTATCTGGGTCCGAGAAAATATACATGAAAGCAGCAGACCAGACTGTCAAAGGAGGCCAGGAGGAAAGACAGCAGCTCTGGAAGATACCTGGTGTGTTAGCTTTGAGCTCCTTACAGGCAGAGACCAGCTCTAATATTTGTAACCCTAGCAGGTAGTGAAGACACAGGAGAGGAAATTGAGGTGTACCTTGGACCTGTGCAGTACATTACTGACTGTAGTTCTTTAGTACAACTCCAACAGCTGCGTTGACCAGTGCTTCAGGCAGGATCCATGCACCTGTGCCACATCTGTCCTGCCTTCTGGGGCTTGTGGGGGGTGGAGGTGGGGGTGGAATGGAGGTGGGTATCCTGCTTTTCTGCTGTTTAGCTTGGGGTAGGTGCTGTAGAGGGCACTTTGAATATGCTGCCTGAGCCCAAGGTTTTCATTGCCCCACCAGAGTGAACTCAGGTTCACAGGTACTTTTTCTTCTGGGAATTGGCTTTACCTAAAAGGAGCTGCCTTACCCAACCCAATCCCTGAAGGCTGCCAGTGCCTAGCCTTTTCTCTGTAGGGAAAGGGAGGAGGAGGAATGTTCCAAGGCTGGGCTTCCTCATTCTGCTCAAGATTATCTGTAAAGGCTAGCTCTGGAAAAGAGCTCTCCAGGATACCAGCGGTCGTATGTGCTCCACCTCAGGTTTATCCCCCCTCCAACCCGCCCCGTCCTTGTAGAGAGTGCTCATAAGTGTGGGAAACCACCCTCTGGAGATTTGCCATTCAAAACCATTTCCCAGACAACCTAAGACTAGACTACTGCAGACGAGCTCAAAGCACAGGTAGTCCAAAGAGAACTGGGTAAGCTGACATATGCTAGTAATACCTGGAGCAACAACTAATACTAATTGGGCTTTCCTTATGTTTAAATGTTTAATGTTTACTTTGCCCTACATCTTTACAACCACCTTATTTAAAACAAAAACTGAGATACAGGAAAATTAACATTGTGTGCAGGGTCACATAGCCAAGGAATGGCAGAGCCTGGGGTTCAAATACTTATAGTCTGGCCTTGCCCTACTTTTGACCATTATAGATAATGTCTTTTCAAGATCAAATTGAGGCTTTTCCTTAGTCACATGAGCCTCACTAATCTACAGAAGGAGCTAGGGGTACCTGTGGACTGGATCTGAAGTGAGTCCCAGTCACTGACATATACATGGGTCTTGGTAGACCTAATGATGGTGGAGCCAAGACAGATCAATAAGCACTTCTTAGAGCGCTTTCTGGAGGAAGTAGGTTCTCCATGTCTATGGACATCTTGGAGCTGACCAAGATTCAAAGATGAAACAAGGAATGGCCAAGGAAATGAGGGGCCTGGGTATAAGGAAGTGAGAGAGAATAAACTGAAGGAAAGAGAGCAATAAACTGTATCCACTTTCAACACTCAGGAAATAAGATGTAGCTGAGAAGAATGCCCGCCTCTAGGACAGCAACATGGGTTATCCAGGTGGCCAGGTAGGGCCAGATACTATGGCCATTCCATCCATACAGCCCTCTTCCAAAATTCCTGGTCTAAGATCCAAAGTGTCACTGATTCTGGGTCCATTACAAACCAACTGCGTGATGTAGGAAGAGTCATTCTCCCCTGATCTCGGCTGCAGTCAGAATCAAAAACGGGAATTGAAGTTTGTGACCATCTAGATATTCTATGAGATCAGAAACTTGGAGACTATATGAATCTTTGCCCTTTCCTTAATTTGGGAAGAATCACTGGCCCTCTGTGGTTTGTGGAGGAAAACCACAAACCACAAATTCACTCTTAGGAGAATTTTCTGTTCTAACCTCTTCCCTTGAATTTTACAAGGCTTTTACTTAGGTCTAGAAAATTCCAAGTTCAACCATCTGAGGCAAAGCCCACATTTACCCCTTCTCTGCCTCCTCACTCCCCAGTCATCTGCCTCTACTTCACACAGGGGGTTGTGTGGGAGCATTTGCTCAGAGTGGGGCCTCACTCCTCTTCCTCTATGCATCAGAGTCTTTTAAAGAGCAACACTGGGACCAGGTGGTGGTGGCACATGCTTAGCACTTGAGAGGCAGAGGCGGGTGGAACTCTATAAGTTGAAGACCAGCCTGGCCTACAAAGCAAGTTTCAGGACAGTCAGGGATACAGAAATAATCCCTGTCTCTTGAAAAACCAAAACGGGAGTGGGGAGCTAGAGATATGGTTCAATAGTTACAAGAGCATACTTTTTTTTCAGAGAACCTGAAAGTAGTTACCAGCACCTATATCATCAGGCAACTAAAATTGCCTGTAACTAACTCCTTGGCATCCAGTGTTTTACGTGCATATACCACCCACCACCATACACACACACACACACACACACACACACACACACACACACAACACCACAATTTTAAATGAATAAATAAAAGTAAATCTTGAAAACATAACACTGAGAAGACCTCAATTGAAGTGTCAGAAGAGCCACAATAATGATCACATATCTCACTGAAACCTGATCCCTGTACACAGTCTTACACAGAAAGTTTCCAGAACCTGCACACCATTGCTTATATGGAACAAAATCGTTGATTCCCAAGAGAGTCTATGGACTTCGCTCTTTAGCATGAATCCTAGAAGTCCGTCCTTTACACAATCACCCTGACTGATGAATTTTGCCAAGAGAGTTATTCTGTGAGGCATGGGGACTCAGCCTGGCCAGCTTTTCCCTCAGCCTGACAAGAAGTCCTTGAACCTCTTCTCTGTAAAGCTGGAGTAACAATGCTTTCCGTTCTTGCTTCTGTTGTGGATCACATGAAATAATTCATAGAAAGTACCCAACAGGGCCCAACTCTAAAGAGGCACTTAAAATATCGTGAGGAGGACTCCAGTAACACTGAGCTCTCGTTTCTGCTACACTGGGGACGCCTGGGAGATACCCTAATGTTCAAGGCTCTTTCCTCTACACCTTGTTAGTAGAAAGCAGATTTGTGTGCCGTCTGTGGTATTCTCCATAAACCTGCCTTCCACTCAGCTCCTTGGACACTGAGCTGGCTCTCCTAGCTGCTGATTGTTCCCCCCTCAGTCCCAAAGCCTGGCTGCCAGCATTGCTCTATTCCTCCCTGTCCTAACAGTGCCAACCTGGACCACCCATTTCCCTTGATTTCACAGGGCTACATTTAGACTATTTCTGGCTTCCTACAGAGCAGGAATACCCTGTCTCCCTCCCCCTCCCCCTCCCCCCCTCCCTCTCTCTTACACACGTGCGCACACACGCACACACGCACAATTAAATCCACAGCTTGCAGTTGTGGACGTGAGAACACTCACCCTCCGGTTCGCACCTGGCCGGCCAGGTGCTGCTGTGACATGCTGTGATTGCTACTAAGGGCGTTGCTTCACTTTATAGTACAGGAAATAGAGGTTTGTAGTCTCCAGGGAATACTTAAGAGATGAGCCCAGAATGGGGTCATGGTCATGTTCATATGTCTCTCTGTCTCTCTGTCTCTGTCTCTGTCTCTCCCCTTCCCTCCTTCCCTCCCTCCCTCCCACCCTCTCTGCACATGTATGTAATCAGAAACCAGTCGTGCACCTCACACATAGAGCCTGGCCTTATTTTCATGGCTCCTGAAAGTTTCCCAATTACCTTCCATTCAGTCGTTAGTGCAACAAACACCTCATTAGGGCATCCAGCTTCGACTGAGATTGCTCCCAGATCACTTGGGCTTTAAATAAAATTTACCCACAGGACCTTAGGCTTCATCTAACAGACAAAGATAACAGTAGAATTTACCAAGAAGTGCCCACCATTGCCAAGATTTGGATGAGCTACCACTAGCAAAAACCTTGACATAGTTCAGTAAATGATTGAATATTACACCATCTCCCAAACTGAAATGATAGCAGTTAGATAGAGAGTTAAGAGGTTAAGAGCATTCGCTGCTCTTGAGGAAGACCCAAGTTTGGTTCCCAGCACACACATCTTGTGGTTTACTCCCACCTCTAACTCCCAACTCCAAAGAACTTAATTCATTTTCTTCTGAAAATGAATTATACACATGTACACACACACACACACACACACACACACACACACACACACACACGCTCAAATAAATCTTAAAAATAGAAGATAATTTTTGCCCTGAAAAAAATAGTTTGAAAGCTGTTGTTTATCCCTGGTATCTGTTACAAAACCCACTGTGGCTCTGAGGGCCTATGAGGTCATACCCAAGAAAGCACGTAGCTATCCCACGATGATCGATTTAACCATTCACTCTTCTTGCATGGATTTCATTGTAATACCAAATCTCCCTTCATGCTGAAGTGAGGAAAAAGCATGTGAGTTTGACATACACCTTGTCCACAGGAGTTAACTGACTCCTGTAGGGACAAAGGGACAAAATAATCAAGCATTTATGGCAACAACAGGGAGCATAGAGGGAACCAGGAGTCTGCCCTCGTTGTCCTTTACCCAGGATGCTCCAGGCTTCTAAAGGGATCCATAGCATCTTCCGGAGCACACTGCTGCTGTTCTTCAGAAGAGGCTGTTCCTAACACTTCTCTTTTTCCTTCTGAAGGAGGAACTGATCTCATCAGTGCATGGTGGCATGAACCCTGGTCAGGAATCTGAAGACCTGGTACCGTCTTTCACCCCCACTGCCATGTAATGTGTAATCTTTGGCCAGGCCTCCTGGATTCTCTGGGCCCCCTTTTCTCCTGTGGAATCTGAAGAGGGCAGTCAAAGTGCTCAATGTGACCTCTAATACACCATAATTTTACAATAATTGCAGTGGTGGTCTTTACAGGTCTCTTTCTGTGGCAGAACTGTGCAGGGCCCATGAGAAATGCAAAAGGCATAGAAAATGGGATTCCTACCCTCCTCCTCTTGCCTTCTCATTGAGGGGAGAACTGGACACAAATGATCTGGGCAAGGAACATGAAAATATAAGGGTACCCTACGGTACCCTAAAGTTTAAGATGCATAGTGTCGTTACTAAAATCTTGTTGTTGTTGTTAAATATCAGCTGGTGCTAGTCCGGATAGAGCACACCAAGCCAACATGGTTCCACGTGGAGAGATTTGATGGGGGAATGAGAGAAGGGGAAGGAGCGAGAGAAAGAAGAGAAAAAGAGAGAGGGCAAAAGAAGTCTGCCTTTTATTTGGAATGTGATGTAACTTTTCCCAGGTGGAGGTGGGAATTGAACCAAAGGAATACTGGGAATGTATGGTCGTTGCCATGGCAACAGTGACCAAATGGTGTCCCTGCTAAGGGCAATTCCTGATACCAACATATAGAGTGATATCATACAATAGGTGAGCAACCTGGGACTAGAGTGTAAAAAGTGAGCTGAGGATTCCAAAGGGACCTGGGAAAGGACACCAAGTAGTCACTCACTGCTACCTGAAAACCCTGCCTGTCTGCTTGTGCTTCCGTCTTCCTCAAGACAGCATCTTGGACACTGTGGCCTTTGAACAAGGGAAGCCGTGTGAATTCAACACTGCAGGAAGGCCCAAAGAGTCACACCCCCTCCCCCATTAAGCTTTTATAATGCATTCATCTACCCATGAGATAGGAATCTTTGTGACCTCCCAAAAAAGGTCCCACCTTCTAACACTGTTGCATTAGAAAATACATTTCTAATGAATTTTGGGGAGACACACTCGAATCATACTGATTCCAGAGGCATCAAGAACAAATATATTTCAGGGAGGTGAATTGCCAAAGTCAAGAGACAGACGTGGGCCTACAATCTAGTTGCCCTGGCTACTATACTAGCCTTGCTCCAATATCATTAGACAACATCCATTCTGTCTGTCCTTCTCACTACATAATCAGTGAAGAAATATCTCTGTGGCAGCTCTCGCATAAACTTCCAAAGCTCACAGACAGATATGCTCCAATACTATTTTTTCCACTTACTAACTGAATGATCTAAGAGCTGTGAAGTCCTCAAGTTCCTTGTTTTGTATCACAGTACAAGACAAATACCCAGCAATGGCTCTCAGCAGTGTCAGAGAACGAGACCCCCCCCCAACCCCCTTCAAACCTCAGTAGCCAATAGTCAAGTAGTAAGTGCTGTCCAAAGCTCCACCCATGTTTGTCCTCAGATGTTAGTCCTGGCACTGTGAGCTTTTCAAGCATTTAAAATCACCCAGCCCTGCTCAACTGGCTGCCCTGCCACCTAGGGCACAGACATTCATGAAAAGCAGGGCAGCCCCTCTCTTCTCAGCCAATTACTGAGCAGCGTTTTACTGCCACATTAATTAAGAGCGAAGCAGATAATTGGCATTAGCTTATAGGCGCTGAAAAACCGTGAATGGTTCTTTTTACACTGGTTGTCGACCATTCACTGCAATAAATCTTGATTTGAACGTAATTCACACTCATTTTCATTTATCCCTAACGTGAGGATAGAGGCATAGTCTTGACACATGGAAATTAGAAGGGTCTAGTAGCCGCGGTAGGTAAACGCCAGACTGGTGTTTGCTGAATGAAGGAATGGATTTTAAAAGTAAATGAACAAATGGAGGAGCAAACAAGTGTGTTGGGTTAGTGGTTGTGGGTGCGTGCTTTAGGTTGTAACCTCATTTCTCTGAGCTGTAGTTTCCCGTGTTATACAGAGATGCCGATCCCCACTGGACAGTTGCTGTGATAACCACAAACTGTATCTGAAGTGCCCGTAACAGTTGGCCTACTTAAGTGCTCTGGGAATGGTGGTTGTTCCTCCCCACCTCATCATCACCACCGTTATCTTCTTCATCACAATCTCCCCAGTATGCACACCATCATCACCCTCTTCATTGTCTTCATCATCATCATTCTCTCTCTCTCTCTCTCTCTCTCTCTCTCTCTCAAAGCTTTATTGACCATGATCAAAGCTAATGTCTCCCCTTTTGGGGAATATCACTTTCAGAAAAACAAAATGCTCCCTTTTGTTGCATATGTCTTTTCAAACCCCTTTATTCTGAAATAATTGCATTTCCAGACAGGATCCCTTTATTCTTCAGTCTGAGAGGTAATTGCCGCGGCCACTGCCACGTTGAAAGGCTTCCAAGGCCTTGTGAATAGAGGCACGAGAGGGTGAGAGCCGCTCTCCCGCTAGCCCTGGAACTGATTATCTTGTTTGCTTTAATCACAAATCAGCACAAAAATCCTTTGCAGGGTCTGTTTACTGCCTAGCTGAGCCCAGTAGCCCATCCTTTGAAGGGCCGGGAAGGAGCGGCTCCGGAGAAGGGCACCACAGGGTCACACAATGAGGAACAGACGCACTCTCGCCTTGATTCGCTGTTTACTGTTCAGGTTCTGGAGGCACCCGTCACTTCATAGGCAAAGTTATGTTTTTACGATGTCTTCCAGGGTGACTGTGAAAAGTCACAGAGATAAATTCACGTCAGAATGACACAGTGCCTGGCGCACAAATCGGTGGCCGGAGGGAGAAATGTCAGATAATCGGCGAAAGTCAGCACCAGCACCGTGCCTGGAGCTCCCTGGCACATCCAGTTGGTGTTCTCAACTTTCTGCCATCACATCCCTGGGTTCCCTCACCCCTCGAGACCCTTTGGTCTCTCTCTGCAAACTTGCTTTCCTGTAAGAAGGCTTGAGCCAAACCGGCTTTATGGCTCCCACCCACTCTCATACTTCACACAAGGTCTTTACTCGCTCAACCCAAAGACGCAGGAATTTTCCTTTGACAATAATCTGTGCCATAAAAGCCAGTAGGAGGCTGGCAAGATGGCTTAGCAGGTAAAGCTGCTCGCCTCCAACCTCATGGCCGGAGACTGAGTCTCAGGGGCTCCAGAGTGGAAGGGAGAGAAGTGACTTCTGCAAGCTCTTTGCTCACCAACATACACATCCATGACAGTCAGAGAAATACACAGGCACAAATAACAGCAGATTTTACAAAGTTAAAGCCAATAGGATACACATGGTTATGTCGCACCAGCATTTGGTACGCCTTAATTTCCAGCTGCATCAGGATGATTTAAAATCCACACTTCCCCTTTGGGTGTGTCCCATTGGCTGCCTTCCCATCCTCACAGCCCTACCCTGTCAGTGTTTACCTCACCCTCAGCATCTCGATGAACCCAAGCCATTTCCTCACCAGCCTCATATAGAAGGGGGACAGACGCAGGGGGCACAGCCATCCCCTCAGCAGAAGCTGCCTGGGCTCTCAAGAGAGTCGAAGGCTCCAGAAGTTCTGGTTTGGGGAGGAGATTTGGAAATGCCTACGTTTGGCAGAATCAGGGCTATGTGGAAGGAAAAGATACCCAGGTTGCTGGGAAGACTATGGAAAGAAAGGTATATAAAATTTCAGGGCGGGGGCGGGGGGGTCAATTAATATTCCCTGAAGAGTGGGTTGGGTGAATGTGTGTTGTGTGCCAAGCCCTGAACTGGTGTAGCAAGATGTGAAAATGAAGATGACAGGGGCCTTATCCTTGAGGCGCATTGTACACTAAGACAGTACCAGCTATAAAACGTGCAGTTGTAGGGAGTATCACAGAAACTCCAAGGGGCAGGCCTGGGCTCAGCGATGGCAGCTTATCTTCCCATATGGGATGATCTTGGGGGTGTTGGCATAGAGTAGGTGCCCCGGAATTTGGTGGAGCTGAACTAAGCTGTTGAGCATTAAAGAAAGAGGTTGGTCACCCAACAATTCCTGATGATAATTCCTGAGTATAACTAAGAGGCACTTTCTTCTTAGATCTTCTAAAATGCTTTTTCATTTTTAATTTGCTTTTATTTTATGTGTATGGATGTTTTGTGTAAGTATATATCTTTACACCACATGCATGCCTTGCATCCATGATAGCCCAAATAGTGTCTAGTCTTCTGGAACTGGCATTACAGATGATTGGATCCACCATGCCAGGCCTGGGAATCGAACCCAGCTCCTCTGGATGAGCAGTGAATGCTCTAAACTGCTAAGCCACCTGTCCAGCCACACTTTTTTAGAAATTGTTTTCAGATTTACTGGATTCTTTGTGGAAGAGGCTGCACATGCCACAGGGCACAAATGGAGCCAAGGGAACAACTTGAAGGAGTTGGTTCTCTCTGCCATGCAGGTCCCAGGGTTTGAACTCAGGTCGTCAGGCTTGGCAGCAAGCACCTTTACCTACTGAGCCATCTTGGGAGCCCAATTTTCTTAACATTTATTTATTTGTTTCTTAGCCTTTTGATTCCAGAGAAGAAAAAAGACCTACCCAAGAAACTTGAACATTGGCAGTGACAGTAGGCAGCAGGGCCCCAAATGCAAGGGTTTTTGTTGTCATTTTTTGTGTGAGGAAAATTCCCATTTATATTCTAAGGTTTTGAATGTTTGGGGGGATGAAGTGGAGAAGAATAATCTGAGCTGTAAGCTATTTTTCATGCTTGGCTGATCTTTAATCAGTTTGTTGGGCCGTAATTGAGATCACAGCTCCAATGGCAGAAATTCAAACGATCAAGTTGAAGCCAGTGAGTCTTTCTCATTATTTATCTTACAGGAGAGATAACCTTTTCATTATTGAAATATAATTTCCAAATGAGATAGTTAATAGTAAAACAGAATTAGCAACATGAGCACAGCATTTGGGAAGAAATGTCTAATAGCATTTTTTGTTGTTTTCGTTTTATTTTATTTCAACGTCTGTAAAATTAGTGTCCAGTCTCGCTGCAGTGGTAATTGATGATTAAAGCCAGCTGAGAGACTAGTCCTAGCCACTGTCATTAGCAGTGGGGGTGGGGAAGCTCCTTGATTCTTTGTATCAATCACATAACCTGGTCTATCCTGGCAGACTGGAAGCTTTGTTTTGCATTACATATGGGCTATGATTGGCTGTTTTGTTTAATAAAGAGGTGTTGGATTCTGGGTAAGGGAGTTGAACTATAGGTCTGTGAAGGGATGACTGAGTCTTACAGTCCTCACAAAGCTATACAGCTGGCACAGGATCAGGATAATGCGATAAAAAATAGTATTCCTGTGCCTGTAGGTCTTGGCCACCGCCTTCACACCTATATTTACCATTCATGTTTAGTTCCCCAATTCACAGACACATCAGTGATCTTCATCCAAGATACTACTGTCTCACTTCTCTGGGAACCCTGGCTTGAGGAGGATCCTTTGTGTTCCCTCCTCCTCTCCCACCTCATATTCTCACAGACCACTGTTTATATACTCACCTCTTCCATCGGGTTCTTCTCCCCAGCCTGTGAACTTGAGGCTAACTGCAGCGTTGTCTTTGTGCTCTGAACCTCGGTCAAAGAATTTATACATAGCACAGAACACGATGTCCGTACGTGGTTAATAAATAGTCACTCAAATGATAAGGAAGCAAGAATAATCACTCAAATGGTAAGGAAGAAAAGAAAAGAGAGAGTGCTTGAGTGAAGGAAGGGAGAAGGAGGAGGGGAGAGAGAGAGAGGAGAGAGAGAGAGAGAGAGAGAGAGAGAGAGAGAGAGGCGCAAGCTGAAGAGGCAACAGCCAATTAGGAACTCTGGAGGCAGGACAGTGATTCTTCCTACTCTGTCAAGCTCCGCCATTTTGACTCTTCTTGGGGAAGTAGCACCTTAGATGAGCTCAGGTACCAGTGTTGAGCTTTGGAGGGGACAGGATGCTCTACTTATGACCTCTCCTGATTGTCCTTTCCCCTCATCCTCAAGGAAGTGAAGGAGGAGAAATTCAGTGTGATGCTTCCTGCTAAACTGCCTCCCCCTATATGGCTTTGGTCCAGGCCCCAAGGACCTATGGGAGAGGCCTTGAGGAACTCCTTCTCCGAGTACAAGCATGTGCTGGCACCACAGGTGGAAGAGTGGCTTTCACTGGGTCATAGGAGCGTGAAGGGAAACAACCCAAACAAGTATTCTAGAATTCCAGAAAAAAAAAACCCAAGAGATAGTGGGAGAGGAGGAAAGAAGGACTCACACTTCTATCCTATGAGAGTCCTGCCCCTCTCTGGGCTTGCCCCACTGTAAAATGTACTACGCTAACTTTGTAAAACCATCCCCATTTCTACCTATTGGCTAACCCAGCCATTGTATGCCTGCTAATTTGAAAGTCTGGAGGAGGGAGATCCATGAAGAACACATGGATCAAGTTGGCCTTAGTGAATTACCTCCACTCTGCTCGCCCTGCCTGGCTCAAATCACATCTCACATATTAAACCCATTCGGAAAACGAGGCGGGAGGGGGCGGTCTCCAGGAAGCAAGTAAACCTATTCCGGGTAATCTCTCTCTCACCAGCCACTCTTGCCTCCTGAGACAGAGATAAGCACATTGTTTCAATCAGGCCCAAGTTCCATTTCCTTATCTTAAAACTATCTTCTACCACATTATAAATAATCAGCTTACCAGAGAGCTAGGCCAGACGTGTGCACGTGTGTGTGTGTGTGTGTGTGTGTGTGTGTGTGTGTGTGTGTGTTGTGAGCACCAGCATTTTTGGTGCAGCATACAGGACCCAGGTAACAGCCTGGATCCTCAAACAGCCCAAGTGAATGAGGTTCCCACCCTGCAGCATCACAACAAGGACTGGATACTGGCAAGAGAACTTCAGGGTGAATTTTCCATCTAAGCATTTGTAGCTAAGAACCCTAGGGCAGCAGACACAATCATCCAACGCCGGCTGCACCCTGCTCAACCAAGCTTAGACCTCGGTATTAGATACAACTACAAGTAGAGGTCTGCCACATAAGTCAGGAAATAAGACCTCTGAGATGGAGGTCCACGTTGTCTCCAAGTGGGACCTGCTACACTGTTTATGGGACCAAATGCAAAATGAAATCGAACTTTATCCACAGAGTAATAACTTCAAGATGGCAGCAGTAGACAATTAAATGGAGTCTGAGACCTTCTGAGCTCTGGGCTCTGGACAGGCTGGCAGGGCCAAGCCCACATCACCAGCCCTGCCCCTTAGGCAACCTAAACCATGTGTGAGGAGCTCAGGGCTGCCTGCCCGCCTGCCTGCTGCCTGCTGCCTGCCCGCTGCCTGCCTGCCTGCCTGCCTACCAGCCAGCCTGCCAGCACCCACTCCATGTTCAGGTAAATAGTTCAAACATGTGATACGTCTCCTTGGTTCAAAAGTCAAATGATTCATGATGACACATGCTAGAAGTGCATTCTACCCATTTCTGTCTCTTTCCCAACCATTTCCCAGTACTCCCCATCATTCCCCTTACTCTCAGATATCCTCCCAGAGTCCTTTATGCAAATATAAGCATGTTCTTACTCGAGTACAGTTTCTAAGACCCCAAGTTGCTATTCTGTGCCCTGCTTTGGAACATTCTTCCTGGAATCCAGTAGAGATGCTCCATAGCTGCCCCTCTTCTGTGCACCTTCAGAACCACACAAAACAAGGCCAGGCCCTCCCTCTGTGAAACATTTCAAAGTATGGAAACTGAAGACTGGTCCCTCCTCACCCCACCTTATCCGGTCTCAACTTCTTTGACTTAGACTATTTCTTTAGCCATTTTTCTCAGGTTATGGTGTCTGGGTGGTGTTTGTTACCTATAATTTCCTATATGTACAGGACCCATAACCAGCCAAAAGATGTGCCAAAAGTTGAGAAAAAAATAGATCCCTTCTCTCCTTTTCATCCCTCAATATCTAATAATAATAGGTCACGCTGATACTAACAATTTTGTTTGAAAGTTACTCCATGTCAGGAACCAGGCTGTGCACATATCAACATGATATCACCTTCATGATAAAACTATAAGATATTTGATATAATTGCCCCTTATAGAAGGAAGGTGAATAAATTTAAGGAAGGTCACACAACAAGGTAATGTTGAAAGGAAGTTTCCAGTAGGTTTGTCCAGTGCCAAACTTTATCCTTCTCTGATCTAGAATCACATCTCCCCTCTCAGTCCCCTTGAGGTCCAGTGTGGGGTTGACAGTGGATATGTCCCTGAAGAACTTTATATACATCATGTCAACTGTACAGTTCCTCCCAGCATGTTTCAAGTACTGACTCTTCTGTCACCTGCCCTGTTATTGATTAGTCTCTCCCTTGATTCTCAAGATGATGTTGTGGTTTCGAGGCTTTAAATAACACCCAAATTTATAACTTGGCCCCAGTCGTCTCCTCCAATTCCAAACTTCAGTTTCTTACTATCCGTTTACGTTTCCTCCTGAGTGAGTAGTGTGCCATGCCTCCAAAGATAACATTAGAAAACCCAACTCATAATCCTGAGCCCCCAGTCCTGAGTGTCCCCAAGTTTTTACCATCTCGGGGAATGGATGAACCTACCTTCTTACCACAGTTGGAAAGCCACGTCAAGCGTCCCTTCTGTCCTATGGCTTCTGTGTCCGACTCATCACAGACCTATCTACCCCGCCTTAGATGCATCTTTAATCCATTTACAGCCCTTGTTGAGGCCCCTGCAGTCTCAGCCTCACCACTGACAGTCTGTGCTCTGATGTACCCACTCTTCTGCTCACAGCAGACCTCCGAGAGAGAGCAAATGGAGTACAGTCGTGTTCCAGTGTAAACCCTTCTATGGTTTCCAGAACAGATATCTGCAAGGCTCCCTCATGTCTTTGATGGTTCTAGATCATTCTCTACTCTACTTCATCTACTTCCCCAGCGACTGCTTCACTTCCTGACACATCAACCCCTCCCCCTTGCCTCTGGCCTTTGCACATGCTGTTCCTTCTTGGAATGCTCTTCTACCTTCTTTGGACATCCTTTGTCTGTCTTTAGACATCAACCTGATTGTCATCTTCTTGAGAGGCTTTTCCTAATAATATTTTTGTTATAAATTCTACTTGTTATTTGTGTGTATGTGTGTGTGTGTGTGTGTGTGTGTGTGTGTGTACATGCCTTGACTTACATATGGAGGTCAGAGGACAGCTTCATAGAGTCAGTTCTCTCCTGCCACTCTTACATGGGTTCTGGAAATTGAACTTGTGTCATCGGGCTTGCACATGCTGGGCCATCTCTCCAGCCCTTTCTGACAACCTTATCTGAGCTCCTGTTCTGCCACCCTCCCTCAAGGTGTCTTGATGAAGGTAAATCCCCACCACAGTGCATTGGTCCGTCCTCTTGGCCATTTCTTTTGTTTTCCTTTATCACATGTCTCCGTACCCCATACCCGACATGCTCCATGAGGGCAGGAGCTGTCACACTCACCCTGGCACCTCCTGCAGTGAGCACAGCACCACATGGAAGAATCCGCAGGATTCTTTGTCCCTTTCCTTTGATCCTTTCACATAACGGATCTTATTGGAAAGCTGCAGTATCCATTTCATGACCAGTCATTTTAATTTAATAGGTTTTTGCACTGTGGGAAAACTGACAATGAGGATCTTTCTTGGAACACACACACACACACACACACACACACACACACACACACACAGCTTTTTTCCTTGTGAAATCAGCAGCTGTTTTTCCTCGTACTTTGCTGATCCATGATGTAACATGGAGAGAAGTGGCCTCTGGCCTTCTCCTTCTTTGGGAGGAAGAACAGCACCATATGAGAACAGTTGCTGGTACCACTCAGCACAGCGAGAAGTGTTTACAATGACTTTGGCCTTGGCTTTGACTGTGGACAAAGGAACAGTTGCCTGGGTTTAAATTCAAGCCCTGTAGCAATCCTTCATCTCTACAGTGGGTGATAAAAATACTACCTCCTGGGTCGGGGAGAGGGCTTCATGGGTAGAGTACTTTTTCACAAATATAAGAATTGAATCCAGATCCCTGGCACCCACCTAAAAAGTACAGTGTGCACTTGTAGTTTTAGCACTGTGAGGTGGAAGCAAGAGGCTCCTGGGACAACACTTGACTTAGACAATCAATGAATTCTAATTCAGGAAGAGGCTCAAAAATTAAAGTGGAGAGCAATAGAAGACACCTAGCATCAACCTTTGGCCTCCACACATACCCGAGAGTACATCTGCACATCTGTAAACATTCATATACAACACACACACACACACACACACACACCACTCACATACACACTACACACCTGTACATCTGCATACACACACATACACCATATAACTGCATATATACAAATACCATACACCACACACTACAAACACCTGCACATACCTGCACATACACAAACACCAAACATCATACTACATACCTGTATACCTGTACACACACACACAAACACACACCTATACACATCACATCAACACACAATAAACACCACATCACACAAACCCACACAACTGCACACTTACACATACACACGCACCTACCCACATAACTATACATATCACATACACACCATACATACCTACACACATCATACACATAAACACACACACATACACCAAAACCAACCTCCCTCTCTAGATCCCACATGTAAATACACAGTTCCTGGCAACTAGTAAGCGAGCATTGTGATCATTAGCCTCCAAACTGCACGCTGAGCTTCTAACTGCTATTTTCTCCTAACAACCTAAAAAGGTACTTTTTTAAAATTTAAGTTTAGCACAACATTTCCTATAATCACCTGCCAGGACCTGCAGATATAAGATCTCTAGTCTTTTAGGAGTACCACATCCCTCAGGGTGAAATCATGAAATCAGGGCTGAATCTGGGTGCCCCCCCACAAGACTGTAACCTGCCCCCACTCACCCTAACAGTAATCTGCAAATCCACTGCCCTTGGCCTTGCTGGTTGAAAAAGCCACAAGCTCTGGCCAAGGCTGCAAGGCTCATGGATGAAGACTTTTGCCCACCACAGCTCCTCTGTGTGTTTGCCAAAGCCTATTTGCAAAGGAAAAGAGAAAAAGTGACCCTGTTTGCAGAGAGGTCCTCTCACTAGTCACTGGGCACCTTGGGTGGCTGCCTCTCACTCTCTAGACTATTGGTGGCCACCAAGCAATTAGACTGTTTGGGGCCAATGAAGTACAAAGGCAATCCCCTGCCCTGGAGCGCGACAGTTCCTGGCTGCTGAACGCAGACATTAAGGAGAACCATTTTAATTGATTAGAATGTGCATACGCTGTATTGGTTTAGTTTGAGGGCATTTTGAAACAAATAGCACTGTCATTGTGAGCTTTAATTAGATAATAAATTAATAGATAAATGGATCCCCTAGCTCCACTGGCCTCTGCCTATTTGTCAGCACCAGCTCAAAGTTAGAGGCTCCCTCTTGCATGGCTGAGAAGCTGTGTGAGGGACAGAGCTGAGCCTCTGTCACACTGTCCCCAGGTCCTCCTGCCTCCAGCATCTGTAGATAACGCAGAAGTCAGGGGAGGTGCTCAGGGCCAGCTTCCTGCTGTGGAAGAATTGATACAGAGCCAGAATCGGCTGTCTTGGAACTTTGTTGCAGTTCTGTTTGTGGGCTCTTGAACTAGACATACAAGTAGCAAAAACACCTGTCATTGTGGAGAGACAAACTAAATAGGTAAGAATGTCATAGTTTGTTAGGTAGTGAAAGACGACTGGGAAAAGTAAAGTAGGAAGAAAGTTGGGACCAAAAGACAGGGAAGTTAGCAGGAAAGGAGGTAGAAATTCAAAGCAAAGTGGTTAGAACAGAAGACTTAGGAGGTGACATCTAATCAAGAGTCATGAGGAGATGAGACAAAGATAGGCAGTTCAGAGACGAACAGGAGAATGCCTGGTGAGTTGGAGGAAAAGCAAGAAGGCCTGGCCTGTGTGTGAACAAGAGTGAGAGTAAGAGGTAAAGAGGCCAGAACAGTGACCATCCGGGCTAGCTGCAGCACTCAGAGTCAGAGACCGCAATTAAGAATTTGGGCTTTGCTTCTCAGCAGAGGACCTGCATTCCTTTCAGTATTTCCTCATCTATGATTACTTACAGTCCGGAATAATTACTCTCAGTCCTGAATAGCAGGCATGCGTGCACAGAGCAAGAAACCTTCTCGTATACCCTTGGCAGACATAGCTAATGGATCACAGCCCTCTTTCCAGTGAACTCATTTTAATCTAGACAATTTGTTTATCCAGCCTTCCTGGATTCTACCACTACCTTTAGGTGGCACTCCAAAGAGTGTAGGCTAATCTGGTGTCCATACTTCTGGGGAAGGATGACAGGGAAGAAATATAGGTGCTCTTGTGTTGGCGTAAAGGATGTTCACCATTCTCAAGACGTACCTTTCTGGGAAAGCAGGAGAGAGAACCACACGAGTTCACTCGCCAGCCTTAATCGCAGATTAAACCTAATATTCAGAGGCTTATGTAAATCTGACTTTTTCTTATATCAGTCTGTGGAAGTGTTTCTGGATGGCACCAGCATCCCTTTATACTGAATATGATGGAGAGACCCATATTCTTTCTGTGTTGTCCACTTTTAACTCACCTAACACTTCAGAGGTGTCTATGAAGGAGAAAGAGAGGAAAAGGAAAGCCGTGTCTTATCATTCTGGGCTGAGAGTAGTCATGATATGTTCTGCCCAAGTCCATAACTAAAATCATGTGCCCTGGGGCTACTTAGGAACATAGAGACCTAAGAAATGTAGTCTTTGGACGAACAGACCTGTGAAGTCTTGATTCCGTGCACTGAATGGAAGAGCACACACACACGATAGACAATGAATACACAGCAAACTAAGAACTCATGGCCTTGTCCCTACATCTAATCCAGTGCTTCAGACCATGTCACATCATCAATAAGGCTTATGCTTTTCAATGATTTAAAAAAAATCACTTCTCAAGAAATGAGAAGCCAATTTAGATTGATAAGCATTTGTTAAGTGCCTATTCTGTGTCAGATAATCGGGGAAAACCCCTCAGTTTCCTCCTCTATAAAAGAGTAGACACTCCCAAACTCTCAGTTATTAAATAGAATGAAAAGGAGGGTTTCCTGGGCACTAGAGATACAAGTGGCAAAAACTCCTGTCATTGTGGAGAGACAAATGAAATAGCTAAGAATGTCATAGTTTGTAAGGTAGCGAAAGATGACAGGGGAAAGTAAAGTAGGAAGGAAGAAAGTTGGAACCAAAGGCAGGGAAGTTAGCAGGAAAGGAGGTGGAAATTTAAAACAAAATGGTTAGAACAGTGACTTAGGATGCGACATTCCAATCAAGAGTTGTGAGGAGATGAGACAAGGGTAGGCAGTTCAGAGACAACGGGTGCTCTGTAGCCGTCAGAACCCATTTCTTTCAAGTTTTCGCAGGAGAAAACCTGACAGTAAATGGGAGGACTCCTCTTAAACATCTTAACTTGGAAGAGTTTGTTTTGCATAAGGAAAAGAGACTTCTGCCTGCATGGATAAGGCAGTGCTTAATACACAGGGATCAAACACAGAGGGAGGGCTGGAGAGATGGCTCTGAGGTTAAGAGCGCTGACCGATCTTACAGAGAAACAAAGTTTATGTCCTAGTACCCACATCAACTCCACATGCAGGACAAACATCTCCTGTCCTCTGAGGTCCCCTGCATGCATATGATACATGTAAATACACACACATACACACACAAACACATACACAGAGAGAGAGAGAGAGAGAGAGAGAGAGAGAGAGAGAGAGAGAGAGAGAGAAGGACTTATGTAGTGATAGATATGAATTCCCCATGTCTTTTAACTTAGAGCTCTTGACAACAGGTAGTTCATATTCCCTCAGTCCCCTCGCTCCAACGGAAATGCCATCAGAGCCTGGACCAAGAGAACCAACGGTGTTTGGTCAATGATTTTTCATGAAGGCTCCACCAGGACGCCTTGGTGTCAGCCAAGTTTTATAGAAAGACATATGGAAGGGAGAACAGTCCAGAGGTCTCTCCCAGGAGACAAGGGTGACACCTCAGGAAAGGAAACTACAGTCAGAGTGAAATCTCTGAATCAGAATGGTAGTTGGAGTCAAAGGATTTTTTAAGACTTTTTTTTAAAGGATGATGTTTAGGATCCTCATTGTGAAGAAGAGTCTCCTTTTTGTCATGCCTGATGACTCCATTAATGGCTCAGTATAATATTCCTCTAAATAATGCTCACTTCTGGTCCTAAGTGCCTCCCAGCTTTCAGAGAAGTAAGGAAGATGGCCATGACGCTAGGCTCTAAGCTACCTTCCTGAAGCTGGACAGGGCTATGAAACAAAGCCTCAGTCAGTGCTCTGCCCAGCAGCTAGTTGGGTGCAGGCAAGGGATTGGGATTGGCCCCGTGTTCTATACTTGGGAATCTAGACACATATACCAAGGCCATCAGAGAGGCCATCTAAGATGGTGATTCACAGAAGTAAGGCAGGACCGACCTAGGATGTTCATGGTCAGGTTACTAGAGCAGACACCCCGATGTAAAGTTAAAGCCAGGTCAGCGCTGGGTCTCAGGACTCAGAAAAACCCATGGAGTCTTCCTTACACAGAGCAAAGGTACCTGGAAAGACTAGGCCAGTGTTGTACTCTGATTGGGTTTATGGGGGAGGGCAGGGAAAGGCAGAGTTTGGCAGAGGAGTACTCTCTAAGGAGCAGGGTAGAGCAAATCCATGCAAGGGCCCTTCTGAACTTTTGCTTGTTCAAGCACGTTTTTTAAAAAGAGGCTATTCCCTAAAAGCTTAATAAGGATGAACAGAAATGAGAACACACTAATTTTATATCAAACGTTCCATCTGCTTCATCTATTTTTCACAAACAACCTTCTAGCAATCAGAAAGCTGAGAACCAGAGGGAAGTAACTTGCCAAATCGCCCAGCTAATGAGGGGCAGAGCCTGGTTCTGAAGGCTGTGTCCTGTCTCCTAAGCCACTGTGGACTGTTGCTGGGTTAGTACTTCTGATATGATCTTGACTATCATTCCCTTGCTTGATGGTGAGACCCTGGTGAGACACTCCATCACTGTGATGTAAGCCACATGAGGACTTCTACGCTGACCTCCCCCAGTCTCCCCTGAGCACCAGTGGCCCAGATACTAGCCAATGTACACTGCCTACTCTCTGAAAGGCCCCATCCCCAGTAACTATGAGCTCTTTTAGAGGAAGAGCTATATTTTTAACTCCTTGTCCTGGTGCTTGACACATAAAAGATATTATATAAAGGTAAGGAGGCAGGACTCCTGCACGTCAACACTATAGCCTAGGAGTTGGGCTCCTTAGGTCCAGGGACTTTATAAACTGATGAGTGTGAGCCTCAAATATTGGGTCGCCCTTTTAGGTCCTAGGCACAGATGCACTTGTTTCCTTACAAGGAGGGATGTAAGTCGGTCTTCCTGTTTCCTGGGATCTGGGTGTAAGGTCGGGCATGAGACCAATGCAATGCTTAGTTGGGGAATCTGTAACTGAGTTAGGCCATAGCCTGAGTATCCCACATACCTGACAAAGCTTTAGTACCAATCCTCCCCCCCCCAGAAGCTGGGGTCTGGGACACATAACACGAGGAACTAGGACCCCACTTATTCCCCCACAGGATTTGTGCCTGAGAAATGTCCCAGGATTAACAAATGGGTGAAAATCTTCCTATTACAAATGCAGCAGACAATGTAGTATGAGGTCCCTGCTATAACAGAAAAACGTCAGATGGCATAAAAATGGGCAAAATGCTCACCCTTGCCGTTAACCCCAAAATGCAACAGAGTGAGGTGAAGTTAGTAAACTATCCGATGTGTTAGGGACTGAAGAACACAATCCACAAAGATGTGGCTACATAGGCATCCCTATGGAGGGTGGAGAGAAGGCCCAACTGATCACCTCTATGAGAAGCAAACTGAAACAAATGTCTCAACAGTGTAGCCATCCCGGAACCTGGGAATTCTGTGCCTTAAACTCCAAGCAAAAGAACTCATGGGAAATATGGGCAAGTTTTATATCACCAGATGTTCATGATGTCATTATTTACATACACGCACACACACACACACACACACACACACACACACACACACACACACCAGGATCTAGCTCCATATCCATAAAATAGAGCAGTAGCATGTATATATATATATGTATATATATATGAATATGATATGAGTATTGCAAAGTTACTTAAAATGAGGTCTATCTACAAAGAGATTCCCATGGTTCCAAGATGTTTATCATAAAAAAGTTGAGCAAAAGTTGTAAAGCTGTGTAGTAGCTATGTTCAAACTATGTCAAAAATGTGGTAATCTGTAACAGAATACTAAGGCTAGTGTTGTGTGAATGATGTCATTGCAGTGTGGTTCATTTTTTTCTTTATTTTTTTGAGAACTATCATCATCTTTATTTTTTTAAGCGTATATTTTAAAGAAAGATATGGAGAAACAGTTTGTTGGCGGGAGAATACTTAGGACCCATTCGTCTTTGCAATCACCTGGGACCGCCTGCTAAGGAAGCCGGTTAAACCGGGGGCGGCAGAGCCCCTGTGCCGAAATCGCTCTGTCTCTGGAGCATATTTTTTCTTTACTGAGGAAATTGCTTTCCATAAAACCAGCTCTCTGACACCTCCGAGTACCAGGGAACCATGCAAGCCTGCTTTCCTGGGGACATTCTCTAATAGGGAACTCCATCACGTTCCAGCTTGGCGCTTCCAACAAATCCTAGCCAGCCATAAAAATTTTTAGCACCCTGAATGCAAGACTGATTGTGGCGGCCTCATAAAAATCCCATTCACCAACCAAGAGCTGTAGCTCTGAAACTCAGAGCTCCCTGCTGTTTTAAAGTCAGTGGCACCATGCATTGCTAAGTGACGCCTGCTAGAACTCCACACAGTAAGTCAGGGCTGGGATCTAGGGCGGAACTAGCAACAAAACAGGACACAGTAGGCCCTTGTGAGGGTTCAGGGTACAGTGACCATAAAAAGCCATCTTGCAGCTGCTGGTTCAGTAGGGTGAGTGCGATGGCATACCTTTAGGGAGGGAAAGGGGTTGGGAAGTGCGTTAGAGCAAACATGGGAAGTCTGTGCTTTCACCCATAGCTGCTCACTTGGGATGTGAAAGCCCTTTATGGGTCCCAAGATAGAAGCACAGGCTACACAAAGCATCTCTATCTTCCAGAAGGCACCTTCCGGACTAAGCCCCTAGTGGAGGATTTACCTCTCTCTCCCACAGTAGGCAGATGTCCTGTGTGCATTAGGAACCCATTCTCTACGTACTACATGCGGTCTCAGGAGTTGAGACACCTGACCCAGCCCCTCTTTCCACACCACTGGGCTCTAGGAGGCCTGTGTTCTAGGCGCTAGGCTCTGATTAGCTCTGTCATACTAGAGATACCACCTCAGTCTTTCCTCTACCTCTGTCCCATCACCCGTAGAGGGAGAAGCATAAACTATATTCCCCAGCCCAGCTACTACCATCACCCCACCCCATCTCCACCAACCCTCCCCCACCCCACCTCCCTGCCCCTCTCCTCACTGTGCTTAATGTTCACACAAAAGGAGCTCAATGCTCCAGCCAATTAAAACCATTTAAAGGTCCTTGAGATGACTGGTCAGAGTGCTCCAGAGAAACTCTTCTTGTGAGGTGTCTGACTCCACACAAAGTGGTTCCTGGCGAGGGATTGGCTCATGCCACTGTGGAAGCTGATAATCTTAAAATCTACAGGGTGAGCTGTAGGTTTGGGACCCAGAAAATGTGACAGACATGATTGGTCCAGGATGAGGGATGTCTGTTGACATTGAAAGAAGGCTGGGCTTTGCTCTAGTAAGGTAATCTGCTTTACCCCGAGTTTATCTGCTTAAATATTCATTCATTTTAAAAACCCAGAATAATGTTTGGTCAAGCATCTAACCCAAATGACAAATAAAATTAACTGTGACAGGGCTGGAGAGATGGCACAATGGTGAAGAGCATTGGCTGCTCTTCTAGAGGAGCCAGGTTCAATTCCCAGCCCCTTCACGGCAGCTCACAACCATCGGTTACTTCAGTTCCAGAGGATCTGATGCCCTATTCTGGTTTCCATAGGCACCAGGCATGCATGCATGCAGGCAAAACACCCATATACATAAAATAATAAAGTAAAAAAAAAGTTAAAATTATTATTTAAAATTAATAACTGTCTATCAACGCTGTCTAAAATATCTATGGTTCCCCCTGCTTCTTTGCATTCTGAATTCTCGCTAACTCTATACTGTGTAACCAAAGGTAACAAAGTCTCCCTCGTGCAGGCTTTGAGGCCCATGCTATAGATGCTATATAGATAAAGTCGATGGATAGATATCCAGGCCTAACACGTTCCTTTCTGGGCTTGGAATACAACTGTCTCTGTGTTAATTCTCTCCTCTATGAAAATATGTGAATCATGCCCTCATCACAAGGCTTGGCGGAAGAGTCAAAGTGTTACATCTTTAAGAAGTGCCTATCCAATCGGTGACCTAGTAAGTGGCCCTGCGTGTGTTTATCTGATTGTGAGTTAGACCTGAAGTGTTACTTGGAGCCCACAATGGAGGTCTGTATATAGGAAGGTCCTGGGTCATGTTTTAGATAATACAAGTGAATGCTCTATTTTAAGAGCATTGGCATTGACCATCAACCAATGTAAAAGTCCCCAAAAGGTATGGTGCCACTTTTGGTTTTTTTGTTTGTCGTTTAATTGTACATCTTATAGAATAGAAGAGTGGCAGAATCAGGAAGGGTAAAGAGAAGCCCTGGGGCTGCCATTTTCATGCCTTGGGAATCAAGTACTCCTGGGAGAGACACCCCCTGGTGGCTGTAGAGTGTATTCTGAGGAACTGGGCATAGGATGAGCATTCCTTTGTTTTGTTCTCTGTGGTAGTGATGGCAGTGATTTCAAACATAATTCCATTATGTTGACAAAACACTGTATAATTTTAGTACCTTTAGATGTGTTGGTATTTGTTCTCTGGCCTTACATATAACCTAGAGAATGTCCCATATCCTTTTTAGTCAGGTGTGTGCTTGGCAGTCATTGGGTAGGGGTCTTACAAACATCTGTTAGATTTGGTGACTGTACAGTGTTGGCATAATCTTCTATGGCAGCGGTTTTCAAACTATGGATCATGACCATTTGGGTCACACATCAGATAGCCTGCCTCTCAAGTAGCTACATCACGATTGCTAGCAGTAGCAAAATTAGTTATGAAGTGACAATGAAATAATTTTACAGTTGGGATCTCTATAACATGGGCTGTATTAGAGAGATACAGCATTAGGAAGGTTGAGGAGCATTGTTCTAGGGTTTGCTAGTGTTCTGCGTCTGGTTTTTCTATGTGAATGATTGTTGTGGTTCTGGTTGGTTGGTTGGTTGGTTGGTTGGTTGGTTGGTTGGTTGGGTTTTTTTTTGTTTTGTTTTAGTTTTTCTTAGATCAGGACCTGGTGGTGGATATCTGTATCTTCAGCCTCCAAGAAGCCTGAGGCAGAAAGACCACAAATTCAAAGCCTGCCTCAGATGTCAACTGGGTACTAGTCCAACCTAGGTAACTTGGTAACATCTGTCTCAAATGAGAAGAAAAAAGAGGGCTGGGGCTACAGCTCAGAGGTCCAGTATTTACCTAGCACTGCTAAGCCTGGGTTCAGTACTAGAACCACCAAGAAAATTCACAAAAGAAGAATTCATATTAGAAATCCATTCACTATTCGCAAACTTCCCTGAAATACTGATCATCTTCTTTCAGCTCCTTTCCTTGTTTCTAGAAACGTTTCTTCTCCTAAGTCAGTCGGTTTACGGCAGCCACACTGGCTTTGCATGGGTGTCTTGTTTGCATAATATCAAGCTTTCCTTTTTATCTGTCTTAGCATCAGAATGAGGTGTGTATGCCTCCTAGAGAAGGCATCTGATTAGACGGTGTTCTCCCTTTCCTTGGGTCATGCTTAATGTTCATGAGATTAGATTTACAGCCGCCATTTTCTTATCTGTTAATTAGATGTATGCTGTCTTTCTCAGTCCCCTCTTTCTGTTCAACCCTTTGTGGGTGAGAAGTTTTCAGGATTGCATTGAATTCTCTTGTTGGTGTTTTAAGCATGGTTTAGGAGTTTATTGTGGCTGCTTGAGATTTATTGAGATTTACAATATGTGTCTTAATTTATCACAAGAACTTCCGATTATTACTAATGATTCTGCTAAAAACCTTGGAACTCTAGTCTAAGGTGGCTCTATTTCTTTTTTATCTTTTTTATCTAATTGTGAATACCATTGCACTCAATGATATAGTTTTGAAATTCATTAAGAGGATGAATGAGAAAACACATGTTGACAAGACTGCTTTTATCAACCCGTATTTTCTATTTCTCACGTCTTAACTTTCCTACCTACAGATTTTAGAACATTCCAGAGCCTCTTTTCTCAGCTAAGATACTTACTGTATATCATATCTTTGCTCAGATCCTGGAGCTTTGAAATGATTATTTTTGTCACCTTTGTCCAACTTTCTGTTTCTTTTTGTGGGGAGGTGATTTGCTAAGATCCTCACTGGGTCACAGCTAAACTTCTTTACTCTCCGTGGTCTCATTTATTTAGGAGAGATAGATGAGGCAAATGTAGCTGTCCCCTCTCAAAGACAGAGAAACAAATGAGGGTGCAGCTGGAGAGATGGCTCAATGGTTAACACTAAGAGCAAACCTGTCCTTCCTATGGACCCAAGTTCAGTTCCCAGCACCCATGTTATAGGGGGCTCGCAACTACCTGTAACTCTAGCTCCAGGGAATCTAATGTCCTCTTTAGGCTCTGTGGACAACCGCACCATATGACAGAGAGAGAGAGAGAGAGAGAGAGAGAGAGAGAGAGAGACAGAGAGAGAGAGAGAGAGACAGAGAGAGACAGAGAGAGAGAGAGAGAGAGAGACAGAGAGAGACAGAGAGAGAGACAGAGAGAGAGAGAGACAGAGACAGAGAGACAGAGAGACAGAGAGACAGAGAGAGACAGAGACAGAGAGAGACAGAGAGACAGAGAGAGACAGAGTCAGAGAGATTATTTATATTTATATTATTTACATTTGTGGTGGTGGAGGGGTGAAACTCAGAAAAGCCAGATGACTTTCCACCATTATACAGCTAGAAACTAGCTGGACCAGAATTCCAGATAAGTTTTCTGCCTTTTGGTGTCATTTCTGCTATGCCTAGATCCGGGCTGGAACTTTATTGAACATTAAGAAAGGAAATCTCTTAGCTCCAGCAATGTAGCATAGAGTAGGTGGCGTACAAAACATTTTTGTATTTAATGCTTGGGAGACTGAGAAGTCTGAGATAGAGGCTGATGGGATTTTCCTGACTCGGTTGTTTCTGGGGACCAGGTTACAAGTAAACAGCTGCCTACTTGATATGTCTTAACATGACCTTTCTCAGAGTGTACACAACTGGGGAAAGAAAGAGGGAAGCGCTTCCTTCTCCTATACGGCCACTAATATCACCCTTGTGACTCCATGTGACTAAAGGGACCTGCTTCTGCTGCACATCCAAATTCCATCACTTTGGATGTTTGACCTTCATTCAATTTAGGGATCTGGAGGCTACACGCAGATTTAATCTATAAAGGAGTCAGCCCAAAGCTGAACCTCTCTTGCTGGCCAAAACCTACAATTATACTGAGTCTCTATATTCATGAAGAGTCAAACTTCTAGGCACAGAAACAAAGAATCGATTGTGCCTGTGAACAGGGCCTTGCCCCTCTCACTATGAGGTGAGAGCCATTGATGGTGCTCTGTCCTCCTTCAGATGTCCATGAGTGATGCTGTGCCTAGTTTGTGAGCAGCCCATGAATTAAAATCGTGCTTCCTATTTTGACTGGACCGAAAGTTGCAAAAGTCAATTTTATCTCTAGCTCCCTCTGTGAAATGATCCAGCAAAGAAAGGTGCTGTTTACTTTAAGATTCAGAGATTCATAAAACCCAAAAACAGAATTACTTCTTGTCCCAAAACAAGGACTGCCATATGCACACTCTGGAGGTTAGAGAGATTTTCCCAAGTCTCCACGAGTCTTCTGAGTTCTGCATTCTTCATACAGATGCTGCTGCTTCTGGAATAACCTCAGAATAGTTAGCAAAGAATATAGAGTCATGGAGAGAAGTGCTAGAGATTTTCAGAATCTCTTCCCTAACAATAAAGACTGGCACATGCTGGACTTCACCATGTACTAAACACTGTAATAGTTTTACTTACAAAAACCATGACCATTCCCATGCCTCTTCAATCTTTGCTCACAGAGGATAATAATCCAGATTCCTATATTAGTCCCCTACCACTAACAACTTTTATAGAGCCTACCACTCAGGTGGGACTTTCGGGAAGCCTATAAATGAGCTTACTAAGATGTGTAGTGATAATTTACATTACACCTGCCATTGCTACACCCTCTTTGCTTGTAGCTGAACCCTCCACCAATTCTGCCTGGTGGCCAGCCCTGAATAATCCTAAGGCTGCAGACTTTCCCTTGCCATTGCTCTGCTCCATAATTATTTTCATTGCCCTATAAATTCTCTAAGACCAGAAGGGGAAAAGGACTTGTATACCATTATGTGCTAAATTTTAATGCCTGTGTCCCAGAGCATCTCTACTTGGGACCTTCCCAGCAAGTTTCAAACCTTGCCTGGATCAAGGTAGGAGAGAAAAACCTTCCTATCTCATCTGAGTGTCCTCCACTGTGAAATGGACCACCCCCTATGGCTTAAAATAATAACCAAGCTTTTTTCATAATTATGTCGGTTGACCAGGTATCTTTTAAGTCCTTCTTCAGGTTCTCATGTGGCTCTGGGCTGTGATGGCTGTGGCTAGAGCTTCTGAAATGGCTTTCTTTGCTCTGCTAAAAGGCTAGAACTTCTTTCTGTCCATATGGTTTACTGACTTGCCTAACTTGACCTCCTTTCCTGAGAACTTGATCTCCTAAGTTGAGCATTCCCATAGACAGAAAGCAGAAGTAGCCATTTGTCTTATAGAATAAACCCAGAGCCCGCAATGTATCCCATCTCTTGCATTTAATTAAAGGGATGATGACAAGGTCAGCCAAAATACACAGGGAGGAAAATAAGACCGATCTTCTTATGGGGTAGGGATGGGATTTGTGGCTATCATTAATCTACCAGCTCCTGTCCTTATTCGTGGGTCTGTTTCCAAGGAAGCAAATCTCATGATTTCTTTTCTCCATGGAATCAGTTGTGCAGGGAAGCACCTGAGGAACTGAGGAGCTGAGGAGCCTCCACAAGGAAGCTCTATAAACTCCATAGCAGCTTCTCTATAGACCACTTTTGTGTGTCTGCCTTCAATCCAACAAGATAGATTTGATAACCTCTGATGTTTAATGAATGAACCAGAACCTAGAGAGCATAAGTGAGTTACTCAGGACCACACACAGTACGTGGGCAATCCCAGATTTGAACAGCAATCTACCTAACTACAGAGCAAAAGCTCTCCAGTAACCCCTCCTCTGTGAAACCTCTAGGTCTGTTGTTGTTGTTGTTGTTGTTGTTGTTGTTGTTGTTTTGAGGGAGGAAAGACTGATTGTTTTCAAGGGCCACTCTTAAACTATCATGTTCCTAATGCCTTCAACCCATGAGTTTTTGAAGAAACACACATACTACTTTCTACATCTTTTGGATAAGACTTAGATCCCATAGGATCTATTTCTAAGTATCTTGAATTATTATTATTATTATTATTATTATTATTATTATTATTATTTTAATCCAATTGGCTCTTACCAAAGGTCTTTCCAGTACTGGTAGAAGATCATGGACTTCTAAAGCCCTTCTTAGGCCCATACATCTCCCCAGAGTATTAGATTGGATAGCTGCCCTTTGGGAGATATCAAGGACAGGAGTTTTCCAGTCCCTGCTTAAAAGCTTTCCATGACTCCTCCCACTGCCCCCAGGATAAAATCCCAGCTCTTAACCCTGCAGAGGAAGCCCCTGGAGACCTATCTGCCTCTCCAGGCTCATCTCGTCCTGCCATACTGAGAGACTTCAAGCTTCCTGTAGGACCCTTATGTGTGCCATTGCCTCTTGATTAACTCTTAATCATTCTTGGAGACATTGTGCAGATATCCCAGAAGTGGGGACACCTACCACCCCTCTTCTCCCACAGCACCCTAAGCATGGCTTTGTCACCTGGCCACTTCATTTATGTCTCTCTCCTAATCATGGTGAACTCTCTGAAGAGAAAAATTATGCCTTTTTTTCTTTATTGTGACACAAAATTCTGGCCCCAACGTTGATTTGCACAGACTAGGCATCCCAAGAGTCATTGTCATGAACACAGATCACAACTAGAGGATAAGTCTCTATTTGTCTTACTCAACATGAAAGCCCCAGTGCATAGTATTCACCAGGAGCTCAACGAGTCTATGCCAGTCCTGCTGAAATGAACCTTATTATTGTTGCCTCCTGTCTAAGTCCTTCCTCTTCATAAAGCAATCCTAAGGGCTCTCCATTCTCCAGATTCCTACTCTGGCTGTCCTTCAGTCACTGGAACCGCCCATCCTATCGATAGAGGATCACAATATAGGTATGCACAATATTCGAAATTACTATTGTCTGAGATGAACAAAAGGGGATACCA
Organism: Rattus rattus; assembly: GCF_011064425.1. Taxonomy (NCBI): domain Eukaryota; kingdom Metazoa; phylum Chordata; class Mammalia; order Rodentia; family Muridae; genus Rattus; species Rattus rattus. Next base: position 95,008,853 of record NC_046155.1, read on the forward strand.
AGCTGTAGTTCCCAAAGAGAAACTGCATGGATCACACGTGTGGCTCTCCCAGCTTCAGCCAAGGGGAGATTTAGAAGTAACATTGAAGGAGATATCAAACAAAGCACAGCCATCCTACCAGTGGAGGTACAGGTGCTGGCATGTCCACGTTGGGAACTGGTTGACTAGGGGGAAGGAATCCAGAAATAAAATCCCGGTTGAGCACCTGCATGCCAGGAATTGCACAAAGCTAAGAGATGGAGTAGAAAGGCCTTGTTGAATGCTGGTAGACTTCCAGGAGTGCCTGCTGAAAACCATCTGTTAAGAACAGGGTTAATCTGGTCAAGAGTGAAGACTACTTTTGCCTTCTTCTCATGGAGTTTAGACTATCTTTGAAATGGCAAAGCTAATCTACCGAGAGATTAATTTCTTTCCTTGGCAACACTCAGCACATTTCTAAGAGAGACACCAAAACCCAGAGCTCAGATGTGCCAGCTCTCCTAACATGCATTGGGTGACCAAAACATCCTGCAGTGCAAACGGGAGGGTGCAGGACCCACCCCTAGAACAAAGTCAGCCAACCATGAGTGAGCAAGGAGGAAGTCTCCTGGAAGAAATAAACCAAATGGAAAGTTTTAATTGAAAAGTGTAACAATCTGGAATGAAAACTTTATCAATACAGTTTCCATTGTTTATAACCTGTGTAACAAAAGGTCCAAACACTTATAGACAGGGCTATTAAAACTATCCAAACTGAGAGGCAGAGGGAGGAAGGAAGGAGGGAGGGAGGGAGGGAAGGAAGGAGGGGAGGAAGGGAGGGAGGGGGGGAGGGGGACTGAAGAGTCTGTGGGTGAAGACTACACAGAATAACATGACATCAGAATGCTGTGCTAGCAAATGTGTTTAAAGAATAGCTGATGCCTCCCCAAATGTAATCGAAACTCACAAATGCAGAAATCTCAAACAATTCCAAGAACAAACAGAAAAAAATAATAAAAATCACAGAAAAAATAATGTATATAGGAAAGCGTAAGAACAAATTGTGCTGTTCCTATGGACCTATTTCTCCTTCCGCAGCGCTCAGTCTTTCCCAGACTCCCTTCTCCCTTCTCCTCAGCTCCACTTTGATCCTTCCTTGCCCAGAGCCCTGTGTCTATGAGTCATGGCCCCTACAAGAGTTTGACTTTTGATGCCTGGAAATCATTTTTTTAAGTTACATTTAAACTTTTACTGGGGGTGCATGTCCCACAGTGCACACGTGGTGATCAGAAGACACCTTGGGGGACCTCTCCTTCTGCCATGTACCTGGGGATAACAGAAGTTCTCGGGCTTGGTGGCAAGTGCTCTCACAGCACCATTGCAATATCTTGGCATTAGTAGTTACTCAATAGGCAAATTACATTAACGAATAAAGTCTATAAGTGAATAATTATAATAGCACAAATTGGTTATCAAGTCTTGGTTATCTAAGTGAACAATTTCTAAGAAACAAGGACCCAGGTCTTCCTATAATTTCATAGTAACCACGGTCTTCCAGAAAAATATTAGTGAAACCCACAATTTATTGAGTGTTCGTTGGATGGCTGGCATTGTGGCAAACCATTAATAAACACCTAATTAAAGTCATCCTGGAAAAACCAAAGGGCAAACAGTTAACTAAATTGCCTCAGGTCACATAGGTAATAAGTGGTTTTTCTAGACTGTTCTTTCAGAATTGATTTCAAAAGTCTTTTTTTTTTTTAAAGCACTGTCTCAACTCCCTACTGAATTCATCAGCTATTCCGATGCTTCTTGTATCTGGTCCTTTTGTTCCTTCAGTCCACTCTGTATGGTATGCAATAAGAATACCAATTTTAGGCAGACTTTTCCACCCTAAAGGAATGAACAGTGCAATCAAAAGGCCTGTGGAAACCTGGGCTCACCGTATAAGAGATGGGAGCCATGCGAATTTGGAGGGTCCTGAACCATCATCCTGCAGGGCTCAGAGAGGACAGCCCAGAGCAAGTCGGGCCTAAGCTGAGCATAAGGCAGCAATTTCCAACCTGTGGGTCTCAGCCCTTTAAGGGTCAAATGGCCCCTTCACAGGGGTCATCTAAGATTTTTGGAAAATACAGATATTTACATTATGGTTCATAACAGTAGCAAAATTACAGTTGCATAGTAGCAATGAAAAAATTTTATGGTTAAAAGTCACCACCATTTAAGGAACTGTCTTAAGGGTTGCAGCATTAAGAAGGTTGAGAACCCTGGCCAAAGTCTAAAAAGTACTTATGGGAAAAGAAATCCCTTGCGCTCCCCACAAGAGATCCTGGGCAGACACCCAGGGTCCGTGGGATAATGGCAAACAATCTCAAAAACTGCTCATTTTCTCAGGGCCTGTCCCTAGCAGGTTTTGCTGATCTGGAGCCCCTAAAAGAAGTCCGTTGTAACTGACTCCTGCTCTCCCTACAGCCCAGGGAACTCAATTCCTTTCAAATAGATCTGCCTTTAAAGTGAGACGTTAATGGTTCACAATTTTTCAAATTTAGAGGAAATCCATAGTTGTCCCTGCTTTATAGCTTGGTATTATTGGATAATCAAACAAGACTATTTTCTTAAAATAGAACAGGCTTCCCTAGCCCCCTCCCAGGCTCTTCCTGGCTACCTCCACCAGCAATGGAGCAGGAGAGCGTCCCAGGAGCCAGGCCCAGGTTGCTCTTTTTATTCCAGACTGTGTAATTGGCCCTTGCAGACAGAGGTTAATTTCCTACCATGAATTCCCTTACCAAAGGGAGCCCTGCTCCTGGGGGGAAATCAGGGAAGAAATTGTTTCCAGGTGTCACCTGGTCCCCTCTGTAGCTGGGAGGGACGCCTTGTGGAACCTGGCAAGGAGCAAGGACTTGGAAAGCCACCCCAGGATTTGAGCCGAGTCACTTGCTAGCCAAGGGCCTCAAGATTCAGTGGCATAAGCTCCAGCCTCCAGCTTACTCATCTGTAAAATGGGGCTAATGTTTCTCTGTTAACCATGGGAGGAGACACAGGAGCTTGGCACAGCACTTGCATGAACAAGTGCTCAATGAATTCTCTTGCCTCTTGGGTACTCTGTGTAATCTGGCCCATGTTTGTGTCTTGCTTTCTTGAGCAGTTTTCTCCAGAGGGCCTTCATAGGACCTACCACCTAAATATTCCTCTTCTATCAACAAGAGACAAGAACAAATTCTTCTTCAAAGGGAACGTGGAGGTCATATGGGGGCAGAGACATTTTAAAACTATAATTTTAAATAATCTGTGGGTTTTTCTTAGAAGGTCTCCATTGGCATTTTGGGTAGAACGATTTTATCATTCATAGCATCAGAGTATTAAGGGTCAGCAGTAGGCTTCTTAGTCACCATGACAACCAAGAAAGATCTGCACACAGCTACAGCCACACTCAACACATAGGCCCCTCATATCCACCTCAGAAATCATGGCCATGTGACACTAGCAACTGATTTCACCTGTGCAGTGTTACCCTCTGTGCCCTAAATGTGTTGCATGGAGCAAATATTCAGATGCAGGTCACTACAGCTACCATGTATTAATTTTTAATATCATTTTTTCTAGTTATGCCAATAGTGTATGCTAGGTGGGGAAAAAAGTCCATGGAAAAGCATGACAAAAAGAAGGGGGAAAAATCAAACACGAAAGTCCCCAGCATTAACATTTAAATATTTATGCTATTTTTCTTATACAAGGTCACAAAGTCGCACAGTTAATTCAAGCAGTGCTGAAGGCTATGGAATGAGAAGCATCCACCTCACCCTGCCATTCATGGCTTTATAGCTTATCTTTCTAGAAATTTCTGTGCCAAGCTATGTGTCTATACCTTTTTCCAACACTAATAGAATCCTTTATTCTGTGGTTCAACAACCTCTGCTGGTATCTGCTGGGTGGTATTCTATAGCTCACTCCCTAACAACATGCTGAGATGGCCTTACTAAAAACCACCACCACCACTACCACCACCACCACCACAACAATAAGAACAAAACAAAACAAAAACTCCCAGTGTATTCCACAGATCACAGGCCCCTGGCCTGTTCTTGTCTTCCCTGTTGTGGACGACCCTGCCCTGTTGTTAATAGGAATAGAAGAAAAACCTTAAACGTGGTTAGGGGTAGGGCACAATTGAGTGATGACCCCAAGACACCCAGAGTCCCAGGCTTAGCTCAGCCACTAGGTGGCTGAGTGGCTTTGAGCAGTTCTTTCTGCATCCTAAAACTCCAGGGTGGGACAAAGGACTCCTACACCTCTTACATATCTATCTGTTTCAAAGTTATGAAATGACCCTCTGATGGGGGGTGGATGTGTACCACTATCTCGGTGTAGACCACATTCCGTAAGCACTGTGACCTTGGAGAGGGCTGGGTTCTGAGAGGCTGTGTGGGGCAGGAGTGGGAAAACCCCAGAGATGTTCGCACTGAGGAGTCAGAGCTCCTGAACATGAAAACAAGAAGGCCGGGCTGTGATTTAATTACTCTCTGCATGGTGTCTCTGAAGGGGGTGCTTAACATTTGCTCCTCGAGCTCTCAGAAGATGAGGCGAATGAAAAAAAAAGGCCCCAAAATGAAAGCAGGGCAAACGTGTGTCAGGTGCAGGAGTATATTTGATTGTTAGTATTAGACAAAAAGAAAGCGGAAAAAACATACAGAAATCCAGGACTCAAAGAATTGCTACCAAAAAGAGAATACATAAATACAAAGAGTGGTAACATCAGTTATGAAAGAATATTAAAAAGCTAAAACATCTGCCTCAAAAGAAGATCCTGGACTGAGAGGCACGGCCAAGATATTCATGAACAAAACCAAACAATATCTTTCTACAAAATCCAGCACTAAAAGGATAAGGAGGCTATACCCAAGAAGAGGCAAGAAATAATCGTTTGGCAACAAAACAAAAACAAAGAGAATGAATAAACAGCGCGTCACAGGAAAAAAGAGAACAAAAGACAGACCCAAAAGGTGTCCTTTGATTCTTGTGGTTTTTAAATGCAAGGAAAAATCCACCAAGATGAACTCTCAATGCTGACCATTGCACCTCACACAATAAAAAGCTAACCTTTGCTTTTAATGTTAATAGAATCAAGCTGGTCTTCAATAACAAAAGAAATGCCCACATAGAGAAAAGTCTTGACACTGGCGATTAATATTCTAATGAGGAAGAGCTGTTATCAAGGAAAATCACCCAAATGCCACCAGAGAAACACATGTCTGCAGAATGTGTTCTCTTTGAATATAATTTGTCAAAAACAGATAAACAGTTAAGACAGGCGACTAGTTTATTAATAAACAACACAAACATTTTACTATTTTTTTCCGAAAACCACAATTTCATGTTACGGTTAGAACAAAAGCAAAACTACACCCAGGAGGATAGAAGGCAGGAAATTTAAGGTTAGGGGGCTATAGCTGAAGAACAAAATGGCTGCAAGATAGATAAAAGCCAGACTAAGAGAACAAAAGTCCAAATTAACAAAATCAGAAATGAAAAGGGACATAACTACAGATTCAGAGGAAATTCAAAAAAATTCTGTAGACCTAACACACAGATAAAAATCGAGAGGAGCACCATGAAAGTCACAAAGAACAGACCAATTTCATGAACATCAGTAAAATACTCAACAAAATTCAAGGCTGTCCCAGGAATTAAAAGGAAAACCACCAACATCCGGGTCCTCGAATGAAAAAAAGGCTTTGTGAGTTCTCTATCATAGTAATTTAAGTGATCCCAAAATCCCCATCAAAATATAATAAAATGGAGAAAGGTAGCTGGGTATAAATTAACTCAAATAAATCATGGCCTTCCTCTAAGCAAAATTTAAATTCAGGGGGCTAAGGGAGATGGCTCTGTGGGACAACAAAAGGCAGGACAGCTGAGTAAATATCATGGATTTGGGGGAGGACATGAATCTGAATCCCTCACACACATGGCGGCGTGTGTCTGCAGTGCCATCACAGAGGGAAGTCCCAGTAGCTCGCTGGTCACCAGCCAAGCTAAACCAGCCAACTTCCAGTTCAGCGAGAAGGAGAATAAACTAGAGCAGAGAGATAGAGCAGAATCTGACATCTTCCTCTATCTGATAGCCCCTGAATGCATGCATATGGGCACGTCACACATGGGGGAGGGGTGGAGCTGGAGAGAAGGCTTCACAGATAAGAGTGTTTGCTGCTCTTTCAGAAGATGGGAGTTTGATTCTCAGTACCTATATTGGGTGCTGTGAAACTTCCTCTAACTCTTAACTTGAGAGGATATGACACCACCTTTTGGCTTTTGATCTGTAACACCTGCACATGCACACATGCGCACATGCACACATGCACACACGCACACACACACACTCAAAGAAACAAAGACAACCTTCATTTAAAAGTTGCTCACCATTTAATTACTGTGATCTTTCCTTTCTGTATTACTTTTGCACATGTTATATAGTAAATTCCCCTGCACTCTAACTGCTTGGACCATCTATTAGTTCAAGGCTTCTGGGGGCCAGGGACTCATTAACTTGCTAGCCTGACTTAGGTCTCAGCCAGGCTCGCAGTCAGTCAAATTCAAAGATTTGACTGGAGCTGGAGAATCCACTTCTGAGTTGACACACTCACTGCTGGAGAGCTGAGGCCGGCGTGGCTTCCGGTTCTTAACACATACGCCTCTTCACAGCTCTCTGAGCATCTTTACAGCATGGTGGCTGATTTCCCCATGACAGGTGAGGAAGGACAAGATCTTCCTAGGCTTGAAAATGATGTTTTGTATTTCCAGGGTTGGGGTCACAAGTCGGCTTCACTGTGAATTATACAAGGGAATGGATGTAAGGGTAGAGGCCAGAGAATATCCTTCCCATGCAGCCCTTGGAGTGGAAGGAGATAATAGTGAAGGCCTTAATGAATCACAGACCTGGCCCCAGGCCTGGTCCTAAGTTGCCAGAGGCAGAGAACATGGCTTGTCTTATACCAGTTTCTTAATTTTCCTCATAGAAATGAAGTACCCATCCCTTGGAGTTGCAAAGGTTAGATGATAAGTCCATCTCACTGTCCCCCAAAGCCTGTTCCCTCAAGGCTTTTCTCCCAGGGATGGAGCACTTTGTCAAAGGTCTTCTTGGCATCTCTTAAGATGGTGATGTGATTTCTGTCCCTGAATTTGTGTATGTGACACGGCATCTTCTTCCATTTCTATAATAATAGTGATTTGGCCGTAGCGTGTAACGTTCTTAATGTGTCCTTGAGCGCAGTTTCTGAGTTTATCGTTGCAAATTTTTGCGCCTGTGAAACTGGTCCATAATGTTTTGCTGTCGTTGTACCCTACCTGGTTTTGGCACCAGGGTGATACTGGTTTTTTTTAATGTGTTTAGTAGCATCCTCCAATCCTGTTTTGTGGAATGATTTGAGGGACATTGGTGTTAATTATCGTTCAAAAATGTTGATAGAATTTGGTAGTTTGTCTATTGCTGGGCAAACTAAAAAGACTCTTTTTAACTTAATTGTTTTATTTTTTTAAATGGGTTATTGATCTATGTAGCCCAGACTGGCTTTGAAATCGCTATTTAACGAAGGCTGGTTTTAAATCCTTGCTCTTCCTGTCTTTACCACCTAAGTTCTCGAATTATAGGCATGAGCCACCACCCCTGTTTTATGTGGTGCTAGGGATCAAACCCAGAGCTTTGTGCATGCTGTGCAAGCACTCTACTGACTGAGATCCAGCCTCAGGCTGGATGTTCAGAAAACTCCTTAAAACTGCTTCAATCTCTTTGCTTTTTATAGATCTATTTGAATTGTTTACATCTTCTTGACTTAATTTTGGTATGAGATTTGTATCTCGGATTTTATTCATTTTTTTTCATTTTCCAGGATTTTTTTTAAATATAGTTTTCTAAAGAGTTCTCTAAGAACTGTCTGGATTCCATTTGCATATGTTGTAATATGCCCTGCTTCATTCCTAGTTTTATTGATTTGAGTCCTTTCTCTTTCTTCTGGTTAAACCAAGGGCAGACCAGGACCTACACTCAGTAACCTGACCTGTCAGTAACATGCTCTGGTTCTGCTGAGAGTTTCTTGTCAAAGAACTGGCTCATAGTTTCATTGATTCTTCGTATTATCCCTTAGTCCCCATTTTACTAATTGATGCCCCAATCTTCTCTCTTATTGAATAATGAATAATTACTATTAAGTAAGCAAACGGTACTGTTAGGTATGCATTGCAGTATAAGCCAGAGTTATTCTGTTAACTGAGAAGCTTGCTAAGTTACTAATGGGTAGGAAAGATGGATGATGTTTTTCTTCCTGGGGAAAACCTAGCAGGTTAGCATTAGATTTCATCACATTTCTCAGAATCCTGTGCTACAGGAGTCATTTATTTCTAGACTTCTTCATTTATGTCTTCAAGCCATGGTCAAACATAGGTAATAGTAGACACAGAAAAACAAAACTATGACTAAAGAGAGTAACTGTGCCAGTCACAGCCATAGTGGCAGTGTTAGTGGCTACAACAGCCCCAGCACTATGCTGGTACATTTCCTTCTTTCTTTAAAAATAACTTCCTGGCAGCCAGAGTCTACTGAGATGAGAATCAGCTGCCTCTGAAGGAACAGCAACAACATAGGAGATAAGATTCAGGCCTTGAGTTTGGGATATGTGGGTACACAGACTACAGTAAGGGTTTTGAGTTCTCCTTAATCTTGTGGGTTGAGTCCATCAGTGAGACTCTGATCCTAAGAACCAAATATAATTCCTACCTCTTCATCTTGGGAGAATGAAAATGTGTGTGTGTGTGTGTGTGTGTGTGTGTGTGTGTGCGTGCATGTGTATCCTTCTAATTTTGAGGTTACCTAGCCTCTCAGAGAAGAAGGAACTAAATTGTACTGAGTACTTACTGAGTACCAAATATTATTCTACTATGATTCATAGATCAGATTATATCCTAAGCTTTGTATTTGCATAACAAGACAGAGGTTGAAATCTCCATTTTGAACTTAGAGAGAAGTAACTTCCTACAGCTCACAAAGATCAGACATGGGGTTTGACTTCAAATCTTCCTTATTTCAAAGCCTGGTCCCATCATTTCCAGAAGGGAAAGCTGAGGCCCAGAGAGGTTTGGCAAAAGACATGTCAGTAAGTTCTCGGGGCTTTGTCCTGACTTGGCTTCTCTCTCCTTCCTGCTGTTGGAATCCATGACGGTGGATGATGGATGGGCACATGACTATCCCTTTATTCTAGAACCTCCTGAAACTCTGATGGCTCAGAAAAGGCCAATTCTGGGAGATACCTTGTATTTGCCCAAGGTACAAGGAATGTTGCTAAGAGGCCAAAGCCAAGAGCCAGGGCTCTAACTCCTGACCTAGGCTTCCAGGCTGTTTATCCACTTGGCTCCTGCCAGAGCCTTAAAGCACAAGAGATTGACCTTAATAAGACATGGCCACAAAGGTCTCTGGAGAGAGAGGGGGCAGCTGCAGAGGCTGAGCAGAAGGCACTTTGTCTCCTGATTCCTCTCCCAGGGTGATTAAACTCCTGAGTGGAATGCCTCCCCTCCGCCAGGTGTGGCACTGGTTGTGCAACACTTCTGCCTGATTTTCCCACCTGCATCCTTAGTGCCAGCACACAGTGGGCCCCAGTTCTACGCTTCAGATAGCATAGATGACACAATGGAAATACAGAGGAAGGCACAGTTCAGTTTGGCAGAGGTCACCCTCACCTGTGCGATGTCTCATGCAGGTGCATCAGAAAATAACATAAACATAGCACACAGTAAGTGTACTTGTTGTTTTGTAGCAGATATCCAACAAGAAGCAATTTAAAAGAAGAAGGCTATGTGTGGGCTCAAAGTTTCATAGGTTTTAGTCCACAGTTCTGTGAGTCTGCCATGGTGAGACAGAGCATCATCGCTGAGAGAGCATGATAGCACAGAACTGCTCCCATCTGGCAAACAGACAGGAAGCAAAAAAAAAAAAAAATGTTAGACAGGAAGGGCCTAGAAACAAGCAAGATATACACTTTAAAGGTATCCCCCCAGTGACCTGCTGCTTCCAACCAGGCCCACATTCTAATAGTACATTCAATATAAACTCATCAGTGGATCAAACCATTGATAAACTTAATAACAACTTCTTAACAACACTATCAGATAGGAGAAAACCTTCAACACAGGAGTCTACATGGGAATTGTTCCTATCCAAATCATGGCAGTGACCATCCCATGGGTCTGTGAGTTCCATAGACTAGTGCCACTGGCATAGGCCGAGGGACTGTGCAGCAAGAAATACTTGTGCAAGAAATACTTGTTGAATGAATAAATGAGTGAGTGGATGAACACTCGGTAAGTCTTTAACAAATATTAACGGGATGTGTGGGCTTGACAGCCTGATATTCATAACTCGCTTAAGCAGGTGAGTTCTCCTACCTCATTCAAAGAACATGGTATTTGAAATATACCTTTCTGAACTAGAAAGGGTATTACACGTCAGAAGAAAATTCCACACAAGGCCAAAGAGGTCAAGACATCAAGCTTCGGTATATAGTTAGCAACTGTGAGAGTAGCCATGAAGACCTTCTACAGAGGTCGGCAAGGACAGACCTCAGCCAGACTTAACATAAACTAATTGCAGAGGCTTTATCAAAGAATGACAACTTTTAAAACCAGAAGCAGTAGCAGCAGCATGCATTAGCCACAGTGGGTACTCTAGCACCTGGAATGGCTCAGCCTGACCTTAGGAAATCATTTATGACACAGGGAGTCATCTGTTGCTCTTTGGATAAGCCCTTCTTTGGGAAGGGCACAAGCTCAGGCCTGACTGGATGGCTGTGTGGAAAATTAGCAGAAAGATGTTCCCCGGTGAGTATGAACAGGTTTCAAAGTGCAGGCTCTATAGCGGTGTTAAAGGGGGCCGGAAGAAGGACCCTGCTTGAGCAGCTGTGGCATTGTGACACTGGGATCAGCTGGGGAGACCCTTTAAGAGGAAGTCAAGGTTTGCAGCTACCCACCAGACTTTCGCCATTGAGAAGCATACAGGAGATAGGAACCCAAGGCATGTGACTTGTGACTGTGGCTTTATCCCTAATAAGACAACTCTCTGCCACTGGTTCTTAGGAGAATCAAAGGTCTTCATGGCCCTGGGATGAAATGAGACAAGGCGTCCAATAGTGCCTGCCTTATTGGGCTAGAAGTACCAAGAAAGCCAATGTTTTATTCACCACAGGTTCCTCATGCCAGGCAGGAAATACTAACCAGAAACTGGTAGGGTTGCTACTGACTGAGGGAAGCAGCCTTTCTGCAGAGGAAAGCTAAAACAGTGCTAGCGCCCACCCTTGCCTCCCAGCCAGACTGCAAGCAGGCATCTCAGTTAACAGTGGAAGTAGCCTTAGGATCACTGTGCAGCTGACCTAACCAGGATTCTCAGGTGTGGTTCGCATGTCAACCCTCTGATATACTTGCTCAGAGACTCTGAGAGTGATGGAAGTGTTGAATGGAATCAGAAAGACCAGAGCCACACTTTGCTGGGGACTGAACAGAGCAACAGTGCTGCTCTTAGCATAGGTTTAGACTTGAGGGAAAATGTGAAAAGCTGGAGTAGTGGGAGGAGACTTTTCGCTGTGATATTTTTTTCTTATTACTATGATATACCCAACAAAAGCAACTTAAAAAAAAGGGGTGAGTATTGTTGTTTGACTCGTGGTTTCAGAGAGCACAGTGGTTAAGACTGTGAGATGATTGGACACATTGTTTCCACAGTCACACCTCAGAAAGTCGAATGCTGGCTTTCTGTTAGCCTTCTCCTTTTTCTATTTGTATCCAATCTTGAACCCCAGCACCTGGGATGCTGAGCCCACATTCAGGGTGGGTTTCCTCATGGAAACCTCTCTGAAAACATAGAGGCTTGCTGAAAGTGTGTGTGTCTCCTAGGTGATTGCAAACCCAGCTAAAATGATAGAGGAGATTACTCTTCACAACTTTCCAAAGAAAGGTGGTGTATCTTAAGATGACATGTTCAGAAGCCAAACTCAACTGACCTGTAGCCATTATGATTAACCTGTCCTTCACTATATCACTCAGCAAGACGTTCTAAGGCAAAGCAATTCCGGGCATGGTTTATCCGAGCTCAGGGCAGCTTCTTGGCTTCTGCTACTACAATCTCAAGCATTATCTGCAGATGGCTCAATACCCAGGTGACCCCAAGCTTGTCCTCATGTCACCCTAACCCTTGGTCACACTCCCAAGAGGAGAATGGAACACTGTAATTTGCCAACCAAAATCCAGCAATGGAGGCACATAACAAAGGCCTGGGCCACTGGTCAGAATCAGGATGCTGTTAGCGAGGGCAATGGGTATTGGTAGACAACCGAGAGAGGCTGCCACAAGCAAAACCTAACGTAATTAGCTCTACTCCCCTGCCTGCAGGGCCATTATGGGATGCAATGAGATAATGGTGTGAAAGGGTTTTCTGCACCAGCACGAGTTCTGCACATGAGATGAGTTGTTATTATCCTTATGAAATAATTACATTTCTATTATAGAACAATAGCGGGTGCCTGAGCGCAGTCTCCTCTGCTCTTCCTGCCTTTGCTCCCTTGCTTATCATGCTGTGCCTCCTACACACACATACACATATACTTACACCCCACACACATGCACACACATACCCCTACACATGAATGCACACACATATACATGTACACACACATGTGCACACACCCCACACACATGCACACACAATGCACCACACATACATGCACACACATGCCCATGTGCACACGTGCACACACGTCTGCACACACATGCGTGCATGCATGTGTGCACGTGTATGTACCACACAGGCATGCACACACATATCCACACACACAAGTCATAGACCAAGAACTTCACTGCAGTGGCTGACAGTGTTCTCTGCAATGCTGCATGTGAAGATGTCACTCTGGGAAACAACATGCACTGGTGAATCAGGTCATCACGGATTCCAGTCTAGCTGTGTGCAGTTCCCATGGTGCATCGCTCTATGTAAATGACATAATTCTCTAGATGTGTTTCTTTGCAAATAGGAGTAATAAATTCACAGGTTCCATGAGAATCAGAGATTAGACACATCAGGTATTATGTCTGGGGCAGAACAGGTAACAAGTGGCCACAGATGTTCAAATGGAGATTTTGGGTCTGCACTCCTATCCTGTATAAGCCCGCGAGACAGGAGCTAACACTGTCCCCATTCCACAGCAGAAGTGCTGAAGCTCTGAGAACTTAGAAATTCTCACCCAGGGTAGCACAGCTTATAAATGGTAAAACAGATTCAAACCCAAGCAGGTAACTTCAGGCTTCTTGCTCTGGCTGCTCCAGACCACGGTTTCTTGCTTGTGCCCATCTAGCTATGAGCTAGACTGTTTGTAAGCTTCAGAGAGGAGTGATTAGCTTCACGGACTGTGGGTCTTCAGCCATTTGGAGTCACCTCTTGTCCTTTCTCTGCCCAGATGACCACAGGACCTTAGACAGACTGATTGGGCACTGTAAAAGGAAGACTCCTCCTCTCTGAAATGGGAATAAGTATCTGCGTCATCAGATTGTTGTGGGGTTAAATGGATATGTGTCTTCTACACCATGTGATAGACTGCTAAGGAGAAAGGATGAGATCGATAGTAACCACTGTGAACATTGTTGTGATTAACGAGTCATTTTTTCCTCCCCTACATAAAATTCCTCCTGAGAGCAAAGGATTCGGTTATTCAGGCAGAACGCTTGAGGGCAGCTTCCTTCAGAAAATCATAGACTTTCAGAATGTAGTCACTTAACCTTCCTGAACTTCCCTCTTCTCATCTGCTAAATGGGGGTAATAAAGAGGAACTCGGAGAGACAGACTCGGGACTCGCAGAATGGCGCGAATCAATCTTGCTAGCTTTATTACTGGAGCATTAGGGGAGCTATAAAGGTAGCCTTGTCATGTGTTCATTTTCAGCTTCAGGGAAGTTTGGTGGCTCAATTCTCACGGTGCAGCTTTCTTGGTTGCTGCTGCTGGCTCTAGAGCCCAAGAAGGAATGGCAGGCAAGATTGTACAGTAAGCTTTCCTAGATCCCAAGTCTCTCCACTCATCTCGTGCCCCTCCCTAGGTCTTCTCTAGAAACACTCATCTCATCCCATTGTTCCTTAACAGTAGTGTGCTCTTTCCTACCTTTGGACCTCAGCATATGCAGCTCCACTGGCCTGGGACACTGGCCAACCTACCCTATAAGCACTCAGCACATATGCGTGCCTAACTGTCTCCTAAGCCTGACCCCTCAGCTCACTACTAGGCTTCTGCAAAAAGTGTCAGCTCCATTAGGAAATGGACACAGAGTCCTCCGTGAGTTAAGGGCCTGCTCTGGACTGTCCAGACTCATAGCATTATGGGGAATTGAACTATTATGCATTTGCTTGGCCTTTATACAGAGCACTTGGCAAAGACAGATAAGGGCCCAGTCTAAGTCTACAGTTCCACTGGAATATTGGTTATAAACCAATGTGGAACTGTGACAATGGTCTGGTCATGACCCATGTACAGAAGAACCCTTCAAAAGGAGATCTGAGCATCTCCTGTAGCTGGTAATTGCATTCTCTGGCTTGCCCAAGGACCTAAGACAATTCAGACAGAACTGTTCTAAATACACCCACCTGCCTCTCCAACCACATCCTAAATGCATTTCCTACTCTGATGGCCCCTCTCTCTTCCATCATTTTCCCAGCCACATAAAACTCAAAGCCAATAAAGACCTTGGAATTGGTCAAGGAATGCTGTCCCTCAGGATTTATCTGCTCACGAGGCAATGAGACGCTTGAGCACCGGATGGTATACTGTAGGCTTTGCCTCCCAGAAAGCAAGACTCCTTTGCTAGCCATGCTGTGGTTCTGCTATCCAGGAAGTGAGATGTGATCAGAGTGTCTGAACTGGTCTGTCCAGTGCCCTCAGCTTCCAAAGTGTAAACTCTATCTACAGATCAGCCTTTTAGTTAAAAGGATCAGAATTATTCAAAGCTTCCTCCCACTCCCACTGAATCCACTTTACTCTGTTAGGCTGGTCAGAAAGCCTTGAAGATCAAGCCAATTGTCCATTTTTGGTATCTAACCTCTACCACAATGCCATTGATCTCTTAGCGACACTGGGAAGACAGTCTTCTCTCCTTGTGTCTTTTCCAAACACCATGGCTTCCTCACATCCAGCCCTCATTTTTCTTCAGCAGTAAGATGAGGATAATGCTTATTTCATAGAGGTGTATGTGGAAGTCCTTTACATGTGAATGGACACCAGCTGAGCAAACCTCACGTTGCAAGGCATAGCATTATGCCGGATACCCTTTGGGCATTGTGGGAAGATCTGGATTTTATTTGTGAGTTATCGCTATAGACCTTGAGCAAGTCACTTGGCCGTTTTGTCTGTCGAAGAAGGCTCTATGCTAGAAGCTCCTCAAGGTGGTATTGTGGGTTGGGTTGAGTCCTCCATCACCCCACAGCTTCATAAAACTGGATAGGATAAAATTCTGGCCTCCAGTGGCTGAGCATATGATGACCTAGAAATCAGGCCACTGTAATAATAGTTAGCTAAGATGAAGTCATCCTGAATAGGGTGGGACCCTAATTCAAGAGAACCAGTGACCTTATAGAGAGAATGCCATGTGAAGACAGAGACACACAGGGAGAGCATCCTCTGACAGACAGCAAAGTGCGATGCTGTAGCCATGTTGGCCTAAGTCAAGGAATGCCAAACACTTAGCTAGAAAGTCAGACGGGAGTCCCTTGCAGGCTTTAAAGGCTGGATGGGTGGTTAATGTTAACAGTCAACTTGGCAGGATTGAGAATCACCTAGGAGACAAGTCACCTAGGAGAATCACCTAGGGTGTGTCTGTGAGGAAATTTGTAGATTGAATTCATTGTTGTTGGAAGATACACCCTAAATGTGAACATCATGGGTCCGTGAGCTGAGGGCCAGGGCAGAATGGAAGAAAGTGAGCTGATGAGCAGCACGCACCTCCCGGCTTCCCGGCTGCGCAGGTGCAGTGCGGCCTGCTGCCTCCAGTCCCAGCTGCCCTGCCTTCCCCATTGTGGGGAGCTCTGGCTCCGAACTATGAGTCAAAATAAACCCTGCCATTCTTTAGTTGATTTCGTCCACCACAGCAGGGAGGAAGGATCCTGGCCCTGCCAACTTCTTGATTTTCAGATTTGAATAGGATTGGTTCGATAGGGACTGATGGCAAAGCGCACCTGAAGAGCTCAGCAGAGTGCCCAGTGTACCAGAGGCGTGTGGTAAATGTCCTCACCACACGAAAGCTCCTTTCCCTACATGATGCAGTAAAAACCAAGTCTTGTTTTTCTATCTCTTTCTGCCTTAAAACCTGACCAAGGATTCCCTTTTGAGAACCTCCCTCCTGGGATACCCTGGATGAGACAAAGTCACTGGGAGACCTGTCCACTCTGCCCCTGAGTGTTTTTCTTGATTTTTCAAGATGGTCTGGAATGACAGAGGAGACGTTTATAGGACTTTTGGCTCTTAGTGCACTGATTCTGTCCCTTAAAGTTGCAAGAGTCGCTATGGAAGTCTAACGGGAGAGAGGCTGTGCCCTGGTGAGTGAGCCCAGGACAAGCCTTTTCAAATCAGCCCATTTAGCAGGGAAAGGCCTTCCAGGACCCACCACTCACTGAGTGCTAATCTTCATCAAGCATGACTCTCTGTTATTGTGTTTTAACTTTTTATTGAAATATCATAGTTATTTAGAAAACACTGCAACTGGTATATGACCATGCCTTTATTTTTATATGCCTCTTATTTCCTAGCTGGTTTTCACCCAATGCGTTGGTGACACTCATTCCTGACTCCCAATCTAAGCTCTCATGAAACACAGAGTGTGTTCTGACTTCAGGGTCTGGATTTGAGGCCTGGCTTTTTTGTCTCTTCAGCTCAGTGGTTTGAGAAGGTGGCTTGATTTTGCTCATTGAGCTCTTCTGTTACCTAATAAAAGATGGGTGAACAGGACTGGGGAGATGGCTCAGTCTGTAAGGTTCTTGACTTATGAGCACGAGGACCTAAGCTTGAATCCCAGAACACACATTTAAAAAGTAAAATGTCACACACAGTGGGGCAAGCTTATAATCCCAGCATAGAAGAGGTGGAACTAGACAGATCTCTGAAGCCTCCTGGTCAGCCTAGCCTAAAGTGTGGTCCACAGCCCAGCCTGGCACCCACCAGCTGAGTAACCTTGGGTATCCTGCTTGAGCATCTCATTCTACATCTGCCAGGGGCTCTGCGGGTTGAAGGTGACGATTCACATAAAAAAGGGTTCCACAGAGCTGGACACATAGTAGGTGCTCAATTACTGTCAGTAAACACTCTACCCTCCAGCAACTGGCTCTTTCCCCCAAGGGGTTCTGTATCTCTTGCCTCTTCCCTCTAGGTCTGAGATCCCCCAACATCTGAGTATCGGGCCTGGCAATCAGGTTGTGCTCTTTCTCCGTGACGAGGCCCAAAATGTTGCAGCTGTGTAAATTGAGTGGGAGAAGGCAAATATCTGGAGATACAGCCCCAGGAAGTAATAAATGATTTTGAGCAGCTGTTTGGAAGTGCTTTCTTAATCACATCTCAGTGCAGAAGTTAAGCTGCCCAAACTTCCCTGATAGAGCAGAGCTCTCTCCTCTCTGCAGCCAGATTGTTTGAGGCTCACCATCAATTTCAGTGACTCTTTGGTCACATTTGCCAGCATAGTTTGACAGAAAGAGATAACACAGATGGCCTTCCATCTCCATCTCCCACATTCCATGGAAAGAGGCCTTCTGCCCTAGCCCAATTCTAGCCTCCAGGGGCCTAGATAAGTATCTTACATCTCTCTAGGAAAGGCCTATGAGAAGCCTGGGGCTATAGTTGGGACTTGGAACTTAGAGCAGCTAGCTGCCATCACCCTGCCCATCAGTACCTTCCTCACCACTCTTCCCTTCCTCTGCATCCCTGCCTCTCCCTTGTAATGTGATGCATTTCTGTCTCCTGCACCCCGGAGGTCTGGGGCCCTCCAGGGTGAAGGCTGGTTTTAGCTCTGTGTCTGCAGTCTCAGTCAAGCCCCCCCCCATCCCCCGCCAAAACTGCCTTGGAGTTTGACTGGGGTTGGCCAGGAAATGGAAATGAGAGAGA
Source organism: Rattus rattus (assembly GCF_011064425.1). Lineage (NCBI taxonomy): Eukaryota > Metazoa > Chordata > Mammalia > Rodentia > Muridae > Rattus > Rattus rattus. The sequence goes on from NC_046155.1 coordinate 95,026,968, forward strand.
AGAAGGGAGAGGGAGAGTGGGAGAGGAGGGAGGAAGAGAGGGATAACACATGATGGATACATTTGTGTTCATTTCCTCTTCGTGAGACCCATGTTGAGTAGAACCAAATCTTGACATCCTGAGATGAAACAACCCCCTGGAAGTCTGAGTTTCAGGTCTAGATCTTACTCACCTCTCCTAGGCAAATGTGATGCTCATGTCTAAGCTGTAAACACTATCACATCTCACTGATGTTTTGATTAGGAGCTTAGTGAGTTGGGATCTACTCTAACAGGAATCTAATGGGATCTATCCTAGCATGTCACAGACCCCAGCTAAGTGTGGACTCACTATGTTGGCTGTAGGCACATGCTATGAATAAGATCCATCCCAGTCCTGAGGGGACATGACTCATAGACACATGTGCCTGGTGGCCTTCATTTGCAGAATTTATCCATCTATAACCCGGCCCTTGGAAAGGTTTCCAGACTCATCTGTAGTCTTCTCCTTATTAATTCCATTCATCTAGCCCAGTTAGCTTCCTTTACTGTGCCTCAAATGACCACGGTCCTGCTGTAAGAATTTTGTCATTGCTGGGTTCACTGCCTGAAGCAGAGGCAGTCCCTGGGTATTGAATTGTGGCTCATATTTCAGTTGCTTTTCCTAGCACCTCCTCAGGGATACCACTCCTTACCACACTGCTACAACAACACAGCCACCATACTGCCTGTACTCATTTAACTTCTCTTCATATTATTTAGCACGCGCGCACACGCACACACACACACACACACACACACACACACACACACACACACACGATTGCCTTCTATATAGGTGTTTGCTTTATAGATCATTGATTGTCTCGTCTACTGGAATGCAACTTTTCAGAAGCCAAGAATCTGCCCTTCTTTACCTGTCCATAATTCTCAGAACAGTGCCTGGTAAAGTAGGCACAAGATAACTTCTTTGAGGAAAATCTCAGGGTCGCAACTGAGTTTTATTAAAATAAAGATAAACTTAAAAAAAGCAAATAACTCAACTTAAAACTAAGGAAAGGAACAAAGGAGAAACCAAAGAGAAACTTCTCCAAAGAAGATAGATACCCAAGTGGTCAGTAAGCACATGAGGGCTAATCAGTTTTACTGTAGGGGTGATGCAAATAAAACACACCAGAATAGCTGTATTCAGAAAGGTAGGTAATAACAAGTGTTGGCAAGGATGTAGGGTCAGCTGTTAGTGGGAATGTAACATAATACAGTCACTTTGGAAAACTACCTGACACTCACTTCCTTAAAAGGTTAAACATGGAATTACCATCTGTTCTAATTTTCCTTCTGTTGCTGTGGTAAATTACTTTGACAAAAACAACTTTGAGGCATGGGTTTATTTTAACCTACTGGTTACAATCTATCAAAAGAAGTCATGCCTGTTTGCTATTCCAATGAATTGCCTCTAACCAGAGAACTCAAGGGCCAGCAAAGTATAGCAGAAACCATAGAGAAATGGTGCTTGTTCAAGGTCTTGCTCTGCTAGCTTGCTCATATAGCCTAGGACTTCCTGCCTAAGGAATGGCACCACCCACAGTGGTCTGGTCCCTTCTATATTAACAATCAAGAGCAAGTTAGCAAGAGCAAGGCCCTGGGTTCGGTCCCCAGCTCCGAAAAATAGAAAAGTAAAAAAAAAAAAAAGCAATCAATACCACCCCCAACATGCCCATAGGTTGATCTGATCTGAGCAACTCCTCAGTTGAGAGTCTCTTCTCAAGTGACTCCAGGCTGTGCCAAGTTGACAAAGCTGCCTAGGATAGCATCCAACCCAGTGATTCCACACCTAAGTCTATACCCAACAGAAGTGAAAACACACTCCCCATGCAAAACCCTGTAAAAGAATTTAGCAGCCAGCAATAATAGCCAAGGAGGAAAACAAGCGAGGCTTGATACGTGGATGATCAAAATCTCACATATCCGTCTACCGTAGTGCTAACTGGCAACATAGGGAGATGCAGGTATAATTTAAAGACATGTTCGGTGAAAGAGGTGAGTCATAAAAGAACCCGGAATATATGATTTCATTTCCTTGAAAATTCCAGAATAGGCAAAACTGTGAGGATGGAGAACAAATCTGTGGTTGCCCCAAGCAACAGGGTCTGGAGGAACCATGAGGAGTGCCTATGATGCTGCTCTGTGGGTAATGCAAACATTCACAGATGACACATGTAGTAATGGTCCCACTGCTCTGTGAATGAGTTCAATCCCACTGAGTGGTGCCATGAAATGGGTGGCTTGCATGGCATGTGAATTATTTCTCCAATAAAATAAAGATAGTCTAAAATAATAAATGTTTTCCTCCAACATTGCTCTGCCACACGGCATACTAACTGGCAGAGAGTCTGTCCCCATGTGAAGATTAGGCAAAGCCTTAAGGCTGTCTTCTTAGTGTGGAAGAGGAAGCTATTCCTTGCCAAGCCCGTGAAGCAGAGCTCTGTTCTTCATGAATGAGGAAAAACAAAACCAACCTCCATAAGAAACTTGTGAGGAGGAGAAGATCAAATGCCCTGAGCCTGAGTAATTTACTGTGTCTTGTTTCCAAAGACCATTTTCCCAGCGTAAGTCACAGTGACAGACGACCAGGACCTGCTTCTGAAAACAAACGCTGTGGGAGTTGACAGAGTGGTTGCTGCTGGGCTGGAGCCTGAGACCCTAGGGTTTCCTGGGCTGCACTAGTGGCTGAACTTGGGACTCACAGGGAGTTAGTGTCACCTGACTTCTCCCAACAGGGTGCTTGGTCAAGAACTGTCTCCTGAGCTGGATTTCTGTGCATGTGGTCTTCCCTTTAAAATAACTTTCGTTATTTGTTGTTGATGTTGTTTTTCAAAACAACGAATCTCACCATTGAATTCGTTCCTTGAAAAGAATAGGTAAGAAAGGAGTCATGCGCTGTGGCTCATGCCTTAAGTCCCAGCATGGCTGAAGCAGGAGGATTGCCATGAGTTTGAGTCTGAAACTCAGGTCTGTGTTGCATAACAAATCTCGGGCAAGTGTGGGCAATGGAGTGAGACACAAACCAAATAAGAGGAGGGGAGGAGAGGGAGGGAATGAGTAAGGGGTTTGGAGGGAAGAGAGGGAGAGAGGAGAGAAGAACTGAAGATATAAAATAAATAGGCTCCAAAATTGTACTGTCTAAACATGACTGGTGTTAACATTTTTTTGCCAAAGTGTATGTGTTTGTGTATGCTCATGTTGTGCTCCTATGCGTGTGTGTGTGTGTGTGTGTATGAGTGTGTATGTGTGTGTGTGTGTGTGTGTGTGTGTGTGTGAGTGTGAGTGTGTGTGTATGTGTGTGTGTGTGTGTGTGTGTGTGTGTGTGTGTGTGTGTGTGTGTGTGTTGTGTGTGTGTGTGTGCGTGTGTGTGTGGGTGTGTGTGTGTGTGTGTGTGTGGTGTGTGTGTGTGTGTGTGTGTGTGGTGTGTGTGTGTGTGTGTGTGTGTGTGTGTGTGTGTGTGTGTGTGTGTGTGTGTGGTGTGTGTGTGTGTGTGTGTGTGGTGTGTGTGTGTGTGTGTGTGGGTGTGTGGTGGGATTGGGGGTGTGGGGGGGTGTGGTGTGGGTTGTGTGTGTGTGTGTGTGTGTTAGTATGTGTGTGTGGTGTGTGGTGTGGGTATGTGTGTGTATGATGTGTGTGGTGTGGTGTATGTGTATGTGTGTATATGTGTGTGTGTATGTGTGTGTGTGTGTGTGTGTGTGTGTGTGTGTGTGTGTGTGTGTGTGTGTGTGTGTGTGTGTGTGTTCTCATATAAGAGTCAGAAGAGGCTTCATGCAGTTTCCACCCTGCTTTTCTGATTGCTGTGACAAGTACAGTTTACAGGATCCATCTGTCTATCCTAACATTGCATGCCTGTGTCTTACATCATATAACTATGCACTTGCTTTAAAAATTAAAGATGTTTAACCTTCTTAGAATTTTCTCTAAATTTTTAATTTATATTGTTATGTTCTGAGAACATCTGTGAAAATCTTTCAAAAGTCATTTTTGCATAAGTTTTTAGAAGTAAAATTGCTGTTAAAAATTAGCTATTGCCTAGTTATAGTACTGGTTTCAGTATATAAATCTGTATTTATACTTAACACCAACAGCCCTCTTAGCACCTACTAGACACAAGACATTTTCATGCTTAGTACTTCATTTCCCCTGCAGTCTTAAAACACCAGTTTAAAATTATGAAAAGAACTATGTTTGCTCACTACAGAATACATTTTATGTTTTTATTTGTTATTTATTGGGGGGGGAGGTATGTCTGCCAGTGCTTGTAGGTGGAGGTCATATGGCAGCTCCCAGGAGTCTGTTCTTCCGTCCCATCGTATGAGCTCTGGTGCTTACACTCAGGACGTACACACTGAGCCATTCCCCCAGCATGCCACTGTGCAGTAGACTAAAGGTGTAAACACATATTCAGATTTAAAACTGTTCACGCAGTGATGACGTTATAAAGACTGTTTTTCAATTTTAGCTAACCTTTCTTCCTAACGTATTTACCCAAACTCATACCTTCCATAAAGATCTTCTCTCCCGTGCTAGAAGAATCTGATCTCCTATTGTAACTGAAATCATTTCTATCCTGCATCTTTTGATTGCCTCTTCTAATCTTCTGAACAGCACAGGAAGTACAGGCTGCTGTTGCTTCCGTCTTTTGCAATGTTGGGCCAGGGAAGAACCTTAGGGGATTTTAGTTCAAGTGAAAGGCAAGAAGAGGCTTGCCAGGTACATGAGATGCTTTTTTGACACTGCCCAGAGCTCTTGCCTCCTGCTCCATGGCCACGGATTGCTGCCTGTGATGTGGAACTCAGTATACACACCATTGCCTTATAACACGGTGACCACCTAATACACTGTCCAAGTAAGATCCTTTATAAAAATAGAGTGCCATTATCGACTAGTACAGAACAGCATGTACAAATTGGGACTCCCCCCCATCCCAACTAGCCACTCCTCACAAAAGACAGATGGTCACTTTCCGTGCCCAGATTTTCAGCCCTTTGAAAAGGAACGAGATAGAATCAATGCAAAGAACCAGGGGAACAGGTTCTGCAAATTGGTGCTGACTGAGACTCTGGGCTGGACCAGAGCACAGAGATGAACCACGGTGCATGGTCCCTAGTTGGCTCAAGCAGTAGACGTGAAGACGGTTGACCAGCGGAAGATACAGCATGTGGTGCTGCTACGATAGAGCTGCTGACCCTCCACCAGCCCCCCAGTCTCTTAGGCCTTGTCAGTGCCTCCGCCTCTCCTCAGAACTGAGCAGGATTTTACTTGTTGTATGAGCTGCTAGACAACGGATGTCTGTTCTTGAGAAGAGGGGGAAGGTGCTCCGTCTAGGTGGAGTGATTAAAGCGGCGCTCGGGAAGAGATGCTGGGTCACCCTTCAGTGATGTTTGTGAGCCAGGCTCGGCACTCATGTTACAGGGCTTCTAGTTCAGAAGTTACTAGGAAGCCCTTCAGGTGACCTGGGGAGTTTCTGAGGATCATCTCTCCCTATAGGCCACAACTAAAACTGTCCAGATAGGGGCTCACCCTTGTTGACATTTTACACATGCCGCAGATTCCCCTGCCGTAGCCTAGATCAATACAGTTTCCTTTGGGCAGTCAAATGGATTGCTCAGGAGTGCTAAGTGGGGTGGACAACCATCTCGTTAATGGGTCTTCTTTGAGAGGAATAAACTTGTCTATCGTTTAATGCCACACAATTTTAGCTTTCTGGTATAGTCCAAAACTATTCTCAGAATCCAGAATGCTAAAAGGTGCTCCTAGGAGAACTGTGGTACCGTGGTCGAAGGCCAAGGTTCTTTTCCTTCTTTCTTCCTCTTTGTACATTTGTCTTTATTTCATCATTTCTTATGGTGGATGAGAGAGGGTGGCCTCCCAGCTCACAGCAGTTTTCTTACCTGGACTTCCCAAGTGTTCTGACACCAGAAGAGCAGATACATTGGATCTCAATTTTTTTTTTAAAGGCTGTGTGATTTGGTTATCAGGATCCTCTGACCTGCAGTCTCTCATGTTATCACCGCTCCGTCTCTCTGTCTCTCTGTCTCTCTCTTTTTCTTTTATTACATCAAATAATACAACTTTATAGGAGTCTCACTGGCAGGCTCGCAGATTTGCCAGTGTCTCTTTCTGAAACTTCCTCAAGTCTCCGCTGGAAGAGACAGCAGAGAGAGCAATATTTGTTGTGCCTTTACAGAGAACAAGCCCACTGCTGGGCTCCCGGTGAGCCTCAGGCCATTAACTCACAGCAAAGCGTTTCCCTCACTCTTGCTCCAGTTTTTAAAGGAGAAAACAGAGACATACAATATCACCTGCTGGTAAAACCTAACTTTGATCCTGGGTCAGACCAGTGGGAAGGAAGGTCATGGTCCTTCTGCTTTCTCTGTGTCTATTTCTCCGAGCCTGTATTTTTCTCTGAGCCTTCTTGGGATTCCAAATTAGGGTTCATCAATTTCCTTCTCAGGATTCAGTGATAAGAACTTTGCAGGTATGAGTTTTCTAATGGGTCCCCTTGGCCACGGGCAAATTATTTTATTGCTCTAAGCCTGCCTGGCTTAAGTTTTACCATGGGAATGAATCTGTGTCTACAGCCATGCATGGAAAGCATTTGCCCATTGCTGGTCTCCTGCCAGAGCGCTGTCACATCTGCCCCACCTTCCACTCCAACCTTGTAGGTGTCTGCTCTCCCTCGGTTTGCCTAATTTTACCTACTCCGTGCTGAAGTTGGATTCCCTGGGACTGCGTCCTAAGCAGTGTACATATATGTATAGAGCCAATGAAAGCAGAGCTGACATTTTCTAGGGGATAAATGGGAAAGGGGAAGGAATAAAAAAAGAGTCATACCAGTCATACCATCTCATCTAACCATAAACACAGTAGCAGCTTCTGTATTTCCAGCTTCCCCTCCGCATACCCGAACCTCAGGAATTGTGAACTAGGAAGGAAATCTGGGTGCATGAGTAGACCCATGTCAGGGTGGGGAGAACAAAGGCTCCATGGAGAATGGACAGCATGTGCAAAACTCAGAGGCGAAACTTCCCTAGCACATCAGGGGTGCCATCCGGATGGAGTCAGTCAAGGAGCTGGGTGCATTCACTCATTCAGAGAACAGTGTCCAGGAGAGCAGGAGCACCAGCATGCCTCTGCAGGCCTTTGCAGACTTGGTGAGAGATTAGCAGCAGCACAAGACTTGAGACTAGGATAGATTGGTTGCTGAGACCAGAAGAAGAAAGGGAGCTCTAAGCACGAGTGTCCCGTCCTCTGCCAAGCATGCTCACACTGTAGTGTGTCCATTGTGGTCTGCTATGGCTCCTTGGAGCTTTTCTCACGTACCAGGTGAAATGAACCCTAGCCTTTCATCCCTTACATCTGATTGGCTCACTGTCTGGCTTGTCCCACCTCTGCCTTGCTTAAAGCCCATATATGTGCTCCCCTTCCCTACCTCCTTACCAGCTCTCCAGTGCCAGGTCTCTCATTGTATTCCTTATCTTCTAGCCTGACAGTGGATAGTTGGGAGCTATCTGTAGGATAAAGCAGTGTTCACTATACATCTGCTCTAGTAAAAATGAATGAATGAATGCCAAGATTGATAGCCCATGCCCTTTCATCCACAACAATTCTGATTGCTATGATACATGCAGCATAAGAAACATACTACATAGAAAATTGAAATTTGTGAATTGACAAAGGAAATATTTGCTATGATGTTCCTGACTGTTGGGAAATTATTCTACCTTGGAGATCACTGAGATGAATGGCTGCCAGTGCGTGAGCAGATGTAACAAACGCAGTTTTGACAGATGCTTCCCAAACATGCTGAACTTTGACCCTTTGTTGGGGAATTCAGTGAGTGATGAGTGTTCCTGTACACCCTGTGACCCACGAAATGACCAAGACAGAAAAGCTCGGAAGCCTTGAGGGATGCATAGGCTTGAACTTGAACCTGGGTCCCAAACTTTGAAATGAAACAATTTGCTTAATTATATAATGGTGTAGTCGGTAAGCTTTGACAGTTCCAATGAGGGAGGCTGTCATAGCACTCTGGAACAACATAATCTCCTCCTTAGCTTTGGTCTGATAGTGTAACATCTCATTTATAGCATGGTATGGTCCAGTTCATCAGAGCTCTGATTAGAGACTGAAAAAAAAAGATGAGGAAATGAATATATATGTGGCTTAATAAATGCATCCTGGTAGAGAAAGTTTGAGGGAGTTGAAAATTCATGAACAGTGGTCTTGATGTAATGGTTTTGTTCAATTTCCTGAACATTTGGTGAGCACTGACTCTGGGCTCCTACATGCTCTTGTATCCTGGAGAGTCACGCAGATCATCTATATCGCTCACAGCAACTGCATAAAAACCAGAGTGCAGGGTGAGTGGACAGCTTTCAAATGGGCAAATGGAAGTCATTTCCCCCCAAATCATAGAGCTAATAAAATGATAGGCAGGGATGTAAACCTCGAATCTGTTAAACTTGTGATGCCCATTCTGAGTGTGAACCATGGCCACAGGATGTATTGTAGATTTTAATGTTGCAGATGTTTGAGCTATAACCAAGGAAACAGTGGTGTCCAATGGGGGAGACCAGGCCTGTTCAGAGAAAGATGTGTTCAGCCCTTTTGTGCTGGCTGCTAAGTGTGTCTCATGGTGAATCAGGGATACTGGTTTGGACAGTTGAATCATGGCCCAAAGTTTTTGGGTGAAGAAACCAAGAAACAGAACAAAAAGCCACCCCAAAATGTACTTTGGTCATTGATCCCATTTCCTGCATTGTCCTTGATGAACCTCTGAAACAAACCAGCCGAATGACACACAAAGCAATTCTATGAAGCACTGGCAGGCAGTTAGGAGTTGACATTACCATCGCAGGAGCTGTAAACACTGCTGGAATTGGTGGCTGTGAAACATGGGGGCTTCTGTGGCATGTCCTCCCTCCCCAAATCAGAAGTCCTGTGCCTCTCAGGATCCTGCTAAATGTTCAGATCTGAGCTGGGCAGTGTTTCCTGAGGTTAAGGCCCTTTGCAGGCCTGGTGACCACATATTCTGCAGTCAAGGTGTGAGAGACAGTAACAGCCCTTGCTGCTGGTGAAGCCTGTGTTGTACTGTATACTTATCTATGTTTGTGCTTATGTCCTCTCTTGTACTCGATGTACTGCATGTGTGGAAAGGCCCTCCACAGACAAGACCCAATGTGCCCAAGCTGGGCCTTCCTTCTGAAGAGTTGAGAATCTGCTCACAGAACTGCCGAAAGCTATAACCTCAGAAAGATATAGTAGTTCTTTATCACAGAAACTCAGAGTCAGACTCTCCACCTTTTGGAACTCATAAAATGCCAGTGTCCTAATATGACAGGGTGTTCAACTATCAGAACGTAAGGATCATAGTCTGTCAGGTCTCGAGCATTAATATATGCAACAATTATCTCTTCTGTGCTTGGCGTGAGCCTGGCATTGCGTTACGGTCTTTGGCTAAAGGAGTGAGACCACTAAAACGCTTGATTTCAAGAAGTTTGCAAAGAATGTCAGAATTTAAGAATCATAAAATGTTAGATCCTCAGAAAACTAAAACGCTGGTATGCTAAAAGTTCTAAGCTACTAAAGGTGGTGGAGAGCCTTAGATCATTTTTTCCAGCTCTCACTACCTTTTTTATGAGGCCCAGGACTTACTGCAGGCAACTTGGATTCAAATCTCACTAATAAGAACATCATTTCAGTTCAGTGACATCACAGAATAGCTGGGTCGCAAGGGCTCGGCCCTCACCCAACCCTGGCTGCTCATTTTACCAGAAAGGCCACCTTAGCTCAAAGAGGGCAGCCACTTGTTCTGTAAAAAGGCTTAGTCAGCAGAAGACAACCCCAAGCTTTCCGGCCTCTGTCAAAGAAAGGCTAAACAAGGAAGACCCTCCTGCTGTTTCTGAGGTGCTCTTTGCTAGGCCACTTTTGTGAGCTGCCCCTGCCCTTCAGAAGGAGCGCCGCCAACTTTTTCTGCACGGGGACAGCCCTAGTCCAGGCCACACGTGCAGTGGATCGTAGCATTCGGAGCCCCCTCCCCCGTTGATGCGTGTTTTATTTTGTTGCCCTCCCCTTCCCCGTGTCCTCGAAATCGATTTTCATTATTTTTTTTCTGTCTGTGTTTGTCTTTGTGGCCCGCAGGTGCTCCCTTGCATTGTTCATCAGCTTCATCAACCCCTATTGAGCAGTCCCCCTCCCCGCCCCCCTCCCCTCCGGCCAATGAGAGCCAGAGGCGGTTGCTAGGCAACGGTGTGGCCCAGCCAACCCCGGACTCAGACTCTGAGGAAGAGTTTGTCCCTAATTCATTCTTAGTTAAAAGTGGCTCCGCCAGCCTGGGGGTCGCAGCAAACGGTAAGTGCTTCTCTCTTTTGCTAACTTTTAATGGATTGTTGCTTTTCTTCCTTCTCGTGGGCTATGCCCGCTCCCGACCGCTTGCAGCTTGCAGTGGTGGAGTGGCTTGGTGCATGGTGGGGCTTGTGGGCAGGCAGGGACCTGGGCAGTTCCGTGGGCTTGGAGTAGGTAGTGTCTGTCTCTGCCCCACGAAGAAGACTTTATCCCGTGACAGGTGCATGAAACAAGAAGATTACAGAAAGCAGGAGACAAACACCAGGCAGAGACAAAGACTCAAACTAGAGGGGGCCTAGAGGCTGCACGGATTGGCTTAGTACTATGTGCAAAGCGACCGCAACCGCGCCAGGCATAGTCACCTGTTGCTTCATTAGATTCTCCCTACAAGGTTACCAAGAAAGCAGTATTATGGTGCCCCTCAATAACAGTATGAAAACAGGGAGAAAGAATGTTGCCTGGAGCCCAAGGCTGTTTTTGAAAGTTCCCTAGCCTGAAGTCGCAGGCAGAGAACAGAGCGGAGTGTCACCAGGGACCGAACTGTGTTGGATTTCAGCTTGATCTGCCCAAAGGGTTTGCTCCTTTTCTCCTCTTTTCTCCGCTTTCCTCAAGAGGAGGAGGTGTGAGGGTGTGGCGAAAGAGCATCGCCCAGCTCCTGCACTGTAACACTTGGCTGGAGATACCCATCTGCCCAGTAGCAGCCAGTGCATTTCTCCACAAAGATGTTCCTGCAGGGGATTCAAGCCACTATGGGGTGGATATAAGACTGTATGTGAAAGCTTTCCAATTCTAGTAGAAGAAATTGGGCTTTTCCAGCAAATACCACGGGAGGGTGTATATTGATTTAGCAAGCATTTATGTATGGATGTCTGTGTGGGCTAGAGAGGTAGCTCAGTGATTAAGAGTGTACACTGTTCTTCCAGAGGTGCTGAGTTCAGTTCCCAGCACCCATGTCAGGTGACTCCTGACTACCTGGAACTCTAGCTCCGGGGACATCTAGTGCCGCTGGCCTCTGCAGGCATCTGCACATATGTGCACGGGTACACATACACACATAATTTAAAATAAAGTGAATCTTCTAGGTGCCTTCTGAAACTGCATTCTAGGCCATACTCTGGGAGAGGAGCAGCAGTGGAAAGAAGCGTGAGGCTGGATTGGGGGTGGATACTGGATCCACACAGAGTTCTGCACCCAATCAAAGCCTTGTGGCTGGGGGCTTTGACAAGTCTCACTGACTCCCCAGGCTTCTTCAAACGTAAAAGCAGGCAATGTGGTATCCAGGTCACAGTGAGCAGCATCATGGGGTCTGGGATGGGAGTTCAGTAAATGTTAGCGCTCACCTCATCAGCTGCCACTTCCCTGTAGTGGACACACAGTGTCTGTGTGAAAGCGCTCTGCACATAGGTTCAGCACTCGGTATGCTGGGAGAGATACCAGAGGCCCTCTCATCTCAGGAACAGAGGGAAAATGAAGGTGATACAGGATGGAGCCTAGTGTGCTGGGTGACAGGAAGTCTCCTCACTGCCTCCTTGAGATGCTGGCTGGGTGGGAAAGGGTGGGTCAGGTGGAGCAGACTGTGATACCAGTACTGTTCTGGAGGATACACGTGGACATAGGATCCTGGGTAGGAGTATCGTGAACATCACTGGAGCGTCTCTGAGGGCTGAATAGAGCATGCGCATGCAGGCCCTGTATTCTTGGTGGCCGGACCCCATCCACCCCAGGGCCCCATATTTTGGGGTCTTGCTCTGAGTCAGAGCATCCTTAAAGAAGACAGAAGCAGGAACCCTGAACTAGGGGTAAAAGACCCGAGTTTCAGCTCTGAGTCACTGGATATTGTCCTTGGCAAATCGCTGTCTCACTTCAGGCTGCGTGCCGGTGATGGAGCAGTTTCTAAGGTATTCTGGTTTTATTAATGTCACGTGGCACTGATCATGCTTCTGCCAGTCATCATCATGAGCTTGCTGAGGAAGAAGAAAAAATCACATGTACACACACACACACACACACACACACACACACACACACACACACACAAATAGTTCACATATATCAAACAAATATAGATGGATTGGTAGATAACTGATAATGCCCTTCACTCCTTTCTGGATACATAAGCCTTGCAGGGAAGAAGAGGAGAAATGAAAGTCCTTAATCTATCCCTTTGCTGCTAACTGACCCAGAGCAGCGGCTTTGTCACAGGCTCTGAGACAAGCTGAGACACTGTTACTTTGTTAATGTGCAGGGACCACGGGAGGCCTTTGGCCTACAGCTGTTTGCTCCATTCAGCTCCTCTGTGCTCCCGCTTCCCAGGGGCCTCCACATACTGTGGATTCCTTCCCCAGGGCCCCGCACTGCCCTGAGAGTGTCTCTCTAACCATTAGTAAACGTGGCCTTTGTGGAAGGAAGGGAGAATCTGGGTTTGGCTTGGTTGCTGCTCTAGGGTAGGTGCCCTGAGAGCCCATTGCTGGGCTCCATCATCTTTCTGTCCCTAAAGCCCCACATGGGAACATCCTGCCGGTGCAAGGGACGATAAGCAGGTCACCACATCGTGGCTCCAGTAAATGCCTGAAAAATTTTGTTTGATTTTAAGGGGTGTGGGGGTGAATGTATTTCATTGAAATTACCTGTATTTCTTTGGGTCGTTATAGAGGCTAGGATGCTTATTTATACCCCAGATGATCTAGGAAAGTGAAAGGTAGTGTTCTCAGGTAATCTGTATCCCAGAAACAACCACGTTTGGTCTGTGGTCTTGCAGATGCTCTGTATTCAGTATTCATTCTTTATTCTTTAATAAGTGAATAAATGACCCAGCGAGCAAACCACAGAGCCAGCTCCCCGATGTGCCATCTCAGGAAGGGTCCCCATCCCCACACAGTTGCTCCGTCACGGTCACGAAGTAAGGACAACCTGCCATGGTTGTGATAGTTTTAAAGTCACAAAGCCGGGTATGAGGGACGAAGGCAAGAGGGAGAGCACTTTGCTAGCCTGAGAGGCCTTGGGCAGGATCAAAAAAATAACAGAGCAGTAGGTGAGTACCCCTACATCCATACATCACCTTCTGCTACTGAGCTGAGGCAGGTCAAATGCTAAATCCCCAAAGGGCAAGCTCACCTGAGACGCCATTCCAACTGTACTTTAAATGATGCGGACTTCTCCTCTGGCTACTGGAGAGTGAAAGTACAGGGGTTTCTCACTCTCCAGCGCTTTCCGGAGGTAGTGGGAGGGAGTTGGCCCCTGGGAACCTGCTTTCTCAGGGCCCAGGCTGCCTCCTAGCTGTTCCCCCTGGAGTCTCTCCAGCCAGCGTTGGGACCAGGGTCTGCGAGGCCTCAGGGCTGCCCTGCAGAAATCCCCATGTAAAGCTCAGAAAGAAGTGTAGGCCATCTCTGCCCAGCTCATTGTCCCCCATGGAAAAGAAGAGAGGGCAAGTCACTCTTTCTGTCATCACAATCCTAATCCTCCCCAGGGCACTCGTGTGAACAGAAGTCACCCGTGTGAATAGGAAAAGATCAACTGGGCACAGTCCAGGAGCTCAGGAAGTGGTTTAGGATTAAGTAGATGCCTGTCCTAACCCCATAGAAACGTCCAGAATCAACAGTGTTTCGTCAATTGAGCTAATCTAAATTCTAGGGGGCTTTGGGAATTTAGGGGTGGGGCTTAGGAGGGTCAGGAAATAAAGAGCCCTGAGGTATCAATAGAGAGCGATGGAGGGCTTCCTGAGCCAGGCAAGGTGGGAGAGGCTGAGAAAGCGTGCATATAATGAGTGCCTTCTGTATGCACATGTCTCCTTTATACACGTTATTGTCTCTGGGCTTCAGTTTTTTACATTTCACTTTGGGGGAAACTGAGGCCTAGAGATGAGGACAATTATGTAATCATGACCCCACTGGAAGACAAAGACTCAAAACCAAAGCAGGCTTGCCTCCAGGACCTCTTCTATGCTCTGCCTTATTTCTGATGCTAGTTTGGGTCTTTCTGTGTCCATAGTAAGACTGAGGGTAAAAGTACTCCCACCAGAGCTGGGCTGGATTTTTTTTTCCATTTTAAAGAACTCCGGGTTGTTTGATTCCTATTGCTCACCTCTTAAGCGTTTATGAAGCATCCAGCACTGGGGGCAGCCTCTTTCTATAGGGAATCATCCACTCCTCTTTTCTGTCCTGTGAGCTGTTCTAGTTTCATGGACGTAACATGGTCCCAGAGAGGTAAGACATTTTTCTTCCTCTGCCTCATGGGGCCTCTGAGTGATGGGGTCAAATTTGAACTCTAGGCCTGCCTGAGACCACAGCATGGAGTCTTTGTGGTATATTTTTATGAGCACTTCAAGGATTTCATAGATGAATCGGGTTAGATATTCGCAACATAAAATTTTGTTGCAGATCCCCCAAGGCAAACCCTACATGTGTCCTTTGGCTTCCCCCAGGCTCCAGGCCCTTCCTGCCTGACCTTAGAAAACACTCCCCTGGCCAGCAGCAAGCTTGTTTGGCATTTTCATTGACTTGCTTAGGTCTCAGGCAGCTGGGAGTATTTTTGTTTTGACTTCCAATCCAGCAGAGGAGTGTTTATTTTTCTTTCTAAATGGGAAACACTGCTATGCATGCGAGCTCCTTCCAAAAAGTGTTTTCTTTAAAAAAAAAAAATCCAACTTAATTTAGAACCTATGCGGAGTTCCCAGGGGAGTCTGCTGGGTCCTTTTAAGTCAGCTTGTGAAATCAGAAGGCAGAACGAAGACTGCTTCTAACGATAGAGAGGCGTGCCCAGCCAAACTGTCTTCCTTCTATCGCTATGAATTCCACGGAACGGGTGGCAGCCTTGGGTCTGCCTGCTTGACACGTTTCTGGAGTCAAAGGCGGCTGGGGTGTGTAAAGTTCTCTGCCAATTCTGCCCTCTGCCTCTCTCAGCTCTTCTTGCATCAAAAGACACTTGTTGGTAAATTCATTCTCGGGGAGCAAGCTGTGTGGGGAAGTCAGTTCGAGCTCCCTTTTTCCTGCTAGGAAGACAAACGGAGTCCTTCCTTTCTTCATTCATCCCTGAAGACCTGTGAAGTGCTGGTGGGTGTGTTTCAGAGAGACAAAGGTGAAAGTGAAGACTGTTATAAGCAGAAAGATCTTGTTAAATAAATGAGCCCTCAGGACCACATGCCTGGCGGACTCCTTCGTTTTCAGATTTCTCAGAGTAAATAGAGTACACTGTGTGTACTTGTCCTAAAACTCCTCCTGTCACCAAGTACATCACCATCTCTTCAGTAAAGCATACAAATAGTTTATACTAGTGGGGAGAGAGGAAGACAGACAGACTGACAGAATGACAGACTGACTGGCTCAAGGCCTCATATCAGTTCAAGACATATTTTTGAAATCAAATAAGGTTGTCTGGTTGTTTGGTTGGCTAGCTGGCTGGTGTGGTTTGGTTTGGTTTGGTTTGGGTTTTTTGAGACATGGCCTTGGTGTCCAGATTGGCTTTGAACCTGTGATTCCCCCTAAGCCAACCTCCCAAGTCCTAGGATTACAGACATGGCTACCCACGCCCATATTCATGCCCAGCTTCAAAGTTGTTATTGTTGTTTGCTGTGTATGGCCATGTGTGTGTATGTGCACGTACAAGTCAAAGACAGCCTTAGGGTGTCACTCTTAACAATGTTGCCGTCTTCCTCTGGCCTGGAACTAACCACTTCAGTGTGTCTAGCTGGTCAGTGAGCACCAGGGGTCTTCCTGTCTCTACCTCCCCGACTCTGTGGTTTTAAGTGTCTACCACAACACCCAGCTTTTTATCTGGGTACCAGAAATCAAACTCAGGTCCTCACACCTGTAAGACAAGCATTTCTGTCTCTCCAGAAACAATGATGTTTGGCTGCCTCACTGTTTTTAGGGCAGATGCCCCCTCTGCCTGCGACATTTCCTGACCCAATTTCGAGTTTGTGGAGGCTAGCTTTGGATATACCTGATTTCTAATGTCAAACTTGAAAAATCAAAACGACACTGAAAAGTCACTTTAGGTCCTCACTTCTCCCTTGCCACTTGCATATGACACACTGTCATCCCAGGACCAGTGTACTGAGCCACGCGGGCACAACCATGCAGAATCACAGAGATAGAAGCTGGCTCTGGTGCAGTCAGGATTCAAAGTGCCTGTGCTCTTAGCCCTCTGCCAGGTGCTCCCTTAACTAGGCCTATGCCTCCCACCAGGAACAAACTATTATGGCCCTTAATTGGGGGCAGCAGGGACACCCTCAACAGGGTCATTTCTATTTTATGTAGTTTACAAAGCCCTTTTTCATGCATTACCTCTGGCAAACTCTGGTGACTATAACCTAATTGCCACTTTGGCTTTCTAGAAGGTAGGGCTTCTCCTTGACCCTACAAAATAAACAAGTCACACTTTGAATTAATATAACCCGAAGTCCAGGGAAAGCCGGGGCCCGCTAATTAGTTACTCACGTGACCAGAATGCAGCCTCTGGCATCCCTTTCTCACTCATTTCCCCAAATGCAGTTGTATTAAAAAGTACCAGGTTTAGTGTGTGGCGTGGTTGGGTCTCAGGACCCCAAGGCCACCCTGTGAGGAGGCACGTCAGCCGTGTGTCCTGACTTATCCCATCTGGAAACAGCCCGCTTTGTGTTCCCACTGGTATGTGGAGTGGCTGGCTCTGACGAGTTCTCATTTATAGCAGACCACATCAGAACGTACCCCCTGACACCACGGTGCCCAGGCAGTCAAAGAAGAGCCCGGAAGGAGGCCAAGGAGATGGAGGAGGTTATAACTGAGACTCAGGCAAACCCCTTTCCCAAAGCCCACTCACAAGAAGCAGCTCCATTCTTAGATCCACAGAGCCTCAAGCACGGCTGAGCTTGGGGCCTGACAAGCACCGAGTGCTAGAGGTAAGGTGTGCAGGGGCAGCTATGCATCCATTAGGAACTGGCTTGTACACCAGTCGGTCCCGTCTGTGGAGCGCACTGCCATCGACGAAGCTTACTGTCCAGTTACCAACCTCAGCTGATGGCACTGCCCAGACCTGCAGCCGGCATGCAGTTCCACTAGTGAGGAGGCTACAGATCAAGACACCCAGGTGACCGCTTCAGCCTGTCTCTGACCTTCTGTGTCACCTTGCAGGAGTCTTTGGGTCTGGACAATGAGGAACCTGGACTGAATCAGTGATTTCCAGGCCTTGTTTGTCCCTGTCACAGCGTGGACCCTCGAATCATGCCCACCTACCCTGTTATTTATGTTCTTTTAAACGTCCTCCTTCCCCCAAACTGTTTGGATTTAACTGAGTTCCCTTGTTTTGGGCGGGGGTGAGGGGGACTGTATACTGGGGCCACAGTCCCCTTGCCGTAGGGCAAATGTATGACATAGAAGCAAACTGTAAAAATAAATACAGTGAAAGCAGATTATCATGTTCTGGTGAGAACGTGCCTGCTCAAGGCTGTGGGGCAGAGCCTGGCCTCTCTTTGTTAAACAGGGACATTGGCAAGTGTTGAATGTTAAAACACGCACGGGGTACCGAGCTGAGGTTTCCCCTGTGGCTTCATGAAAGGGGTTGAAGAAGGAAGCCCTCCCCATGGGAGAAATACTTAATAGCTGTTCTCAGCAGACACCGAAGACCATCCGCAGGGGACTCAGCTCTGCAGCCATTCGTAGACCACTGTCTACGCATTTAATGCCACCCTCGCAGCCTTCCCACCTTGAGAGTAAACGTCTCCGGCTGCTGCCCGCACCCAGGCTTCTTCCCTCTCCCCAGCCTGGTCTTCTCAGGCCATCTGTTCCCACCCTCCCCCCTCTGTCTCAGGCCCTCTGCCCCTGTCATCAGGTCTGAGCTGGGTGCTTTGAGCTCAGCTGGATCCCCCATTACTGGTTAATGGCTCTCAGTGTGGACCAGGAAACCATGTGGCTTCCTCTGAACTGCCATTATTTATGTAGGGGTTTTAAATTCAGCGACTTAAAAAAAAAAAAAAAAAAAAAAAAGATCCCTTTGCTTTACGAGGCTAGAAGAATCAGAAACAGCACAATGCAGAACCAGGGTAAAGATGAGTTGGGAAGGGGGTGCTTGGATCCCCGCTGTAATGGGTGGACATGAGGAATCTGTTCAAACTCCTCTTCCCCTGTCTCTCCTTTTGTCAGATTTATTAGCTTCACAGGATTGCTGTGCAAATGAGAAAACCAAGTGTTTTCTCTCTTAGCCATGCCCGGTGAAAGCTGTCCTTTCTGCCCTTCTGGAGCACAGAAGGGTCCAGATATCCTGGAAAGAAGGCAAATTCTCTCACTCCTTCCCTTCCAGGCTTCGAAGAGTCACGGCAATTAATAACTCTGCCCAGGAGTCCTCGGCTGGCACCCCACCAGCATCGCCACCACCACCACCAGCCTGGGTGACTTCCAAAGATTTCAGGGAAGGAGGGAGGAAGTGATGGAGGCCAAGGCAGCAGCTAAGCAAACATAGCACAGGGGCCTTAGAAACATGGCTATTGCTGAATTCCTAGCCAGAGTCTCTACACTGTTTCTGGTCCCCACTGGTCCAGCCTCCTGATGCATTTTCCTTCTGGCCAGCAGCCTTCCCCGTGGAGTTGAAAGGAGAGGAAACTGGCTGGTAATTCATTTATGCCCCCTTCCCTCTCTCCTGGTAGATCATGTTTCTATAAATAACCCTGGAAAGTACAGCAACGGCTCATGATAATAGTGTGTATAGTTATACTCCCAAAAAACGTCTCTTTCAACGCCCCAGAGAAAGTTCTCTGAGAACACACCTACGAGAACAAGTTTCTACTCCCCACTACCTGTGACTTCAGGAGCTCTCCTGTCCCACCCCGTGCCCATCTGTGAAAGGGGACTAAGGACAGCAACCTGGGCCTGTCTCAAAAGCCTAATAGTCTAGCGTTCGGTGTGCTCGATTCCTGCTGCTGCTGTCCCCTTAGTCACCTCTCTTATTTCTTAGCAATAAATATGGGGCATTTTCAGGGTGAAGGGGTTATTGTATCTGAAGTGAAGTTTGATGACCTGTCTGCTGTCATCCTGTAAAGAAGTGAAAGCTGAGATGAGACCCACCTGGTTGCTAATTTTACAAACTCTGCTCTCTTCGTTCGCAGTGCTTCTTGGTTTATTCTTGCCCTGAACCATTGCAGTAACGTCCTCTCTAGCCTCCTTCTCAGCCTTCCGACCGCCCGGATCCCTCCCAACCCCGATTTTGCTATCTCAAGGCCTCACTCCCACAGTAAAAGCCAGCCCGAGCCCTCTGTCCAAAGCTTACCTCTTTAAGACAGCATCCCCTGTGCCTAGCAGCAGAACCTGCAGCTGACTTCTCACAAATGCTGAGAGGAAAGCTCCCATACACTTACACGCATTTTAAAGTGAGACCAGGGGAGGATCTGATTTGACTGATACAGAAAGAAAGAGACTTGTTCACCCCTTGGAAAGAATTCAACCAAACAAATCATGATCAAATACCAACTATTTGCTTGGACCCATAGAGAAGAGCCATCAGTCAGCTTATCCCCAGCCTCTGGTAGATGGACTCAAACTTCAACAGCTCAGCCCCGAAGCAGGCAGGTATCTGTGAGAATAACAAGGGGGCTCACAGGGACCGAGCCACTTTTGTGCAAACCGGGAGGATTCCTGGACCAGTGATGTTCTCACCAGTGGTTGGGCTGTCATTGGTGTGTGTCATGTCAGTTGTCTGTGTGCAGCCACACGCTCCCGGCTCCATGCCAGGTCTAAAAGTGTCGTGTCCTCTATGAGCAGCTATGGGGAAAGACACTAGGTCCACTGGAACCCTTGGGAGGCAGGGCTCTCTTCACTTCTGTGGAGTAAACCTAGTGTGACAGGTCCACTGTCAAGGCCCACATCCACTCCACCCTCTTCCTTCTCGTGGGCAGCCCATTTTCCCGGGGTTTCCTGTAGGGGTGGATTAAGCAGTGCTCTCTAGAGGCTGGGGTATGTGGTACCCTGTACCCACTTCACATCAGAGCCCACTGAGTGAGGGCGATCTTCCAGGAAGGAAGCAAGCGGGGCTTCATGCTGCATTGAGATTTTGTGGCAGAAAAGTATGTGCCACCACCAAGCCCCTCGGGCATAGGTGTCTCGCTGGGCGCTTTGCTTTTCCTGCCCCCCATTGAGTCGGCCAGGAGATCGGAAGGTTTCAAGCAGGAGACATGCATATGGGTGCATTGCGATACCAGCTTTGATTAGGGAGTGATGGGACCCCTGAGTCTCCTCCCTTCCCTAACGTTAGCGTGTCATACCAATATTAACAAAATACCTGGCTGCTGTCAGGCTTGAAAAGGAAATTTTGTTTGTAGTCGTTCCTGTTTCAGCATAGTGAGCTAACTAGGACCTGGGTAGACACAACAATCTTCAGGGTCATTCAGCTAGCAGGTGCAGCGCTGTACCCCCAGCGAGCCTGGCCTTTCAACCCAATCTCCTACTGCCCCATCGGGTCCCTTCTTTGGTCAAGGAACAGCCTTTGTCCTCCTTTCTTGACAGCCCCCCAGGGAGTCACGGGGTCTTGGGGAACCTCCAAAGCAGATCAGAGGTTTCTTTTCTAGCCCCCTCGCCTGGAGGGCAAAGCCGTGTGCATTTTGGCACCAAACCCCAGGCCCTGATCAGAAACCTCCTGAATAGAAGTTGCTGAGTTGTGCACTCCAGTGCTCTCGGCTCTGACGCCCCTTTCGGGCCCCTGTGTGGGTGACAAGATGATGCATGAGGTCTGGCTGGGTTGCTTATTTGTCTGAGCTGGTGATGGCCTTTATCCTGAGGTGAGTTAATGGCGAGGGGGCAGGGGCCCCTTAAGACCTGGACAATGGCCTGGCTTCCCAGGTCATCTGATCACTCAGAGGCCCGCCCAGTCCCTCCCAGCACAGGAGGCCTCTGCCCTCTTGCTTCTCTTCAGCTCAGCTCCCCAGCCAGAGATGCCCCCAACCCAGCAGGAGACCCTGTGAGAATGCTCAGCCTCTTCAAAGAGTAAGGTGGTGTCAAAGGCTGAGAGGGGAATGGGATGAGGGGCCTCCTGCACAGGGCCCACACCCAGCCAGCCCACACTGGACTCTAGCTGCTCTTTTTGATACAGATTCCAGTTCTACCTTCTCCTGGCTGAATCCACCTCTTCCTGCTTCCCCAAACCACTTCCTTAGTGAAATAAGTTCTTGGCCCCTGAGCTGCCTCAGATACAGCAGCCCTCCCAAGGTTTCCTTCATTAGCATCTGAATAAGGTCCTATCCGATGAATGTTTGAATATTAGGCTTTTTTTTTTTTTTTCAAAATCAGAAAACTGTTGATTAAACTGACCCTCTGTATGAAGATTGGGAGCTGGGACTCAAATCTAGCCTTCTCAGTTTGCACCCCGCCACACACACACATTTTTTATTCACTTATTTACCCACTCACTCATTCATTCATTCTACAAAGATATCTGGGTATTTTATAGAGTGCCAGATATTGAGCTAGATTCCCACCTTCTAGGAAGGGCCACATCGATGTCCAACGCCACTAAGGGGTTGAGAAGGCATACGTGCACATTACCCTATACTGTGTTATGTTTTTAGGTTTCTAAGTCCAATTAAGGAGAAATTTAAGAAGACGGGGAAAAGGCAAATGTGAAAATACCTAATGACCTGGGCATCTGGCTGGCCGCTGGAGACCATGACTGGGGTGTTTTCAGGGCACGGAGGCCGATCTCCCAGAAGGGGGGAAGGCACAGGGAGAGCAGAGGCAGTTTAGATGACAGAGTCGAAGCTGGTCCTGTCTTGCAGGCTGCTTTCCAATTACAAAGGCAGGGATGAGGAACTAATTCTAGCAAGGATCCAGTGACCAACAGTTCCATGGTGGAGCTGGCCGGGGGTAATGCTGTAAAGAGCTCAGGGGTTCTGGGTTGTGACTCAGAGGTTGAGTGCTTGCCTACTGTATGCAAGGCCCAGGGCTCCATCCAGCTCTCCAAGAACGGGATAAGAAGAGAAAGAAGGCAAGAGAAAGAAATGAAAGACACAGAATCCACAGCCGATCACACCACACAGGGACTCAACAACAAGGGCCAAACGTAAAGCTATCGCTAAGCCTCAGTGCTGGGCAGGCTACCAAGCAAGAGGCTGCACTGTTTAGAAAGTCGATGCCATGAAAAAGAGGAATTATGGGTATTTGGCTAGCTGTGAGGCCCCTCTAAGAGTAAGAGAAACCAACAAAACGCAACCAGGTTTCACTTAGACTTTGATCAGATCTTACTATTCTTATGCTGTAAGGAAGAATATGGGTTTCTTTAGATATGGTAGAACCTTGCAGGAACATGGCTCATTTACTCCGCTGTGCTGGCTGTGTGTATGATGTGAAATGTACGGAAGCCTGCCACTTGCTTTCAAAACAACTACACATAAACGTAAACACTGCAACATGGCAGAATGTTAGCCAGGGTAGATCTAGGTAAAGAACATAGGGATGTTTTGTACTGTCTCAAGTTTCCTCTCGGGTTGAGACTTTTCAGATAAGGGTAGAGAGGTTGTGCGTGGGTTGGAGGGAGACCAGAGTTCAGGAAAGGGTTCTTTAACACAGGTGAGATAGCCCTTTCTGTAGTGAACACCCACTCACCCATCACCTTGTCTGCCGGGATAAAGGAACTCTCTGAAGCTTTACAGAGGATCCAGAGCTGGAGAGTGTGATGAAAGGAGTCTGGCTGGACACAGCGGAGACCTCAGCAAGGCGAGAGAGCTGGTAATAGGAACCACATTGTCGGGGGTGTAGGCAGCCCCACCCCAGAATCAGCTCCTCTTTGCTGAAGCAAGGCTGGGAGAAATTATGTGCGTTCATACTTGTTAAACGGCCTTGGCACCAGAAGTGAGTCTCATAACCCTAGCTTTACAGTGGCCAGGCCACAGTTAAACCTGGGTCAGCCCCGTCCCTGCACCCCCTCTGTCAGGGGTTTATGGCTGCAGCATAAAACAATTCAGCAACGGGCTGAAACATGAAAAACCTCCGGACTGCAAAGGAGAGATTTCTTTTGTAAAGTTTGCTGAGGGGGAAGCGGATGGGCATGAAATCTCTTCTGTTCCTTCTGCTTTCCCAGTCAGGCCCCAAGCACACCGTTTTATGCCCGTCCCCACCTCAAGCCCAGACCACAATCCAATCAGACACAGAAGCTGCTGCATTCTGTGGTTGGGAGCGGGGGAGGGGTTGCTGTGCCGGGGAGTCTTGTTTCCGAGTTGGACTCCTGCAGCGGTGTGGCCGTGGGTACTCTGATCCTCCTCTCTGGGCCTCAGCCTCAGTTTCCAGTCCGCACCGGTGTGTAGTTGTTAGACATCGAATGTTCTATCGACATTTCTTACTGTGTCAGAACATGTCAGAAACAGAAATGGGCCAAGTCGTCGTTGTCCAAAGTTTTTTGATTTTATCTGAAAAGTAGTCAAAGAGAAAGTGTGAGGTTTTTGTTGTTGTTTTGTTTTGTTTTGTTTACATTGATCTTCTTACCTATGTTTGCGCGTGCATGTGTATCCTATGGAGGGAAACCAGGTTATGAGGCATGGTCCCAAGCATGTTTACCCGCTGAGTGATCTCTCTGGTTCTCAAAGTACAATTTTCAGCAGAAGACAAGTCATATGGAAATTTACACACACACACACACACACACACCGAATTTGACTTTGACTTTCTCCTTTTAAGACATTTTAAGACTTACTGAGGGAATGGCCCAAAGAGATCGGTAAACCTTTCTGAGCCTCGGAAGCCTCATTGTGCCACCGAACTTGACACTGCCAGCCCAGTAAAAAGGGGGTGGCGACTGTGAGAGACTGTAGCTCAAACATTTGACAAACAGAGCCACCATTAGTCCCAAATCTGAGAGAGATCGAGAGACCCTGAGAGCCAGGCTGTCTTTCCCGAGTGGGCAGCAGAACAGAGCATGCGCAGGAAGCAGGAAGAGAGCCAGGCTGTCTTTCCCGAGTGGGCAGCAGAACAGAGCATGCGCAGGAAGCAGGAAGAGAGCTAACGTTCTAAGCTCTGCCCACACACCCCAAACCCTGTGATGAAAACGAGCTGTGATTGGTCCTCTTCTGAAGGTGGGGAGTTGAAGGACTTGGAGGACACTGAGCAGAAGCAGAAACTTCCATTTGTCAATCCAAAGCAAGGCCTCACATACAGCCCTAGAGAACTCATTCTCCTAAGCCCTTTTTTTGGAAGGTGGACTTCAGGTTAGGCAAGGAGGTTCAGAGCACAGTGGAGTCAGGTGTCCTGGTCATTTCTGGAGCATGAGGACTGAGAGCTAGGTGGCTGTGGAACAGGTTTGGTTATTTAATCCATGACAACCTTCAGCCATTTCATCTCAAACAACATGCACTTCGGGCCCAGCTCTTTTACTATAGTTCTAGAAAGTCTCCAGGTCCTCTGGACCTCCCCCTGCTCTGTTGGCTGCTGTGGGACGAGGCCCGCGGCAATGTGAGGACTGTGAACAGGCAGGCGTGTGAAGATGTTCCTTATCTGCAAGTCCTGCTGTAAGACTTATACCACAGGGACATCGGTACCTTTGTACAGCAAGTGTCCTTAGAAATCGTATGTAAAAAGATCTGTTGTGAATAAGATACTTGGCAAACAGAGTGCCCTCTCTATAGAAACTTTTTAAATGCTGAGCAGGAAATGGGTCGAATATTTGCTTATCTTGGGTTAGCTTTCTGATTCGGATATCTAGAGTTTTTCCTTTGTTTTGTTTGCCACAGGGTCTCATGGGCCCCAGGCTGGCCTCAAACTTGCTATGTAGCTGAGGGTGGCTCTGAACTTCTGATCCTCCTGCCTCTCCCTTTAGACTGATGAGATTAGCAGTGTGCTTACTCGTGCCTACTTTCTATGACCCTGGCGCTCCGACCCAAGGTTTCATGCTTGCTGGGCAAAACCCGACCAATGGGAGTAACAGCCTTAGCTCCTTGGGCATGTGTATTCATGACTGGAATATGGAATTTTGACATGGCTTAATATGGCTCTGCTTCTTGGGTCACTCAGAATGTCCTGTGGGCTATCCTATCTATACTATCACCAGAGATCTAAGAAATTTTCCTACTAAGAGAAAATATAGTTTTTGGATCTCCCTTGACGGTTTCCATTGCTCCAGACAGATGAGAATTTGTGAGTGGCAATTAAAGGATGTCAGTTTGCTGAGTGTGAATTTCTCCTGGTACACGGAGGAAGAGATATGTGAAGAGATGAGGGTGGGAAGGGATTTGAGTTTGTTTCCTGGCCCTCTGCAGGTGGGGTCAGCATTTCCACCTTAATCTCTGCCCCACCCCCACCCCCACTCACAGCTACCCCAAACCTTCACCATTATACCAAGGTGTCCTTTCCTGCTCTGCCTCGCTGCTTCCAAAGTCAGGATGGGATGCTTCTTGGACCATCCCTCAAACTTCTGGAAACCAGCCTAGAAGCTGGAGTGTGAAATCACCACCTTCCTTCAGGACCTCTCCTGAGCCAGACTGTGTGAGGGCTGCTGCGTACCGGCAGACTGAAGCTAGTTTAGGGCTTGTCACCTGCAATGTGCTCACTAAGAATTGTTGAGTACTGCTTTTTTTGAGGCTAGAACTAGAATTCTAGCTGGATGTAATTTCCAGGCCAGGAAAAGAGAATCTAAAAGACCCCTCTCTCCAGGTTCTGAAGAGAGCGATTCAACTGATGAGTGGTCTGGTAGAACCCTAATTGCACATGGGAGACCACAAGCCTCCAAGACTTTTAGGAGTTCCCTTGCAAAGACAGGTCCAGTGCTAACTCTGGAGCCATCCAGAAAGACGAGTTCACTGCTTTCCCCTGTGTGTGGCCACATAGCATTAGACACTTCCTCTCCCTTACTGAGGTCCATCATTCTTCTCTTTTGCATAATAAGGAGAATTATTCTTATGTGGGGAGAGAAGAGAGTCCTTGGCAAGAGGGATTCGGGATTCAGGAAAGATGAGCAGAGCAAAGAGAACTGGTACCAAAGAGCATGGGATGAGTCAGTTCTTTGGCCCATCAGCTCTTTGAGGACAGGCTACCTCACAGTGCCATAAGCTTGCACCCAGGAGAGGACTGTAGAAAACCTACCCTTGCACTAAAGGCTGCTCTAACAGTGTCCACAGTGTCTCCAGTGTAGCTAACTGCACTCCCCTGGTTCTCTGTTTTAAAGGGCCTCATCCCCAAAGTCTCCCACTAGTAGAGGAGTATCCCAGGGAACCAGTGAAGTCTGTGCACAAAAGCATGAAGCCAGCAGCACACAGTAGGAGATCAGAAAATGCTGAAGCTCACAGAAGAGAAGGCCGGATAAAGACAGGTCAGGAATGCAGTCTGGGATCTGTCAAAGGCAGCTCCTAGCCACATCAGGGACAGCTTTGTGAGGTGAGAATGAGTCAGGGCAGCCTGGGGAGAGAGCCTGCTCTGCATTGCAAGACACCTAGGGGTGGGCTCCGAAAGCCAATCGGTCCTAGTTCCCATGTCTACCCCGCCGCCTAGCCTAGCACCTGCATCTAGCAGGCTCCTAGTTGGCTCTCTGCCAGTGCTCGAATCCCTGCCCCCCAGTGCTGGGACCAAGCTGCCTCCAGGTCACACCTGAACCCGTGTTATTAAGACCTGCATAGAGCAGCACTTCCCTGTTTGAATGGTCTACCCACGCCCTCCCTCTCAGCCTCACTAAGAGACATGGGAGGCATCAGCTGTGGTGTGGAGGCCCTCCTGCCCATACCTACTTGCTGTCCTTCAAGACCACCTGGTCCCTTGCACACGTTTCCCACCAGTACCTTTTCTTAGAGCGAGAGTGCTTTCATGTGTCAGTTCACGGTTCATCTTCACAGCAATTACAGAACAGAGGCTCGAGTGCTTTTCTAATAGCTGAAGCAACTTAAAGACCAAAACCCCACTCTGTTTGCCCCAAACCAGCCAACTCACAGGAGACAGGCCCCTATGTCAAGTGCCTGTTTGTCTCTGTACCACTCAAGCAGAAAGCTCTGGAGATACACTGGCGGGGAGTGACATGCGGCTCAGCCACTCCTAATGCAGGATGTTTATTCATTCTCTCAGTTGACAAAGTGAGGCAATTTGTCAGGCTCCGGGTAAGTCTTTGGGGCACAGGGCCTGTAGTGAAGACAACTCTTGGCTTTCACGTGGAAAGGCTTGGGTTTGCTATTTGTGGTAGGCCTGGGACTAGAGACAAGAGCAAAAGGCAGCTGTAGAGATTGGGGTAAGTGCTTGGCTTGTCGGAAAGATAATCTCCCCACACCTGTGTTCTGGAAACACAATCCAGGGCTCTGGGGTGCACTTTAATCTGTCACCAGCATGTCCCCACAGTGACCTGCCCAAGTGAATCCAAGCCTGTGGGGCTCAGGTTACAGGCCCATTCTCAGGGCCCTTGAGTCCCAACAATGCCTGCCTGTCCTTTGGAACTGCATCTCCCAAGAGGAATGTTAATGGGATGGAATATGGTGGGGGTGGGGGTGGGGTATAACTGACTTAAGTCTGAGCCAGCCCTCTAGTCAGTCTCTTGAGTGGGTTCCCCTGGAAACATCTGCTCTTCTTCCATAGGGTCATTTAAGCCACCCCCAAGAAGAAGAACCTCTCTCTCCTCTTCCTAGGACAGAGCATCAATCCTCCAATGGGGAAGAGACTTACTTAACTGGGGCCAAGTCTATATCTGGTCAGGGCTTCCAGTCAATTGAAATGGTTTCAAAGGCAAAAATACTGGGAACATCCCTGATGTCCAGTAATAACAGGACGTGGGCAAAACAACACGGCTTTCTGCCCATTCAACAATATTTTGAGGTTTTGAGGGGCTATTTAATATTTAAATCTTGGGGATTTGGTTTGCTCTGGGTAGGTTTGGTTGGTTGGTTGTTTCAGTGCTGGGAATTGAGTCCAGGGCCTTAGGCAAGCCAGGCAAGTGGACTATCAAGCTGCCCCCCCAGCACCTAAAATTATATTTTAAATAGCAAAGTATTTTCTCCTAGAAGAAACTGGATAGAATGGGATCTGGACATGAACCCACTTTACTAGGTTTATGTACATACGTATTAGAAGGTCCTGTAGCAGAAAGAACCATTCTGTTCACAGGGCGCTGGGGCTAACAGGCTTCTGTTTTACTCTTTGTCCCTCTCTCTGTACATGCTGTGGTAAACTGCACTACTGTAGGGTCCATCGAAAATTAATTTCTTAGAAAGTAATTCATTTCCCCTTTGCAACTGACAACCTAACCCTGACCTGTAAGAACCGGTGGCCTAGCAAGGGCATGAACGCATGCAAGCAGATAATGAAGCAACTTGTTTTGTGACAACTGTAAGGGATTGCACAGACTGGTTGGTTAAGAGCTGCTGATTGTTCTCCCAGCTCTAAGAGTGTTTACATTTAAACCCGCCTGTCCAGGAAGAAGGTAGCTGTAGCTCCGTTTGCTTATAGTTGCTACCGGCTGCTGTGCGAAGGACGGGGAAGGCTGGACACTTCTCGTCGCTCAGACTGTGTTACTGGGAATTCTCTAGAGCAAGGGAAACTGTTTCAGCAGGCAGGAGTGTGAATTAGCACTTTCCTTCGGTTGTGGAGGCTGGATAGACCATGGGTGCCTTCCAAAACGGGCAGTCACAGTTTAAGTTTGCACGCGGCCCCCTCAGGCAGCAAGAGTAAGGCACCTGGGGCTCTGATATGGGCAGCTGCACAATAGAGAGAACAAGCTTCTTAGACCCAGAAACAGCTCAGTCTTTGGAAAAAGGGAAGTGTTCTTTGGAGACTGAGTACTGCCTGGAAACTGCTCCCTCTCCCTTTGCTGGGAGAGAGTCGCTACGGTCATGTGGAGTCTGGTCTGGGATGGGAGATGGATGTGTACAGAAATGTGTTCACCATCCGCACCGTGTAAACTGCATTTACTGTACAAGTCAGGCCCCGTTAGCCCGACATGTTGCCAGAAAGCCAAGGCAACTCCTTTTGCCATGTCTGTAGTCTGACGACCTGCAGAGCTTGCACAAAGCCGTGCTTGCTAAAAAGAGATTCAGAGCAGGCTAGTCACTTGTCCCCCAGGCGCCCTAGCTCTGTCCTTCCTACTCAGGCATATTCTTCAAAGAAGTCATGGTAAATGTGAGTGGGTTTCGGCTAGTACATTTGTTTTTGAATTCTTTCTTTTATATTTGCTTCTGGGTTTTTGTTGATGTTGTTGTTGTTGTTGTTTGTTTGTTGCAAGTGTTACAACAAAATAGGTCAGTCCAGGGATCACCGAGCCTATAAATGTTGATCCGTGTTCAACGCCAAGTTCCAGGAGAAATACAGAGATAAGTGAGACACAGACCTGGGTGTCAAGGCAGATGACTCAGAGGCAGAAAGCGAAGAGAGCTATGTGGAAAAGGCTGAACATTGTCACTGAGGGACGCTGGGCAGAATGTATGGAGAAGTTCTGTATTTTATCTTTACAACTTTTAGGTGAGCCTAAGATTATTTTTAAATGAATAAATCTGAAACCTAGCACGCACGCGCAGTCATAAGCCAGAGCACAGCAGGAGACAACAGTAGCTTAGGGTTGTTATTATTGAGAGATGTGTCAGGAAACAGCCTGATATTCAGGCTGGAGAGTCCCCGCTTTCTTCTAGGACAGTGGCACGGTCACAGGGAAGTCTTTGATTAAAAGTGAAGTCAAGTCAGGTTTCCTCTTAGGAAAACCACTCAGTAGTCAGGGCAATGACTGACTACAGAGAACGTGGAATAATCAAGAAAGCCAATAGGAGAACGTGTTCTAAATACTCCTCCTGAAGCGCCAGCCCTGCACAGTGTTGTGGGTGCTCCTTGGATGAGGGACAAACTCCAGGAAGAATAAGGCCAAGGAGATCCCTTCGTGCGTGACTTCTCAGAGGTGCTAACCTGTTAGATTATTGTCTCTGAGCAGGAGAGAGCATATGCAACGCTCCCCCCACCCCCCGAGGGGGTTATTAATGGGGTACATGAACTTATGAAGAGGGCACCCTCTGATGCCGTTCCTCTAGAGCTACCCACCATGCTTTGATCCAAGATCCTGTGATCTCGTAAATGGGAGCAGGACTTACCATTTACCATAAGCTGGCTGGCTGGTTGGCTATGAGGCTCCGGGGATTGGCCTGTGGCCACATCCCTAGCACTGGGTTTATAACCACATCCCGCCATGCTTGTGTGTTTGTGCGCGTCCTGAGGATGGAACTCAGGGGCTTGTGCTTGCCCGTTACAGATGGAGCAGCTTCCCAGCCCCGTATGTCATTTGTCTGTTTTTGTTGTTGTTTATTTTTGTTTGTTTGTTTTTACTGTAGTACCCCCTGAGAACTTCTCACAGGACTTGCACATAGTAGGCCTGCATTTACGGCACTATCATTCCTAAGTTCTGCCCATGTAAATGCCGTTGGATCTCGTTTCCGAGTGGGGGGAGGGCAGAGTCCACATGGCTCCTTCCTTCATCCCCTGGTCTCTGAGCCCCAGGACTTAGGCGTGCCTGGGGTCACTACACATTCGTACACAAAACCACTCTTCTGAAGGTTTGTGAACACCAGTGTCAGAGATGCCCTGGGCTACATGTCCAAACTAATTTTAGAAAAGTCACAATGATGAAAAAGTAACTTCTGAAGAAGAGAAGTGGTTTTGAAGGGCACTTTAAACGGTGTTTTTCTAAATTAATGGATCTCTTTCACCTGAGTGAAAGTACACAGCCGTTTCTAGTTCCCTTGTCTCTGGCTTATGAACTCCATCTTGAATTGGACCTAGGGCTCTAATCAGCTGGGTGGTACCCCTCTGCCCCAGCTACCTGCTCACTCTAGCACACTGCCTGGTGACAGGCAAGAGCAGTGGTTATTGAAATGCTTAAGTCACTGGGCATTTGCCTTTTAGTTCATTGAGCTTTCTGGTCTCCCCATGTCTGCTGGCCTCTAGCATTCGTTCGACATTATCGGGTTAGCTAACCTCTCTGAACTTTGCTTTTCCAATCTCAAGAAGGAGGAAGGTGATCCCTGCCTCAGACGGCTACGTAGGATACTTGGAGGCACACAGACTGCAGTATCCACTAGTATGTAAGAGATGACCGTTTCCCAGTGCCTCCAAACTGCTTATCAAGTGAGCACAGGTACATCTGCGCAGCTGCCATTAACCTAATAAAGCTATTCATTACCGAGCTAATTGTACCCTTTAAGATTTTATTTATTTTCTCTCTTTCACCTTCCTTTCAATAAAAAGACTTAACTTGGCAATACTAATATGCAGTAAACAGCCCTGGTTGGAAGCCATTATTGCTCCCAGTTTATAAATGAGGGAAACAGGGCTCTGTGAGGCTATATTAGGGTCTCCCAAGTTCATTTTCTCGAGATTGCACCAGGAACGACAAGATCCTCATGTCACCCACACTCCAACTTAACTAACAGTTGTGGGCATGTGCGGGGCGCCAGACACCAAGACACATTCCAGCCCTCCAGGAACTCACTCCTAGCTGAAGGAGATGAACTGCCCACATGGAACTTGCAAGGCTGCCCTATAACACCTCATTTGTCCCTCGCTAGGGAATGAGCTGCTAGGTTAAGTGGATTTTACAGATGGAATCACAGATCCGTAACTCAGAGGACTGAGAGACAGCACTGGACGCACAACCCCTCCCTCTCAAGGGAGCAAGTGATGCCTCCAGGCCACTGGGCAACTGGCTCAACGTGGTTCCATCCAACCACAGTCGATTTTAGACGAGAGTTCAGCTCCTTCAACTCCCCAGACAGGATTTTAAAAATATGTTAACAATTTTCTTGAGGCATGTATTTCTTTAGAATTTGGAAGTATGAAATTCTTTGCCAGAGGGATGGTGCGTTCGCATCTAAAACCTTTTGCACATGTGTTAGTGTATGTCTCAGAGTCTATGTCATGGCATTGTACGAGGATACAGCGATGGCTCTGAACTCTCTGAAGAGGGTGTGGAGTTTGTCCTGTGTGTTTCTGTGGACCAGATATCTGCCTGTCACCCAAGCTCCTTAGCTCTTGTCCCACTTTCAGAATTAGTTTTCTGGTTTTATTTTTCTATACACACACACACACACACACACACACACACACACTCAACACACATACAGACACACACACCATACACACAGACACACACATACTACACACAGACACACACATACCACGCACATCACACAGTACACACACACTACACACATGCACATCACACACACCACAACATGCACATCACACACACCACACATACACATCACACCCACCACACACACACATATACAACACTCACACATGCAGATACACACACACACAGTGGAACAAAGCATGCTAACTGTGTAATTAAACACATTTTCGTGACTCATTAGCTTCAAGCAAAGTATCTTATTTCTCTGAGTCCGTTCCTCACCTGTAAAGTGGGCAGAGTACAGCAGCTCTATTCACAGAGCCACTGCCCAGGGAGTTAAAAGGTTCCTAGGACTTAATAGGTGTTTAGTTCCCACCTTCCCCTTCCTGCTTTCCAGGGGTTCAAGAAACCCTTCAAAGTCATGTGCTTCCTTACTCACAAAGTGCACAGAGATACACAAACAAAGCCAGAATGAACACAGGCCATGAGACACAATTCCCTCTGCACAGTAAATCAAAAGTTCCTTGTCCCCCAAAACCAAAGCAAAATAATCCACATAGAATATGTCTGGTTCTTCCCCCCAGGAGAATTAAAGCAGGCTTTAACACAAAGCATAATTCATATCATCTCCTGATCGCAGGCCATAGCACCTCATGAAAACTATTAACACATCTCCCACCGCCTACTTTATGAACTCATATAAAAGCAGATCAGGTGAGTGCTCTCGAGGTAGTGGCTGGACCCCTGGAGTGTGTGAAATTTGACCTCCTGTGAAGCAATTGTGTGCTGGTCACTTTGGGAAGCAAGCAGAGCTCATGGGATGTGCTGGAGCAGTCCCCACTACACCGAAGACAGTCACAGCGTGAGTGGAGAGCAGCCCTCCACCCAGCTCTTCTAGTTCAACCTCTAAATGTAAAGAAATGAGGCCTAGGGAGCCCTTTAGGGGGCCCCAAAACATGGAGTCTGGTACAGGTCCCAGATGTCTCTTGATTTGCTAGGAATCCTGTATCCATTATACAATGAAGCAATAGAGAGAGAGGGACTGCAGTCTTTTAGTGGCTGATGCCGGTGCCTTTGTTTTAGGGTTCAGGTTCCCTGTTTTGAAATTGGTTATGTGGATGGGTAAAAGGGTCTGAGTAAAAGTGTCCGATGGGACTTTGTGCTGAGGCTTCTCCAGCAACATCCATCTGTTCCCTTTTCCAGGACTGGATTCTCCATGAGGACCAGTGCTCCCTTCACTGGCAAAAGTTCTGCCCTGTGCCTCGTAGTTAGGACAGTCTTTCTATTCCTTTTAGAAGTAGTTTACAGAGACAGAAGGGAGGTCTAATCTTCACTGTGTCTCGTACTAGGAGCCCAGTGAGCAGATCCCCTTTTCCTATGAAGGGGTTGTACACTCCAGCCTGCAGTTGGTAGAAGGACATGGCCTGAAGTAAGGCCCTCGGTGTCCCCACAAGCACAGCCAGGGTGCGGGGAAACATTTGTGTTTCTTCTGGTTCCCATATAGTTGTTCCTGCGCTGGACTACAGGAACAGAGGGCCAGGTACACTGGTCCAGACCCAAAAGTGTCCCTGGCACCTCAGCAGCCAGCTGGGGCTATCACCCTCTGTACCCCTGTTTCCTCAGTAGCTCCCTGCTCTCCCTAATGCTTCTGAGACTTAAATTGAATGAACCCACAGCAGTACTCTGTGATGTTGCAAAACCTCATCTGCCTTCAGCAGGGTTGGATGTTTGGAGAGTAGTCTCGTGTCTTGCCTGAGGCTTGAATAAAAGTAACAAGGAGCACAGACCAACAATGAAAGCAAATGTGGGTAGCCAACCTTGTAACCTCAGCTCATCTTTAATTGGGCCTTAATTGAAGGCTATGAAGTAGATACAGGAAGAGGAATAATAATACGTTGAGTTTGTTCAGCGTGTTAACCCCCCAAACCTGTATTAGAACAGTAATTGCTGGTGTTTTACTGTACCCTGCCTAGGTGCAGGGGCTAGGTAACTTCTTTGTGATATCTTCCTTTCCTTTCTCCCTCTCCCTCTGAGAGGAGTATGGTCCTTCCATACGGATGAGGAAAACAAGTCTCCCTTGTCCAGAGGAGAAGCACCGAGCAGCCCAGACTCAGGTGGAGGCCTCTGCCGTGGCCAGCACAGCCCAGCTTTATATAGGTGCTGCCTACAGCAGGCACTCGGTGCCCTGAGATGAGGCACTAAATTCCTTATGCTCTTGTCTTCCCAGGACACCCCACTCACCCTTTTGGGACGTTCAGTGGCAAAGGTATTGAAACCGAAAACAGTAACTCTGTGATGTATGTCGTACCATCTCTCTTTGTGCAGATGAGGGAACTAGGATGTAGAAGGTTTCTAGACTTAGCTTGGTCAGCCAGTGCCCCTGGTGAGACAGCTGGGCATTGGTGATATTTATTCTGCCATTTTCTTAGAACACTTCCGGGATCTCCCTTACCCTTCACACACACACACACACACACACACACACACACACACACACACACACTTCATGCTTTCACACAGCTGTTTTCTCACTAGAGGATGAGTAGAAAGAAACACATTAGCCCACTGGCCTGTCACTGTCAGACTTGGACTGATGAGTTTCACGGTCGTGTGGACCTGGCCTAAGGCCTCACAGGGCTGGAGTCTCCACTCAGGAGAGTGGTTTACTTGGCCTGCTTGCTTTGTAGGTTGTTGATTTCATTTTGCCAAGACTGTGGGTTTTGACAAGTTCAAGAGGTTAGGTCGCCCTTCTCCATGTCTGTTACAGTCATCTGATTAGCTCTTTCTTCATGTGACGGGCCGTCTTAGGTGTCTGGATCCCTCCAGAAATTTTGTCATAACCATAGAAGCAGGCTGACTTATTTATATCTGTCTGTCTGTCTGTCTATATCTTATGTAGCCCCAGTGGGCCTTAAAAATCACTAAAGATGACCTTGAACTTCTAATCCTCCTGCCTCCACCTCTCAAGTAAAGAGATAACAGGTGAGCGCTGTCACACAGTACTGGGAGTGAAACCCAGGACTTCCTGCATTCTAGGTAAACATCTAAGCTTCACCACATCCCTAGCTCCTAACATCATTTTTAACTGAAGCGCTGGTGTCTTGTTAACCTGCTCAAGGTCACATAGCTGATCGGGAGTGTCTGGTTTGAGAAGCAAAACTTCCCCATTGCCAATGATGACTTTACCCCTTTAGCAGCAACAGGCCCCAAAGCTAGTCACTTACCCCATACTGATGTGGGACAATAACCCTAACTCCCTGGGTGTTTTGTCAAGATTAAACAAGATGACAGTTCGCCAAAAGCCGGTAGATACTGGTGAATGCCGTTTCCTTCCCCAAGGTCTCCACGGCCACTACTTCTCACCGGCTTTGTTACTAGAAACATCTGATGCAAGGGCAGGAACCCTGCATCTCCTTTATATTATGTCATATGGAGAAAGGCAGAGCTCTAGGCTGTGTGCGTTCCAATGGGGCAGCCCAGCTCACACATAGTCACTGCCTATAGCACTTCAAGGCTTTGAGTCTCCTTCGTTGTAAGCATTGGTGCTGTTGGTGGTACTCAGGGTAGCATGCCTTTTTAAAAGGCTGGCTTTGGCCTGGGGACACGCTTTATCTGGTACGATGTTTGCTGCATAAGCAGGAGGACTTGAGTTAAGATTCCAGCAACAACATAAAAGCAGGACCCGGTGATGTGTCATGCCTGTAATCCTAGCACCTGGCAGGAAAGGAAGAAATAGGCTTGCTGGGGCTTCCTGTCCAGTCAGTCCAGCTAATCAGTGCAGCTCAGTGAGAGATCCTTTCTTGAATAATGAGAAAAATGCCAAAGAAAAAGATACCTGATATCATCAGCCTCTGGAATCCAAACATACATTAATGAGCATGTGTATCATAGTGTCTGTGTGTGTGTGTGTGTGTGTGAAGGGCACATACACTCTTTTCAGTAAAAGAGAGATAATGAGGAATCTTGCAGGCTATACTAGGAAGGTGTGGGCAGAGTGCTAATCACCATGTGCTCTGTAACCTTCCTTGGGATCGGTGTGGGGAGAGAACCCAGATAACACTCCAGCACTTTGAGGGCTTCTGGGAAAGTGCCCTGACCTCCCTAAAAGGGAACATGAATGTGCTCTAGGAGGATTGCTAGCAGCCGTCTTCGCAAGGACGAAGTGAAATTTCAAATTACATTAGCTGTTTGCTTAAGGAACAACAGATGAGGCCCCGTGGATTCCTAAATCCTATTGGCAATGCTGCAGAAGGAAAGTACAACCATTTGGAACCTTCCTCTGGACCATATGCAGTCTGGGCCGCAAAAATGACCTTTTAATGACAGCTTCCTGCCTCCAAAGGGTCAGAGTGTGGCAAATTGTTGTTTGCTAGGAGCCTGGTTTTAATCATTGCTTCAGTCAGAAGAAAGAGCTCATATCCACACCATTCTGGGGCGGGGTGTTCTTTCAGCTAGGTGTCAGGGTGATATTTAACACATCTGGGAGGTTTTTTTTTAAGGACCCACAGTGGCCCATGAACAGAATTTCATCTTCTGAAGGATTCTTGCAATAGACTTAGAGACCTGAAGTCATTGTCAAAAACACACTTACCCCAGAGGGAAGTAACTTTTAGCTCTGTGTAAAAGAAAGAACGAGTATCTCAAAGTACACGGCTGTGAACACAACGAACAACCTGAAAGCCACTGCCCTCCTGGTTACAGCACGGCTGCCCTCCTGGTTACAGTACGGCTGCCCTCCTGGTTATAGTACAGCTGCCCTCCTGGTTACAGTACGGCTGCCCTCCTGGTTACAGCACAGCTGCCCTCCTGGTTACAGTACGGCTGCCCTCCTGGTTACAGTACAGCTGCCCTCCTGGTTATAGTACGGCTGCCCTCCTGGTTATAGTACGGCTGCCCTCCTGGTTACAGTACGGCTGCCCTCCTGGTTACAGTACAGCTGCCCTCCTGGTTATAGTACAGCTGCCCTCTGGTTACAGCACAGCTGCCCTCCTGGTTACAGCACAGCTGCCCTCCTGGTTACAGTACAGCTGCCCTCCTGCCAGCTGCCCTCTGGTTACAGCACAGCTGCCCTCCTGGTTACAGTACAGCTGCCCTCCTGGTTACAGCACAGCTGCCCTCCTGGTTACAGTACGGCTGCCCTCCTGGTTACAGCACAGCTGCCCTCCTGGTTACAGCACAGCTGCCCTCCTGGTTACAGTACGGCTGCCCTCCTGGTTACAGCACAGCTGCCCTCCTGGTTACAGCACGGCTGCCCTCTGGTTACAATACGGCTGCCCTCCTGGTTACAAGGCACGGCTGCCCTCTGGTTACAGTCACGGCTGCCCTCTGGTTACAGTACAGCTGCCCTCCTGGTTACAGCACAGCTGCCCTCCTGGTTATAGAACAGCTGCCCTCTGGTTGCCCTCCTGGTTATAGTATGGCTGATGAACCACAGGGAAAGAGGGATTTGTTGGAGCCATGGATGGATGGGTTTTAAATAAAGTAATGTCATCAAAACAGCTTCCAGAAGGTTGATCAACTAGCTTCTTTCTCATTTAAGAATCCTAGCTATCATTTCACCATATTAAAACCATACGATATGTACCTATAATAAATGTGTTCATCATAGCAATATGAAAAACTAGTCATAGATAGAAACTGACCAAGCTCACAAGCTGTGTGTTTGTTTATTTTAAATGTTCAAGTTGTTTGCTTTTGAAATTTGTATTTGTGTGTATATGCGTGTAGCTTTGTGTATGTGCACATGCATGTGCAGGTACCTATGGAGACTAGAAGACACTGTCAGCTGGAGGGATTTGTGAACTGACTGATGTGGGTGCTAGGATTTGAACTCTGGTTCTTGTGATTAAGCAGCAGGAGCTGTTAACCACTGAGCTCTCTTATCGGCTCCACAAGCCTAGCGGTTTAAACAGGATACTAGATGCTCACAGGTAGTCCTTCTAGAACTTCCTTCCCTGGGCACTGCCAGCTCAGCAGGCCCTTCTCTAGTTCTGAAAGCAAATTCCGCTCTATAAGGCTCTCATAAATTGAAAGCCACTCTGGACAGAGGCTCATAGCTGTTCCACTCTGAGTTTAATCCCGTGAGCAGCCTTGTGTTCTTCAGTTCAAAATCAAAATTTAATTAGAGGAACCTTTGCTGGTAAAATAGACGGTAGAGAAGTCTTTGTTTTCAATGTTTGGTGGCTTTTTTTTAAAAGCACATTTTTGTACCCAAATGACAGAGTAGTGAACTTTTGACATAAGGAAAATAAATCCTTCAAAAGAAAATCTATGGCCACTTGAGGCTTGGCTTGGCCCCAGCAGGATTTTAAGGAACAGTTATAACCGGACCCCTCCTTACCACCTCCCTCGTGGGTCCCAATCCTTGGCTTAATGCTTGCATTTCCATAATAAAAGCCACCATCTCTCATTTCATCACCAACTTCCCAAGAACCCTTTAAAGACCCAGGCAGCGCCATTGTGGGAGGATTTCCCTGGGTCCCTCTCTGCCCTCCCTCTTGTCCCCTCTGAACCTGTGGGTTTTTCCAAGGGAGAGATTAAAGCAGTAGCAAGGAGCTGTTTAATTAAACTCTCCCCCTCCCACCTCCAAAGTTGCTGGAGACTTTTTTTGACTTCTCCTTGGCAATGCCTAATCACTGTAATTTAGCAGACTCTGTAATTACTTACCACACACGGAAGCAGTTTGATGGCTGTTTCTTTGTCCTGCCTATTTCAACCTCAACTGACAGCTGAGTTCACCCTGTGAATGTCTAAAACAGCCTGGTGGGAGGCAGTGAGGTGCAAATTCACTAGTGATCTTTGAAAGAGTCTGGGTTATAAGTAAAACGGGCTAAAGGCATGGGGCTACTGCTCCGTGAAGATCCTAGGAGGGTAGTGTCTAGTACTTGCTGGACTTTTCTATCTGTGCCTTTTAGAATAAAAGTCTACTTGCAGGACAATTGGGAGTAAGGGGAAAGAGCTGTGGCGCTGACTGTGGCACACCCAGGGCCCACTCCACCATGTTCTTGCAGGTGCCTGTACCTGTGACCTGCAGAGAAGGAAGCCTACACCAACCTCAAATGCTGGGTCCGCACTGCACAGATGAGCAAAGAGACCAGATGTCTCTGGACATTGCTTGGGGATCCAGTTCTATCTCAAGGCCCGGTCCAGTTATTCAGCACTCTGACTTGGGAATCTGTCCTGTGCAGAAGGCCTCTCCTTATCCCCTACCTAATTTTGCCAGTGATAATTTATGACATAATTAAAGGCTAGATTTAATAGCATTAATTGTGAAGGAAAGGATGTTCAAAAAGTTACGCAATATATGCATAGTCACGGAGCCAGGAAAGGGGAATGTTGTGATCGTTCATACATAGATGTGATTCCAAAGCTACATTTGTAACCTCCACACTTGTGGATTCCAAAATATAGCTCTTTCCTAGTTTTCTTTCTTTTGTAATTCATACAGTATATTCTGATGGTGTTTTCTCTCCCTCAACTCTTCCCAGATCCTCCCCTCTTCGTCTATCCAAGGTCACACCCTTTCTTTCTTTCTCTTTCTCATTAGAATACAAACAGGCATCTAAAAACAATAAGGTAAAATAAAAACAGACAAATCAGAATAGGACAAAACAAACAAACAGAAAAGATACAAAGAAAAACCACAAGAAGCATACCCAGATACTGAAACACACACGTCCACACACAGAGAAAACCCATAAAAAAAAGAAATCAGAAACCATACATAAGCAAAAGATATATGTAAGGGGGGAAAAAGCCTAAACAAAGC